>NW_027397105.1:538757-539560 GCF_003265705.2 Callorhinus ursinus | reverse complement strand
AGCAGTGCGGACAGCAGTGCGGACAGCAGTGAGGACAGCAGTGCGGATAGCAGTACAGACAGCAGTGAGGACAGCAGTGCGGACAGCAGTGCAGACAGCAGTGAGGACAGCAGTGCGTACAGCAGTGAGGACAGCAGTGAGGACAGCAGTGAGGACAGCAGTGCGGACAGCAGTGAGGACAGCAGTGCGGAGAGCAGTGTGGACAGCAGTGAAGACAGCAGTGAGGACAGCAGTGTGGACAGCAGTGATGACAGCAGTGCGGACAGCTGTGCGGACAGCAGTGAGGGCAGCAGTGCGGACAGCAGTGAGGACAGCAGTGAAGACAGCAGTGAGGACAGCAGTGCGGACAGCAGTGCGGAGAGCAGTGAGGACAGCAGTGAGGACAGCAGTGTGGACAGCAGTGAGGACAGCAGTGCAGACAGCAGTGAGGACAGCATGAGGACAGCAGTGTGGACAGCAGTGAGGACAGCAGTGCGGAGAGCAGTGCGGACAGCAGTGTGGACATCAGTGAGGACAGTAGTGAGGACAGCAGTGAGGACAGCAGTGCGGAGAGCAGTGCGGACAGCAGTGCAGACAGCAGTGAGGACAGCAGTGAGGACAGCAGTGCAGACAGCAGTGAAGACAGCAGTGAGGACAGCAGTGAGGACAGCATGAGGACAGCAGTGTGGACATCAGTGAGGACAGTAGTGAGGACAGCAGTGAGGACAGCAGTGTGGACATCAGTGAGGACAGTAGTGAGGACAGCAGTGAGGACAACAGTGTGGACAGCTGTGTGGACAGCAGTGCGGACAGCAGTGTGGACA
>NW_027397105.1:498332-538747 GCF_003265705.2 Callorhinus ursinus | reverse complement strand
AGTGCGGACAGCAGTGTGGACAGCAGTGTGGACATCAGTGAGGACAGTAGTGAGGACAGCAGTGAGGACAGCAGTGCAGACGAGGACATCAAAGGAGTAAAACCAAAGAGTGCTCTTGCACAAATGTCTGTCCTGAACTGAGAACTATGCTTATCGTGTCCCTCAGCCAAGATCTGTCACCAACCTGCTGTGTGACCATAGGCAAGCCCCTTCACCTCCCTGGGCCTCAGTTTCCATCTGTAAAGAAGTAATTCTCAGAGTTCCTCCAGCCCTGCCTTTTTAGGCGCTACGTAATTTTGGGCCACTTGGTAATGTAGCCACTGAAAGTGTTGTGGAGCGGTAGGGCTTGCACCTTGAAGACGGGGGGCTTTGGAAGTGGTAAAGGGAAGAAGGAGAGTTTTCAGGCCGGGGAAGCACTGAAAGCAGAAGGTCACAAAGACTCCGGCAGATAGCTGTAGAAAGGCTAAGGGCTCGGCGCATCAGGCAGGCTGTTGGCCTGGCTGTGCGCCAGCCTCCCTAGCCTGGTAGGGGGACCACGTGCAAAACCCAAGCATCATCATGTTGCCCTTCCTCAGAAGACATTCTTCTTCTGAGAGGCCAGCTCAGAGACCTTCCAGCGCTCCCTGCCTCGTTATCCAGTTTCCAAATCGTGTCCTGCGAAAAACCCACAAACCCACCCATTCCTGCAGTCCTGCTGCCCTAGCCCCAGGCTCGGAGCCTGAACTCTGCTCTGGGCCATCCTTCTTCCTCCTGCCTGGAGGGCCCTTTCTGTACCTCAAGACTGACGGCATTGCTTCCGAACAGGTTGACCTTGCCTGGCCCAGTGCCTCGGTTCCTTCTCTACCACCACCAGGCCAAGCTGGTCGGCTTCACAGCTCCTACTCACCCTGCAAAGCCCCACTCGGGTGTCACCTCCTCTGAGCAACCCCGTCTACTTCCTCCTTCCCCAGACAGAATTAACCAGCCCCCGTTTGTGCCCCCTGCACCGCGATCATGCCCGAGCCCTCTCGCTTCTCCCGCTGTGCTGTAACTGAGTCCTGGGTGCAACCCCGGGAGACCCCCAAGGACCGAGTCTTTGCATATGTGCCCCTGCAAGCCAGATCCATGACTGTCCCCGCCTGCGCGGGCCCAGGGCCTGCTACCCATGCAGAGTGTCGAGTTCATTCGGCTGGGTCTAATTTCCGTTTGGTAATAATGGTTCTTCCTTTCTATTCCCCACAGAAAACGAGTGGTTGCTTTTCTTTTCTCATTTTTGAAAGCCCTGCCTACCACACAGCTGCTCTGGACATCCAGTTCCTTGATGGATGAAGACAGCCAACCGATCCAGCCCCAAGACCAGAGCTGCTGGGCCAGTCTGCCTGATGTGTGCCTGCGTCGTGTTTTCTGGTGGCTGGGAGACAGGGACCGGTCCAGAGCCGCCCTGGTCTGCAGAAAGTGGAACCAGATGATGTTCTCGGCTGACCTCTGGCGATACAGGACCATCACGTTCAGCGGGAGGCCCTCCAGGGTACATGCGTCTGAATTCGAGTCAGCTCTTTGGTACGTCAAGAAGTTTGGTCGTTATCTGGAGCACCTGGAGATCAAATTTCTGAACCCTTACAACGCCATTCTGACCAAGAAGTTCCAGGTCACCATGCGAGGCCTCCTGTCGTGTCTAGGCAAGAGCAACAACCGTCTGAAATCTCTGTCCGTCCAGCAACTGGAGCTGGACCGCCTGGTCTGGAGGAACAGCATCCGGAGCTCCTTCATCAAAAGCTTGAGCTTCTTCTTAAAGAAAGTGGGCAAGCACCTGGACTACCTCAACCTGAAGGGGGCCCGGCTGACCGTGGAGCAGGGCTGCATGGTGCTCAACTCCCTGAGCTACTTGCGGAGTGAGAGCGTGGTGTCGCAGCTCAACATCGAGGACTACTTCAGCCACCACCTGGCTGTGTACAGCAGTGCCCAGTTCACCAGGACCATGGCCACATTCCACAGCCTGGCGTCCCTGACGCTCAATTACAACTGCATCTCGGACGAGCTGCTCGAGAACCTGTGTGAGAACAATGCCGGGACCCTCTGGACCATGAACATCAAATGCCACATCCACGACCCCCACGGGCAGGTCATCTGGGGCATGTCCTGGGCCAAGCTGGCCAGGCACGCCACCAACCTGAAGGTGAACTTCTTCTTTGAGCGGGTCATGAAGTACGAGCGCCTGGCCCGGATCCTCTTGCAGGAGATCCCAATCCGGAGCCTCAGCCTGAGGAGCTGCTACTTCAGTGACCCCGACTGGTCGATGAGGCCCACGCTCACGGATCTCCTGCCCACCTTCCGGCACACTCTGCAGGTGGGTTGGGCCCGAGGGCTGGGAGGCTGGTGGGGAGCGGCCACCGCTCAGGTCACCGGCTTCCCCAGGGGAGAGGCTCCCGGTGGGGCCGGCATGCACTGGGTCCACCCTGAGGTTCTGGGAAATGCTACCAGGCTAACAGAGCAGCGTCCCCAGGCCCCCCAGGATCATGGTGGGTGACGGCAGCTCACTTCTCTGCGTGGAACACAAGGGAGTCTCTGGCTGGCTGCCAACCGAAGAAAGCCCCTGTGTGCCCCTTCTGAGCAAGAAGGGGCCCCCACAGGGGACAGCAGGCCCCCCCACCTCCCAGCAGCACAGGAAACAGAGAGTCCAAACCAGACAGAGCGAATCACTGAGGAGCGCCAAGGGGTGGGCTGTTCTCTAGCCAACCAGCTTCCCCGTCTATAAAACCAGAATCATTTTGTCCTTCCCAAGGGCCGCACAGAAGGCTGGGGGATTGATATCCGTTGCTACAAATACCACCAGCAGGGGGCTCGAGGGGCAGTGGCTGGCCAGGTGCCTGGCCGGTTGGCGGCAGGGCTGGGACCAGCGCCGTGGTCTCTGAACCCCAGATGCATCTTGCCAAGTTGGATGGAGTCACCCGCGTGTCCCCGTCTCTTCCCTGCAGCCTGGGGATCACTGTCAGCTGGGCCATGGGGCTGCAGCAGAATGACCCAGCCAGTTCCAGCATCTCTGCCCACCCTGTCTCCCCTCTGGTGCTTTTCCAGAAACTGACGTTCGAGTTCAACAACAACCACGAGTCCCTGGACGAGGAGCTGCACCTCCTGGTCTTGTCCTGTAGGAAGCTGTTCTACTTCAAGATCTGGGCTTTCCTGGACGTCAGGTTTGTGGAGCGGATCCTGAAGAGTCAGGAGGAAGGGCAGTGTTCCCTGCGCACTCTCAAGGTAGGGCCCCGGCTCCCGGGCCTAGAGCAGGGGGCGGGGGTGCGTCTGGCGTCAGGGTCAGGCGTGCGGCTGGGCGGCCGGACGGGCAGCGCGTCCCCCTCGTGTGTGCCCTGGGGGTTTGCTTCCCGGGAGGGAACCCGGAGCTCCCTTCCTCAGCGGCTGGGTTTGGGCCAGCCGTGCATGTCCCGGGCTGGGGTGGGCGCGGTGCCGCGGGGCACAGCCCCACCGTGTGCGCTGTGTCTGTGCTGGTGCAGGTAAGAATTTACACGAACAGGTACGAGACCAATGACGAGGACAGGACCCTGCGCGAGATCCACAGGAGGTACAGAAAGCTCATCGACGCGGAGCTCAACTACTTCGTCATCGCGTACCCCATGATGTAGCGAGTGCTCTGTGAGGGAGGCCCCGGCGCCCACCCCTCCCCCTTCCTCCAGGCTCCTTTTTGCCAGTTCAACCCCAGCTGACGCCCGGAAGGCTGGGATCGCTGGTGGTGGGACCTTAAAGTGCTATCTTTACCAACGACCCAGGGCTAGCCTCTCCTCTGTCCTGTGGCTCTGCTTTTTCACACCCTCCCTCAGGCACTCGGAGTTGTCCCTCACCACCTCACTCCCAGCACACAGCTGGGGGCAAATGCCCGCTGTCCCTGGTGACCCGCGGGAGCCCCCGGCGCTGGTGCTGCCTGCCCAGGTGGCAGTGTGCCCGCAGGTCCTCCAAGAGGGGGGGACGTTCCCGCTTGTCCATGCAGCCTGCTCCGAGCCAGAAGGAACTCCTGACTCCCGCGTGGTGGTCTCCCAAGTGATGTCTTGTTGTTAAAATAGTTTGACCCGTGGATCCCCTGACCACAGGTCTGGAGGACACGGAGACTCCCCCGACCGGGGAGCGGAAGCAGGACCCGGCGCAGCCGAGTCCCCTGGGAAAGTGCCGCGCGCACGAGGCCCGTAAACCCAGTGGTAGATGGAGCCAGCCACAGACTCGTGACCTCCGTGGGCCACAGCCTCCGGTTCACGCCCGTCCTTTTCCCACGTGCCACGCCCGGCTGTGGGTCTGCAAAGAGCAGCAGGTTCTGGGAGGAAACACGCAGAACTTCGACGTGGTCTTGACCCCGTCGATGAGCAGGATGTGCATTCTGCCGCCCTGGTGTCTCCTCCAGGCTGCTGGGGGGAGGGGAAGCAGCCCTGGGGACAGATGGGGGCCACCTCCTCTGAATTTCCAGCCGGGTAAGGAAAGGGGGACCGTGGTCCCCGGAGGTGCTACACCATTACCCACAGGCAAAGTTACAACCAAAGGGCAGTTCTTGTTTTTGAAAAGACTCTCAGAGAGGGGCCTTCGACTGCGGGCTGAAGGGTCCTGAAACCACGCTGATTGCTGTGACCCCGAGTTCTGTGCCCCATTCAGGGCTTAGTTGCTAAGGTCCCTAACACACAAATAAAGCTGGGATGGGGTCCCAGACACTGAACCTAAGTGTCAATGGCCACATTCGTGCCTTGGGTGCGTATCGGCCTCCCTGGGGGCCAGCTTCTCTGTTGCACGTGGAGAAGGGAGCGCACGCCCCATGGAGTCTGCCTCGGGGAATGGTGATTTAATGCGTGTTCCTCCGTGCATAAGCCTGCCCCTAGGTGTTCCACAGATGGTGGCTTTCGTGGTGTTTAATGAGGAAACAGCCTCAGAAAAGGGGGCGGCTTCCCAGGGGTCACGCAGGTGTTTCAGCACCGGGACTCTCCCTCCCGCCCCAGCACTCCGTGGCACACTCCGTGCGTGCGGGGTGTGGGGCACAGCCTCCCTGAACCCCCCACAACGGCTCTGGCAGGTGGAGACTGTCCTCCCTCTTTCAGAGCTAAGAAAATGGGGCTTAGCAAGGCGAACCTGCCCAAGGTCAGTCGCCCAGGAAGCGCAAGAAGCGTGTCAAAGCCACCCCGAGTCCACGGCCATTCTCTTAATGACCACTGACCGCCTCCCATGGCAAGGAGATTTGGAGTTGGATCTGCAACCTGTGTGAAGCGCAAGAGCGCTCGAAAGAATTGTGAAAACCTCCGTTTACTATGTTTAGCTTAGAAATGCTGCAGTGTGAGATGGAGTTCTCAAGAACCAAGCTTTCTGAGTAAAACAGATATGAATACAACCTTTATGACCTTGTTAGAAAGACGGATGTCACTGTCCCAGAAAAAATGTCACCCAGTGTAACCTGATAGAAACAATCTTTCATAAACACAAACACCCCTCTTGGTGGGTGCCTCCCCCTTCCTGCCTCCCGCCCAGACACCCCCCAGAGAGGATGCTCACGGAAATTTCCACTCACTGGCCGGGCATTGCCGTGTGAGAAATCTGCCCGGCTTCCCTGGGTGGTGCTTGGATAATTAATCTGGTTCCCATTCCTCCACATTTGGCAAAGTACAGGTTGGAAAAAACCCAGCCTGGGCCCAAACCCACCCACTCGCTGTTCGTTGAGTGAATGAAGACTTTGTCGAGGTGTGATTCCACCTTTGTTTGCAGCAACTCATTATTTCAAAGTCCTGTTTTGTCTTGGCCCATCTTACGAGCAATAAGACATGTCCTTCCTTAAGCAGCAAGACACGCCCCAATGTCACGGACACCATGCACAACTGATGTGGCCAAGCCTACCGTGTCCCATCAGACCACAGGCTTACTAGCCAGGCTTCATTTGTCTTGCCAGTGGGGCAACTGAAGCTCTGGGAGGTGGACGAACCTGTCAGGGCCACACCGCAGGCAGATCCGAACCAGGGGGAGCCACTGAGCCCCCCCAGAGCTGTGTCCACAAGAAAGGTTTCCCACAGAGTCCTCACCCCCTGCTGGCCTCATCCCCAGGGACAGGCCCCATAATCCTGCACAATCCCATAATCAGCACAAACTCGGATCTGTCTTCTAAGCTGGGGAGGGGCACTGGGACCCCTCCAAGCTAGAGCAGAAGAGCACCCAGCAACGTCCCTAGGTCGTCGGCCTGAGAGGGCTGCATATTTGCTCAGCACCCAGAGGTGACACTCAGCACTGGGGAGGTAATGCTCAGCACCCGGGAGGTGACACTCAGCACCAGGGAGGTGACACTCGGCACCAGGGAGGTGACGCTCGGCACCTGGGAGGTGACCCTCAGCACCGGGGAGGTGACGCTCAGCACCTGGGTGGGCAGCACAGCTTGGCATGAAGCTGATGCCCTCAGCCTCGGAGGTTAGGGGCACCCCTTGCTGATAGCACAGACTCTCTGGACTTAGACAGTAAACCTCCTGGGAGTGGGGACCACGTCTGAGACTGTCTGTGCCTCAAGACACCACGAGTGGAGCTTGGCGGCCAGACACAGAGACCGTCAAAGATGGGAAGGGGTCTGGGCCATCCGGCCAATTGTCCCTTTACAGGTGACCCTAGGAGTGGGAGGAGCTTGGCCGACCCTAGGCGTGGGTCACCCCTAAGCACAGGGGAGCCGAATGTTAGCACAGAGTGTTGCAGCGCCTCCACAAGAGGGCCCATGGAAGGTGCCCCTTGGATGTCAGGAGTGAGGGCACGGCCATGGGCCTCCCTGGGACAGCGGCTGTGCGGGAGGCTGTGGGAGGTGCAGAACCACCCTGATTGTTGGACATGGACGCGAAATGCAGCCCCAGCTGCGGCTACTGCTTCGCAGAAATGACGTGGGTACGGGGTGGGGACTGTGCCCACGGCTCGCTCAGCCCATGGAGCCCCACGGGCTGGGTGTGACGGGAACCTCAACCCAGCTCTGTCTCCAGAACCTACAATCCAACCACTGACTTGAACCTGCGGCAGGCATGGGAGGATGTTTTTCTCTTTGGCTTTACTGTTACTTGAGAATGGAGAAAGAAAAATACTCCCAGTGATTATTAATCGATCTGGAGGCCAACACCTCTCTGTTTACACTCAGGAGGGAAAACAATAGCCAAAATCCTCCCCGTGCCCTCCTGGTGCTAAAGGAGGCACCTCCCTGTCTCCCTCCGTGGCAGCCGCCCAGACCCACCTGCCCTGAGCAGCCCCCACCCTGCAGCCGACAAGGGCCCACGGTGCCCCTGCCAACCGGTGAACCGTGAGCGTCCCTGCCCCCCGTACCCCATGACCCCAGACTGTAGCCGCCTGGCCCACCGGCTCCTCAGGCCCCACCACTCAGCTCACTTCCTGGGGGCTGGACGGCCCTCTGGCCCCGTGTGTCCTCTTCACGTCTCCCAGCAGAAAGGGGCCCAGAGATGCCTGCAGGTGCCAGGCAGTTGGGGGCTCTGGCGTCAGGGCTCCCATCTGCTCTCTGTAAGACTTGAAGGGGGGTCTGAGTCAGCAGCGCCCGCATGGTCTCCCAGGGAAGAGGAATCGGGAGAGCCAAGGGGTATCTGGTGCCTGTGACGAGGAAGACGGGCGAGTCTCCAGAAGGGAACCAGACCCGCACTCGGCGGAATGCGAAGGAAGGAAGGGTCCTGGACTGCCCCCCTGGCCGCAAGTCCATCATGTGGAGGAATGGCCTGCGCGGACAGACGCAGGGATACGCGGGGATGTAACTCAAGCCAGCACTGCCCACCAGCAGCACGGAGCCATCCCCCCAAACCCTCAAGCCCCACCCGGGGTTCCAGGCCCTGCCTGCAGTCGGCCTCCCTGAAATGAGAGTTCTGCACCCAATTGTGACACGGTTTACTCAGCGTCTGCCCCACGGGTGCTGTCAGCAGACGGCGTCGGGGCAGAGGCCCCCGGCCCACTCGCCCTGGTCGCCCCCGTCCCGCAGGGGGATGGACTTCCTCATGTGCATGCACAGCACCTCGTCGATGTAGATGGTGTTCTCCTTGACCTGGATCTCCTCCTGCAGGATCAGCTGCCTGCGATTCAGGCCCTTCAGCTCCATCTGAGCCCAGGCTAAGGCTTCCTTCAGTCTGGAGGAGAGGGCGCACAGGACCGTGACTCCTCTCTCTGCGTTGCTCTCTCCAGGGGAAGCCAAAGGACACGTGCCCCCTCCCTTCCCTCCAGATGGAGACTTCAAATCAGTGGCCCCGGGCAGAAAACCCGGAGAACCACCAACATTTAAAATGCCGACTTTGACCTAAACATCTGGGTTGGGGCTCTAGAAAAATGTAAACGTCAGGACGGGTTTTCAGTGTGGCTGCCTTTAGTGAAGGCTGCCCTGGGGAGAGACCCGAGCACCCAGCAGACTCCCCCACGCACATGCGGCCCACCTACCTGGCCACGTTGTGGGCAATCTCCCCGACCTCCTTGAGCAGCCGGTACTGCACCACGTCGCGGCACAGCTCCACGTTAGGCCGGTGTGTTCTGGTCTCCAGGCGTGTGTGAACCACCTTGGCGGGACCTTCTTGGTCCAGGATGGCCTTTTCCAGAACAGTGATGTTCTTCTCCTGGCAAGCAATCTCCTCCATGACCTTGCGGAAGGGTTGGAGGAAGTGAAGGCTGGTGGCGCTCACGCTCAGGTCTGTTGTGATCCCCAGCAGGACCCCACAACGTGCCTGACCTCTCCTCCCTGCAGCCGTGACTGCCGGTGGGCGAGGGGCCGCACCCGCCCTCGGAAACTCGCAGGCGGAATGGACATGACTGGCCATTGTGGCTTCGTCCCCTCCCGGGGGGTGGGCTCCCTGGAAGCGAACCACTGGCCCGAGTTCTGCCCCTAGAAGCCTGAAAAGACCATACAACCAGTTTCTGGGGTTTCTCTGATGGTGGCTTTGTGCACAGGAAAAATCACTTAGAAATTACTTGGGCCTTTAGATTAATATTTAACTAGCTTAAAATTTAATTTCTTCTTTAAGCTTTTTTAGTTTTAACTTTGCATCATGGAAATTTCCAGACGCACACAGAAGTAGAGAGGATAATGACCCTTGTGTGCCCCTCATCAATGCAATCAATGATCAATACACAGCCGGTTCTCTCCATTCCAACCCTGCCCATCAGCTCAATTATGTCAAAGCAAATCCCAGATATTATATCCCATTAGTCTTGAATTGTTGAGTATGTGTTTTTAAAATAGGTCTCTTTTTTCTTTTAACCTAACTACAGTATCTTTATTACACCCAAAAAATAAATCTTTACTATCATGTAATATCTTACAGTATTCAAATTTCCCTGATTGTCCCATATATTTTTTTAAGAGTTGGTTTGTTCAAATTAGACTCCAAATGAGACCCACACGTTGCATTTGGTTTTCTAATATTCCATAAGCTTTTCTTTTTTTAAGATTTTATTTATTTGAGAGAGCAAGCACCAGGGAAGGTAGGCAGAGGGAGAGAGAGAAGCAGACTCCACGCTGAGCGCAGAGCCCTCTTCGGGGCTCGATCCCACAGCCCTGAGATCCACAACTGGAGCTGAAATCAAGAGTCGGCCGCCTAACCACCTGAGCCACCCAGGGGACCCTCTCCTAAGCTTTTCTTACATTCAGTTCCCAGATGTAATACTACTTGTAAACAAATGTTCATGATCACTCTAAGTTAATTTTGACTAACAGTTGCTCCCACTTCAAACTTAATTAAAATCCTTTAAACATATATTTTAAGCAGCATTTATAAACGTGATGTATAACTCTTTATAAATGCTTGCATTGTCCTGGGGCGCCTGGGTGGCTCAGTCAGTTGAGCATCTGACTCTTGATTTCAGCTGAGGTCATGATCTCAGGGTCCTGGGATGGAGCCCTGTGACGTGATGGTGGGCTCCACACTCAGCCGGGAGTCTGCTTGTCCCTCTGCCCCTCTCCCCCCAAAATCAAATCTGTAAAAAACAAAAACGCTTGCATTGTCTTAACAAAGCCAATGGAGCCCTTAAAAAATGGTGTCAATCAGACAAACCAGTGAAAATGATGACTCTTAGCTTCTCATAAACATGTCAGCCCTGTCTTTAAACTTAACAAAATGCCAGCTTGAAATCATAGGCAGAAGTCAATTACTCAACTATGTATTTTAAGTGATAATTTTTTAAAAGCAGCCTACATTCTCTTAAGTTTTACAAATACTTAAAATACCCAAGATACAGATTCTTTAAAACAAAATTACTATTACTATGGGTTAGCTCGGGAATCAGCAGTCTGGCCAAATCCAGTCTGCTGACTGTTTTTGTACAGATTGTGAAATTAAAAAAGAAATCTTCATTAATAGACTATTTCTCAGAGCAGCTTTAGGGTTTCAGCGAAGTTGAGCGGTGAATCCAGAGTCATGCACCCCCCCCTCCCTGGATGCGGGTTTGTTCTGTTATTAACATCTGGGGTCAGTGTGGTGCTTTTGTTACAGCAGGCGAACCAACACCAACATGGTATTAACTAAAGTCCCTGGCTGATGTCAGGGCTCACTGCTTGTGGTGGACATCCTGTAGGTTTGGGACATGCACAGTGTCATGCGGAGTGGCTTCACGGCCCTAAAACCGCTCCCCTGACAACCACGGATCTCACTGGCTCCGTAGTCATGGCTTTTCCAGAACGTCTCATAGGTGGGATCACATGGTACGGGCTTCAGATTGACTTCTTTCATTTAGCGATTGCACGTAAGTCTCCTCCACATCTTTTTGGGGAGCTTGATGCCTTGTTTCTCTTTGTTGCTAAATAACGTTCCATTGTCTGGATGGACCACAGTTTCCTCATCCATTCATTTACTGAAGGACATCTTGGTTGCTTCCAAGTTTTGGTGATTATGAATAGAGCCACCATAACCATTCACATGCAGGGTTTTGTGTGGACATGAGTGTTCGGCACCTTTGGGTAACTACCCGGGAGTGAGACCGCTGGGTCGTATGCCTATGTTCATAAGAGACCACCAAGATGCCTTCCCTGGTGGCTACACCATTCTGTGCTCCCACCGGCCCAGAACGAGAGCCCCTACTGCACCACGTCCTCGCCAGCATCGGGCACCGTCAATGTGTTGGGTTTGCTGTAGGCGGGCGGGGGTATCGCCTTGTTTGAATGTGCGAGTCCCTGGTGACATCTGAGCTTATTCACCATTGGCACATCTCCTTTGGTGACATGTCTGTTCAGATCTTTTGCTATTTTTTAATTGGCTTGTTTTCTTATTGTTGGAGGTTCTTAAAAGGATTTTATTTATTTGAGAGAGAATGACGGAGAGAGCACAAGCAGGGGGAGCAGCAGAGGGAGAGGGAGAAGCAGGCTCCCCACGGAGGAAGGAGCCTGATGTAGGACTCGATCCCAGGACCCCGGGATCATGACCTGAGCTGAAGACAGATGCTCAACTGACCAAGCCACCCAGGTGCCCCGAAACATAAGACATCCAAAACACAGTATCTCCTCACTGCAGAATTTCTTCACAAAAACGAAAATGAGGCCGAAAGTAAGACTCCAAGTGGCTGTTCTGTCTGCCAAGCAAGGACAACCCACCTGACAGTGAGTTCGTTCAGTCGGGATCGACGTCGGCAGCTGAGGGAGGGTGTCCAGAGAGTATCACCCTGTTGAAGACTATTAGTCTTTCTGCAGGAAGAGCTGCTTGGGGAGTTAAGGATGTTGGAACATCAGTAGTCAATAAGAAATGTGGCACGGGATTGTGCACGAGTTTCCTGGCTCTTCCTGAGCGGGCAGGGACCTGATACTGCTCAGCTGTGCCTTATGCAGGAGCCCATGCTGTTTGCAGCAACTAAAGATTCAGCCTCTTGAGTGCTCACATTAAAACCGCTGGTGAGGGTATTTTCAAAAAGCTGAGAAAACACGAATTCAGTGCAACCTGAAGCGGAATCTGCTAAGACGTGGGGACCCTGTTGACAGAGCTTGTGGAAACACAAGCCACGTGGAGCTTCTGGGTGTCTGCTGTGCTATTCCTCACAAAGCACTTTGCAGAAAACATCTGCATCTGTCGTGTTACAGAACCAGGAGCGCCAACAATACACTCTGTGAGCTCCCATGGATTTGACCATTGTAAGTTCCATGACTTTTTGTCAGAAACAGAAGTTGACTTTCCCAACTACTCAGCAGTTCAGGGTTTCAGCGGTGGTGAAATTTTCCTGTAATCTATTTTAATTAGCTCAGGGCCAAGACTGAAATTCCTCTGAACAAGGACCATCCTCAGCCACTATGATCAAATACTGAGTGGCTTTAGTAGAGTCCTAAGCGACAGGTCTGCCCGTTAAACCCTACGCTTACATACTGCTCTTCTTGGGCAGAGCTGGTCTGAACGAAAAGACGTGTTCAAAGATGAAATGTGTAGAAGTCTCATTATAGATCAGGCTTCACATTTCCCATAGATTTTGATGGAAAATGCTAACTGTGAACCCCAAAAAAGCAAGATATTGGTGCTCCTCCAAACAGAATTACTTCCTTTTATTCAGTAAGCCTGTATTCCAAAAAACTAGACTCAATCATTATTATTTTATCTTCAGGGTTGGCAATGAGATGTTTGTGGATGTTTGTTTTCTTTCTTATTCTATAAATCCCATATAGAATTCCTTGATTTGGCCTATTGGTCCACAAAGCCTAAAATAGTTGCTATCTGACCCTTTATAGAGAAAGTGTGCTGTCCCCTTAAGATAACCTAAACCCTGGGTTAGATTAAACATTCCTTTTCTTAATTTTAAATCTTGCTGGGGCTAAAATATGCCCAGTAAGGAAACAAATGTGCCTCCAAAGACGAAACGGGGTCACCCCACCGTTGCCTTGGGGGCTGGTCTTCTCAGCCTCCTGTCTCTTCTGGCCACAGGTTGACCAGAGAGAGGCTTTTCTCTAGAACCAGGACGGGGTCCCCACATGCTCCCTGACCCAGCTGCTCACAGAGCAAGGCCACCCATCTGGGCAGTGCCACTCTCCATTGGCCAACTGGCCCATAAGAGAGGGAAGAGTCCCCATGTTAAGTCCTATCTTCACCTTGATGGGACCCTGACTGATTTCCCCACTTGGTCTCTTCAGCCACGACTCTTCTCAGTACGAGGACGATTGCAGATTAAATGTGGGCTAGCTCCTCTGGCGCATGGGTTTTGGGGCCACTGTCTCTAGCCCACACCTGCCAGGAACCTTCTCTGGGGCCCTCCCACAGCTGAGGAAGAGGGTCCCATCCCCGGGACTGCGCCAGCACCTGCAAGCCTAGCCCCAAACCAGACGGGCTGGAGTGCAAAATACACGTCAGGTTTTGAAGACTTGGTTTTTAAAAAAAGAATGTAAACTACGTCACTAATTATGTACACTGATAACACGCTAAAGCAATATTCTTGATGTGTTGGGTCAAATAAAACATGTGACTTTCCACCTTTTGGGAAGGGCTGCTAGAGACGGTGAATGGCACACGGGGCTGTGTCCGATCCTCTGGGGCAGTGCTACCCAGCTGCCCCCGATGTGCATGAGAGCCTGCCCGCCCTTCCTGCCCACATATCTCCTTCCGGACCCACCACCTATGCTCAGGACCCAGGGGTGCTGCCTCACGGGGCTCCGATCACTCACTATTCGGGAACCTTGCCAGCTCACTGTTAAATAGGCAGCTTGAAACTGACTGTGGTGGACGTATTTCCACCACAGAAACCTGCAAATGCAAAAAATCAGAGCCTTGTGTTTTGAATTGTTTCCTGAGTGCTGGTTTACCAGCATGTCCCAGGGAATGGAGAGGCACAAGGAGCCAGAATCCCAGGCCGGCCGCGGGGTGTGCGGAAACTGACTCAGGGAAATGTCAGAGTCACAAAGGTGGTCAACACCCTCCAGCCCGCGGCCACATCTCACGCAAGAGGAACTGAGGCCCAGAGTGGGGCCAAGTCCCCTCTGGTCCCCAGAAGCCCATGCCCTGCTGCAAAGACGGGGAGCTGTGAGCACACCTCCCCCCTGGTCAGCCCGCGAGCGCAAGCCCAGAGGCCGGCAGCCCGGCCCGGCGGCCCCCCTCCAGGGCACTCACTTTGGCTAGGTGGGTGGCCAGCTGGTCCCTGGCAGCCTTGGTCTCCTTCAGCCCGTTCCTGAACACCGTGTCCACCACGTCGCACTGCCTACGCAGGTCGTTGGCTGTCTGTGACAGGATCCGGTCCACCAGGGCCTTCAGCGCCAGTGAGTTGTTCCTCTGCCTGTCGGCCTTCTCCACGTTGCTGTTGGAGAAGTCCAGCCAGTCTTCCAGACTCACGGAGCTGCAAGGGAAGCCACACAGTCCCTCACAGCGTGTCTGGGCTGTGGAGGAGCGGGGTCCCGAAATCTATGCTGGTGCCGAGCTTTATCTCCTAGGCCAGGTGCCAGACACGTGGGGACCCTGGGTGGGGACCCGCCTTCTGGTCTGCACAGCTGTGCAATCTCCCCACCGAGTGGTGGCTGAACTAAGGTCGCTCCCCACAAATGCAAGTGAGAGATGCCGCTGGGGTCAGGGGAAGACAAGGCAGGCATGTCTTGGGCACTCTGTGGGGCCACTGCCCGCCGTGGGAGAAGCCAGTGCCTGGTACCACCGTGGCCAGAGAAGAGGCTCGCCCACCAGGCTGCCCCTCACCCGGTCAGCATGGTTGGGGGTCAGTGCAGCCTCAGACGGGCCCGCAGTCTGGCTGCCCCGGCCTGACCTGACCCGACCTGACCGGGGAATACAAGCAGGGACGCGAGCAGGGCGCCCGCAGGAACTCCGGATATTAAGTGCACGTCACATTAAGCTGCTGCTTTTCGGATAACAGATTACACAGCAAACATAAGGATGGTGGTGATAAGTTGTCAGACCAGACGGCTGCGATTGTGCACCTTCCTACAAGTATGTAGAACACGCCCCCACACGGGTTGTCTCTGCGGGTGTGCCTGGGAAGGGGAGCCCGGGGAACTATCAGCCTGCCCTCGGGACGTCTGAAAACAGGACAGGTATTCAAACCAATTCTCACCATTTATAAGGATTTGACATCAGATGCTCCCAAAGCAGGACCACGGGCTGCTCAGCACCACGTCAGAATAACCCTTGGGCTGCCCTCTGCCAGGGACAGGGGCCCCACTCACCGTGGCTGGACCCTCACGGCCAGGGACGGGGGCCCCACTCACCGTGGCTGGACCCTCACGGCCAGGGACGGGGGCCCCACTCACTTTGGCTCCACCCTCACAGCCTTCTCCGAGTAGTGGATATTCGGGGAGTTGTTGTTGAGGGAGAAGCAGATATCGTCGATGGTCAGGGCCACAAACTTGTCCTTCAAGTCCTTCTCCAGGTTGTACTTGGCCGAGCGGTTCAGCCTGAAGGAAGGAGGCGTGGGGTCTCCCACTGCAGCGCCGGGCAGCCCCACAGGTTCCCGGGGGCAACGAGCCAGCGCCGAGCCATCACTGGGTCTGGTGTGGGACGTGGCACCTGCTTGCCTCCAGGCCACCCCCAGCACCACACACACTGCTGGACGCCGGGTGACGGCTTAACTAACTGGCCTCATCTTCAAGACCCGCTGATGGGAGCGGTCCAGGAAAGGGCTCCAGTTCACCATCAGGGTGAATCCACCCGTCCCCATCCACGGCCGGTGGGCGGCTGTCCCGTGGGGCTCAAGCTGCGTGTTGTGTTCCCACCCAGCCTCCTTCTGGGACGTGCCGCGGGGAGCTGCACCTGATCTGCTCAGACATCTCCTCCAGGGTGCGGGTCAGCAGAGCCATCACCCCGCGGATGATCTCGACCTCCTTCACAAGCTCCTGTTCCACCTCATCGTGCACCAGGTCAATGCCGACCCGCTTCTCCCTGGCCAAGAGGAAGGGGCTGGTCATCGAGCACACGCAGGGGTGCTCAAGCCACGCAGAGCTACCTGGACCACGGGTTAGAGTATGAGGCAACCCATCTGGATGGCGTGGTCGGGGATGGGCATGAGTCAGGATCTGGGAGGCTTCAAAATATCCAAAACCCAAGGAAGCAAGATCCATCGGCCCCTGGTCACCTGGTCAGAAAAATGCCAGATGCACTGTTCCCCTCCATTTGGCCATGATTCCGGAAGACTTTTCCTTCTAATCTGTTCATTGGAAATGTCCTTTTGACTTAGAATTGTGAAGACATGTGTCTCTTTCCTGGAAACAGGACCTCGTCCTGATTTTTGCCAAGGGTTTGAACCCAGAAAGGTGCTCTACCATGAAATAACAATGCAACGTCCACATCCCCCGGGGCGGGCACTCACAACATGTCGGGCACCGGACGTGGAGGGGCCTGTGTCGGGGCTGTGACCGCGAACGGGTGGGGACCCGAGTGCCTCCCCCGAGCAGAGAATATCGCCCACTCACAGGACTTGAAGGAGGGAAATGACGATAAAAAGGTATGTTTGCACAGGGCTCTCTGGATTACAAAGTGCTTCCGTGAGGCTCTCTGTACTGGCACAGACTTATCCTCTAGGAACTGGACCCACGCTGCCTGTCCACAATAGAGACACCCAGTTCCCAATTTCTGCTGGTGTGGCCCTGTGACTAAGCTCCAGTCAATAGGCTGCACAGGCAAATGGGGAACACCAAACCCTAATTATTCCTACTTGCTGGAGCATGGACGGAGTGGCTGGAGCGCTGGCTGCCATCTGGAGTCATGAGGTCACCTGGGGAGTGAACCCATGTGGCAGAGCCCTGAGACCACACCATGCCAGCCCCACACTGACTTCCTCCAAACTCCCTCACCCTGAGAGAGAAAGAATGGCCCTACTTAAATTCAGTGTTATTTTACAGTTTTCTGAGTCTCTGCAGCCAAACCTAGTCCTAACTTAACATTTAAAGTAAGGTAGTGAAGAGCTCCTTCCCTGCCCAGCACGGCAGGCTCCGGAGAACACGTGCTCGCCGGCCTCGCTGGGACCCCGCCCCGAGCGCAGATGGATTCTATTCCCAGCACCGGGTCCCACATGACAGCGACTCCCACCTGTATTCCAGGCACATCTGGGTGATATGCAGGGGCTCCTTCATGCTCTCCAGCGCGTTCACCAGCCTGGCCTGGTAGGTGAGCAGGTCCTCCGTGACGTACACCAGCTGCTCGAGCTTGTCATCCTGCTCCTTCTTCCAGAACCTGACTTCCTCGAGTCTCTGCTCTGAGGCACACAGAGAAAGCACACGGTGTCACACGTAGGTCAGTCCACTCCGGGTGCCGCCAGCTCTGGGATCAGAAACGTAAAGACCATCCTCAAACGACCCCAGCGTGTTCTTCGCTGCCTGGCACCCCTTTCCACCCTGTAAGTGCTGATTAGGGGATGGCAGGGTGGAGGCAGCGGGAGGGAGGGAAGGAATCTCTTCTTGCAAGGTCAACACCCAATTAATGCAAACATCGTCCACGCTGGTTGACTCTAAACCTTTAACACCTGCTGTTTTTAATACCTTTTAATTTTATCAAAGATCTAGACGTATGTTGAGAAGTCCACCAGCACCGGTGTTGCAGTTCTCTGACCTGTCCCCACCCACTCCTGCTTTCTGGGAGCAGTGCAGTTTTTTTTTTTAAGATTTATTTATTTATTTTAGAGGTGGGGGAGGGAAGGGCAGAGGGAGAGAGAATCGCAAGCAGACTCCCCACTGAGCGCAGAGCCCAACACGGGGCTCGATACCACGACCCTGAGAGCATGACCTGAGCCGACAGCAAGAGTCCAATGCTCAGCCAGCTGAGCCACCCGGGCACCCCGGGAGCAATCACTTTTTAAATGCTTTCAGAATTTCTCCTGGAATTTGCTCACACTGCTACTTATTCATGATCAGTTTAAATGATACCTACCAATTTCCTGTGACTGAAAGCCAGGATTTGCTCTCGGACAACACGCTCCTGTTCCTCGGTCTTCCCCGTAGGGCTGCATGCCATTTTGTCACAAAACAGCTCCACGCTTGTTTACAAGACCATAAATGCGTAAGCACTATTTGCACCTGAGCCGTGTGGTGCACTACAATCAATTTCTCATGTACAATTTTCTGTTGGTTTTTGGAGGGGCTGGTAGTCATGTTTTTGTTTCACTTTCCAGAGACTCATGACTAATGTTTCCTCGGACTTTCTAACAGAACCATAAACACCCCCCAGCATTTTCAGCCCCATAAAGGAACCTGCTGGGTTTGCTTCTTCCCAGGACCTCTGCCCTGAAGCGCTTTCTCCTCCCACCCTCCCTCCTGCTCGCTGGCGATGGTCACAGGTTCCAGAACCCCCTCACCCTGCACCTGCCACCACCCCCTTCCTAGCTACCACCTGCTCCTTCCCTCCCTCTCCACCTGCTGAAGCACGCCCTCCTCAGAGACGGGTGCACGCAAGGTGAAAGCGTGCAGGTCTGAAAATGCCTTCATTGTTTTGACTTCGGTTACCTGTCAATTTCTAGGTTGTAGGTGATTTTCATTTAGAGTCTTGATGACATGGCTTCATTTCCTCTAGTCTCCCGAGTTCCCGTGGAGACTTCCCGATTCTCTGTGTGACCCCAAAGCCTTTCAGGGGTCTCTTCCCTGTTTTCCTAGTGTCAGCAGTACTCAGTCTTATGCCAGAAGCTGGAAACAGACCCTTTGGCTCAAGGGGATTTCCTAGGATTCCTCCGCAGACAGTTTCCTCTCTTCCTCTTCTCTGTGCCCCTCTGGAATCCCTGTTAGATAAGGAGCCTCCCTGTGGGTCCCCTAATTCTTACCCTTCCTCTCCTATTATCCATCCACCTCTTTGTCTTTGTTTCTCTACTTCCTGGAGATTCTTCAACTTTCTCTTTCAACCCTTCTTTTGATTTTTACAAGCATGCTCTCACATTTTTAATTCCCAAGGATGCTTTCTTATTCCCTGAGTGTTCTTTTTCAAGGTTCTCTTGTTTCCTAGATGCAGTGTCTTCTCCAAATTTCCTGAATATTTTATGGCATATTTTTTCCTTTGCCTTGTGTGTCTGTCTGTCTGCCTGTCCGGGTGTCTGTCATGCTAGAGGCACTCCTCAAATGTCTCTGACCCTCACCTGATTATATTTGAGGCTACAAGGCTAGCGTGCTAACTGGGACCTCTTTCTGCAGGGTCTGGGTTTGCACTTCATTGTCCAGAGAGACCGGGCAGCCCAGCCATCTCTTAGATGCTCAGTAAGTGCATCAAATCCATAAGAAAACGAACGATGGAGGCTGGAAAGCAGGCTGGGCTACCATCCTCTGTCTTAGGGCAGTGAGCTTAAAGACAGAACCTGACAAACATATGTTTTCCCCCAAGGTACTCCATTGCCCCTCCTGACCACGGAACACAGACGGCAGCGTGGCTACACCTCGCCGTGGCATCCGGGCTGGGGTGCAAATGTAGCAAGTAGGTCATTTTACCTAGTTTCTTTTCTACATCGCTTTGAGACTTCCTGGTGGTCTTTTCAATCTCGTCCACAAGCCTCTGGCTCTCTGCCACCAGGCGTTCGGACCGCGACCTCTGGGCCTCCGCTCTGTGGTACTGGTTCTTGTTAGCGATGTGCCACTCTGAGGGCAAGAACTTGGGAGGAGGTTGTAGTAGTTTGGCCATGTCGGTTTTCCAAAGTCCTGGTCACAAAGACAGACATTTGTTTAGTTTCACCGAAAGCAACTGGTCTTTTTTTATGTCTGTTTTTACTCAAGTGTGATATACATACCCAAAGGTGCATACACCATCATCTGTACACAAAATCTGTGTAGCCGGCACCTCGGCTCCCTTCTGGTCAGTGCCCTCCACCTGCGCTCCCACGGTGCGACCACTAGGAATTAGTTTTGGTATTTCCAGACTCCGTGTAAATGGAATTGCCCAGTGTGTACTCTTATATCTGACCCCCTCCATTCAACATTATGTCTGTAAGATTCGTCCCCATCACCCACAGAGCCACGGTCTTTGGGTTTTGGGGTCTCTTTGCGGGACACTGACTACACCCCGCTCCCCTGTCTCTTCTCCTTTGTATGGATATTTGGGTTCTGGGGCGGTGCTATTCTCACATGTGTCTTTTGGTGACCACAAGCACACATTTTTATGACTCATCAGAATGGCTGGGCCTAGGCAGTGTTCACTTTTAGGACATTCTGCAGACGGAGGAACCAGCCACATTTCCTGAACAGATGAACACACGTGGCATCTGTACACTCAGAGCTGGGTATGGGGCCCACCCAGCAGGTGATATGAGCCCTCCGCACGCAGAACAAAGAAAAGCCAGAAGGTGGCCTGCGGGGGGGGGGGGGGGGGGGCGTGCCCACCCGCTCCGCACCACCACCACCCCACCCGCTCCGCACTAAGCCCCCCGGGGACAGCTGCCCGCCCACGGCCCTCAGGGCCCCCACCCTCCCGCAGCTCCCAGAGTCCCTCCGGGTGCGGGCTCAAAATGCACCCGAGCAGCCCCCGGGGAGATGGAGAGGAGGCCGGCGGGGGCTGGGACGGGGTCCAGGCCGGGGCCGGAGGTTGGGCGGCCTGCACTCACCGCGGCGCCTGCGGGACCGACGGACCACACGCTCGCCAGCGGCTCCCGCAGAACCACCGGGTAAACGGCGCGTCTCCGTGGCAACCCGCGACGCGTCCCCCAGGCGAAGGGGGCGGGGCCGCGGCCGCGCGTCTCTGCACAGGCGCGACCCTGCGGCCGCGCGGCAGCCGGGGACATAGACTGGGGACACGGCGGTGCCCACCTCCCACGCCCGCGGGGGACAGCCATCATGGCCCCGAGCCTGGGGGCGGCGCCCTGCGCCCAGCCCTGGCCCCGCCGCGGCGCTCCCGGTGCTCAGCGGGTTGGGCCTGGACACGGGACCACCGACCCGGCGCCGCGGGAGGAGGTGCGGGAGGCCGGGGCGGCTGCGGCCGGGAGGGTCGGGGGCCCGGGGTCGGGGTCGGGAGCAACTTGTCCGGCTATGGAATGCGAGGACAACGCTCGGGATATGTGCGCCAGGGCTGTAATACTGGTGAGGCACTCACAGGTAGAAAATAAAGGGATTACCCAGTGGGGGAGAAATACGGACAGGTCGTCGTCCTCACAGCCCGAAACCCAGAAAATGGGCATTCGAATCTCCCGCCCATGTGATGGAACGCGCCACCCCTTTACAGCAGCCAATCGAAGGCCACGTCCCCTCTAAGGACAACCAATCAGAGGAGGCTTGGCCTCGTGAGGCCCGCCCCCAGGTCTCACGAGGCGTCGGAGCGCCCGGGAGACCCGCAAAGCGTCATGGATATTAAGCAGCCGCCTGTCCAATGGCATGCAGGGGAGGTGGTGTTTCACATGCATATTCATATTCATATCCCCGCCCTCCCAAGGATCGGCTATTTAAGGGGCTCGCGGCGCTTCACCGCGTGCGGGTCCCATCGAGGAGCCAGCAGAGCTGGCTGCGGTCGCGGTGGAAGCTGCGCGCGGGAGCCGGTTGGGGGTCGTGCGGCTCCCGAGTGCGCGGGGCTCCCGCACTTGGGCGACAGAAGGGGGCGGCGTCCTGGAAAGCCCGCCAGGCGCGAGGCCCCACCCTGGGGGCGCCCCCAATTTGCAGACCCGCAGGCTTCCTGGGACTGTTGGAAACGGTAGAATCGGCAGAAGTACTGAAATCAGCTCTGTGGGTTATGATCGTAGGTCACCGTTGTATCTGCATCCATGAGCAGAGGTAACCCTCGCCCTCCCCGACGGGGTAGAGGCGCTGGGAGAGCCCTGAGACCCTCGCCCGAGCTCTGGGATGAAGGGACATCGGCCCCTCTCTGGGGGTGGTCCGCGCTCTGAAGGCCTAACGCTGCTGCATCTCTCCATGTGCTTAAGAGAGAAGGAAGGAGAAAGAACTCTCCTTTGCTATTTATTCTGGAGTTCCAGTGTAATTACAGGCATTTGAAAAAAAGAAAAACCTTATTTTGCACATGCAAGCAAGCAAAGGACTGAGCCCGGCAGAGGAAGTGTGAAAGAACTGATCATCACTAAACACTCCACGTGCGTCTGGCGCCAGGCTGTGGGTGGGGATTAATGGAGCATCCAGCACAAGGCTTAGAATCTGCTAAATTAGCAAGCATGCCACCAAAGCTTACAAAGTAGAAATATTCAGGCAAGCGGCATTGAAGCTTTACATGATTTTGAGATTTTCGCCGGTTGGAATAAAGCTGTGTTTCCCAAACCCGAGTCATTCTGGCACCAACTTCTTACTGACCCAGCCATGCACCACCGTAAAGTTACTTTGGTGTTTTCCCTCAACTGCACTCATTTTTACATGGAAGCATAATTACTTTAAAAGGAGGCTTTGTATCACCATCATAAAGGGAAACCAGTATCACTGGTATTATAGAAAGTGACCATAAGTAATATTACTATACATTTATGAATTCCTGTGATCAAAAAATGAACACACTTGAGGACCATGGAAGGCACATGGTTATCTTGTTCCTCATGGTGCCGCTGTGCATTTCTGACGGCTTACGTACAGCTCATAGCTCTATTCCTTCAGACTTTCTAGCCACGGAGTATACGTGGTGCCAAAGTTCTACTCCCCTTTATTTCATTTTGCATGAAAGAACTTTGGGAAGCAATATTGGTGGTTTTTAAATCTATGGGTTTACTTTGGAATTTTTGAGATACCTTTGAAGAGAATCCGATGCTTGGAATTGCAAGGAACTTGAAAGGTTGTCTGATGTGAATATCTTCTGCAGCATCCACAGAGGTTGCCCAGTGCTTGAACACGCCCAGTGACAGGATGCTCATCACCTCCCAAGGCAGTCCTTCCTGGGGCTGCTGTGCTGGAAAAGCCTTCTGGTAGTTTCCATGCATGGGTGCTAGTTTACATCTTGGGCCATACAGAATAAGTCTGATTTTTCCTCCGCATGAGCTACCTTTACATATTTAAAAGCATCTGCCCTTTCTCCGACAAGAATTCTCCAGGCTGACTATTCCAGCTCCTTCGACCCTTCTTTGGGTGACAGCATTTCTAAGCTTCCACCCCACCATCTCTCCTCCTGACTTGTCCCAGTTTACCTGTAGTCCAAAATTGTATGTAATACACCCACTCCGGAAGGAGGTGGTGATTTTAATGGAGCAGATTTCATAGGATGGCTTTTCAGCATCAAAATACCCAGAACAAGAGCTTTCGATCATAGCACACTTCACCAGGCCCTTCGCAAAGCTGAAATGAACTGCCAACGAGCGCGGCAGGAGCCCTGGGATCACAGGGGGTATAGACAGGGGGGCTTCTCCTGCTTCTGCCAACGGCCCTTGAACATGTCACTTCCCCTCTCTGACCATGTTCCTCATTTTGAACCTGAGAAGGAGGGCACTGTGTAACCCCAGAAGCCCAGAGCTACATTTTCATTAAGAAGGGTTTATTGAGCAGAGCTTTTTAAAAACACAGGCCTGCATGTGTATATCCATATCAGACTGACCCAATGAGGCATATATGCCACCTTCCATCAGTGCCAGGAAAGGCTCAGGCCACCTGCCAGGGGGCATTCTGTTGTCATGACCAGCAGCGTGCCGCTCAGTCACAACACAGCCCACACCAGCTTTAGTGAGGATTACACGTGGGCTGCTATTTGTCTGACGTCCCCAAGTATGACAAGGAATAAGAGATATTGTAAGCACATCTATTTTGAAACCAAAAATTTCCTCTCGCAAGCTTTAAAATAAGTTTTAAAGCTTGCAAGAACTTGAGTTTGTAAGCCTGGAAAATAAATATCATTTGCTACTCCTCAGCTGCAGAATTGTCTCATTATTATGCAGCTACATGTGTTAAATAAGGAGAAGTAATAGATCCTGAAGCTGATACAGATCCGTAACTGGAGTTCCAGGTCCACCTCAGCGGAGTCAACCTGAGCCCAAAATGGGGTGTTAAGGACCAGGAGCTAGAGCCTGTTCCCAAGCACTGAGCCCACCGTCTGAGCACTGTGCTCACTCACATGCTCAGGGGGACCCTGCCGGTCATTTCCACGGTGGTCCACGGTGGCCTTCTCAGAGTGGAGTGCCAGAGGCTTGACTGAGACCTTCTCTGAACCTGGTAATGCGTCGAGCCCATATGTGCCTTCTGGAATCTGAGCTAAGTGGCCTTCACTATGTTCTGTCCTTAAAGACAAGTGGGTGACATGAGGGACCCTGTGAGAGCCCCCATCCGTCTTGGGGAGCCGTCCTGTGAGCTCCTTCCCGCAGCGATCACATCCAGGCGGGAGCCCTGCTTCCAGCCGGTCCTGCCTCTGGACACCCGGGCTCCTGGGTCACAGCAGAATCTCGGTGGTGCTTTGGCAGTTTGACTTTGATGATGACAGGTGGTCCCTCATCTCCAAAACTGCTGGATTAACGTTTATGAAACGTCTTTTGTTTCCGAGCTTTAAGGGGTTCTTTTTTTGGAGACACTCCAAGTAGGTGTGTCTGTTGGATCAGACTCAGAGCACTTGCTCCTGACTGCTGTCTAGGCACCTAAACCAAAGGTCAAATGTGTTAAATATCCTGGGCTCCACCAGGTGCTCCAAAAATAAGGCCAGAGGTCATCAAAAGGAACTACGGCCTGGCTTTACAGTGATGCCCACACGCATGATGATATTCACTCCACAACACTGACAATAGAAAAGACCAGGACCAACTTACGATACCCTCAAGAGCAGACTTGTTAAAGAAATTGTGGCATATCCTTACGTCGTAAACCGTAAAGCTATGAAAGAACAGGGAAGGTCCTTATGTAACCACATGAAATCCTCTGCAAGGGTTAATGTTCAACGAACAGACAAACAACAAGAATCAATGGGCAGGAATGTTGGAATCGTACGCTCTTGTACAAAACAGGGGGGAGAAAATTGTGACCTTGGGATTTATAGTAAGAAAGTTGTATTTGGTCTTCATCTCTGTTCCCAGCACAGTGCTCCTGAAACCCCTGCAAACTCCGAAGTGGCCAGAACACCGGGAGCCTTGTTGGTCCTATCGAGGGGACTCTGGGTGGGCTCCTGGCTGGCTCCCGGCTGGGGTCTGATCCGCAGAAGGATGGAGCCAGGACTGGAAGCTTGGAGTTTTCAGCCTTGACCCCCGCTCCCCAGAGAGGGGAGAGGAGCCCCAAACAGTTAATAATCAATCATGTCCTCACAGGGACGCCTCCGTAAAACCGCAATAGTCGGGATTGGGGGTTTCCGGGCTGGTGAACACATCCACCCGGGGGGGGGCAGGTGACGCACCCCAACTCCACGGGGACAGAAGCTCCCGTGCTCAGGACCCTCCCAGACCTCGCCCTGCTCACCTCTTCCTCTGGCTGCTCCCCGGTGACCTCTGTCATGTCCTTTGATAAACCAGTAAATGTAAGCAAGCATTTCCCTGAGTTCTGTGAGCTTTTCCAGCAAATCACCAAATCCAAGGGGAAAGAGGTCATGGGAACCTCTGATCTGTAGCCAAGTCAAACGGGAGCTGTGGGTAGCCAGGGGACCTACTACTTTCCATTGGCATCTGAAGTGGGGCAGATTCACGGGACTGAGCCCTTACCCTGTGGGATCTGGCGCTATCTCTGGGGAGACAGGGTCAGAACTGGGTCAGAAATCCAAGAACACAGAGCTGGTGTTGCCGAATCGCCTGCTGTGGGGAAAACCCCACACGCCTGGTATCAGAGGTGTTGTGAGTGTGGAAGTCACATGACAGCAAAGGAGACCCACAAGAGGAAAGACTACTCTTTTCTTAAAACAAAAACCTAGGCGTGTTTTCTTGTACACGCATAAATATCCCCGAAGGATGCATAAGGAACTGGTGAAAGTAGAGTAGCAGCTGGTGACCTTGGACACCTGTTTTTCTGCACCTCAGTTTCCTTATCTGTGAACAATGAACACAACAACATCTCTCTTACAGGGCACCATGTGCATTAAAGGAAATGTATGCAAAGATGGTCAATAAATACTTTTTGTCCTTTTTTTTTGTTAGGTGCTTGGTGTCAGAAGAACATCATTTACCAGGCAAGGCAGTGTACTGTATTCAGTAAATGATCCCGGACGCCTGGGGGGCTCAGTCAGTGAAGTGCCCGCCTTCAGCTCGGGTCATGGTCCCGGGGTCCTGGGATCGAGCCCCGCATCGGGCTCCCTGCTCGGCAGGAAGCCTGCTTCTCCCTCTCCCTCCACCGCTCCCCCTGCTTGTGCTCTCTCGCACTCTCTCTCTCAAATAAATAAACAAATAAGGATTCAATCCCTTGGTTACTTTTTTAAACAATTTCCATTTCTCTGGTGGAATTTCCTATTTGTTCATTCATTATGATTCAGCCCTCACCCCATGATATATTTCCCCTTAACCACAAAAAATAAAACATGTTCCACGTCTATTTAATTCTCAAATTCCCTGTTTATCTAGAGACTGAAGAATTAGACCCAGCGATCTTCACAGGAAAAAAACTTATTATAATCTCTTAAAATTCTTTTTTTTTAAGATTTTTTATTTATTTACTTGAGAGAGAGCACATGAGAGGGGGGAGGGTCAGAGGGAGAAGCAGACTCCCCGCTGAGCAAGGAGACCGATGCCGGGCTTGATCCAGGACCCTGGGATCATGACCTGAGCCCAAGGCAGATGCTTCACTGACTGAGCCACCTAGGTGCCCCCAAAATCATTGTTTTTGACATTATTTCATCTTACATTGGTCATAGGAAGGTAGATAACACATAATCAGTATGTATTATGTTCACTGCAAATTGCTTTAAAGAAGAAGTTTGGCTAATACTTAAAAGAGCTTCTGGAATAAAATAACCACTCAGGGATCTTCTTAATTAAATAAATGAGTTCCAAAAAAATTAAAAATATATATATGATTACACTGGATGGCATTTCCTAATGAAAATACCAGAATTTTCCAGGAAAAGTCAAGTGTGAGGGCTTTCTTTTCTTGAAGGGCTTTCTTTTTCCACATAAATCGTGTATTTCACAGAGTTTATAAAGAACAGGCCCCTAAGTGCGCAGAGTACGTCTGGCCACACACCTGTCTGTTCTGGATGAGGAGATTATCCAACGTCCAGGTCTGAAGACCCAGTTTCCAGGAGACAGAGGATGATAGTGGGTACAGGGGCCAGCCAGGCCTTCTGAAGAAGCTTGGGCAGCCTGGCCCGATCCTGGCAGCTGTAAGAGAATTAGTATTACATGGTAAAAACGATGTTATTCATTGTGAGTTGTGTTACAGGTTGACTGTGGAGTTGTTAATTGCGTAAATAATGACTCTTTCTTAGTGTTCTATTTCAAAGTACAGTTCAGGATGCCAAACGCATGTGCGGTGTCCATACACACCTACGAGCTGGTACGCACGTGGGCCAGGGAGAGTCTGAATGGGCCACACCCTGGAAAATGTGAGTATGTTTACTCTCCTTTACCACAGAGTCTGATCTTGTGCTCCTGGTAGTTTTAATGACACACGCTATGGAATCTTGCGGACGCCGTCAAGCGTTTCTGGAACGTGGGCAGCCCTGTGCAGCAGAGCCCCCCGGGGGGCTCGTCCACCTGTGGGTTCCCAGGCCCACCCCCGAGCTGCAGAAGCGTTGGAAACGCTGCATCTTCGCAGGTCCCTGCCACCCGGGGTCCCCCCTCAGGGCTCACTTTTGCACAGGAAACAGGACATAAGCCTCAAATTGTCTTTGCCCTTGGACCGATTCCCTCCGTCGATCTGATACAAGAATAGTTTTTTGTCCTGCAGCGGTGAGTTTGTTGAATAGATCCCTTGTGCTCTAGGAGAAGAAATGTCGTGGCTCCTCGCTCACCACCACCACTGCTACTGGGGGTTCTGAGGATGAAGCGGCTTGGATTTCACCCTGGAGGATTAACATTTCACAGAGCACATCAAGCCACTTGAAAGTCAAGATGGCGTGGGGCCAAGTGTGCACCGGGCTCTTTGTACGCCTGGTTTCTTGTCTTTGGCCATTTGTGGGGCGCCGCAGCTAAGGCTGCTGAACCGGATTAAAGTGGGAACATTCAAGGGTTGAACCAGCGGCAAGGTGTGCCCCTGGAGGGTAGAGCAAAGGCTGCTGACCCACCTCCTGCCCTTGTCACAATCGACTCCACACCCGGGGTTTAAAGAGAGGGGAAACGTATCCTCTTATGTTCTTTGTCCGGGGACCTGCAAATTAAACAGGCAAAGACAGGGTAGCAGGAGAACAGGCATACCATTTTTATTGATGTTAATACTTTTACATGCATGGGAGCTTCACAAAAAAAGAAGCAAAAACTCAAGCAGCTCGACTTGGGGGCTTAGTGTCATTTTAAAAAAGGGCCATAAATTGTGGGGAAGTGACTAAAATGTATGGGGGGAGTAATGGAAGATAAGGGTTATTTTAGGAAGGTCTGTTGATGCAGATTCGCCTCGGTGTGACCCCCAATCTAATGACAACAATCTCCTTTCACTGGTCCAGAGGGGCACCCCTCTCAAAGGAAAATTGATGCCCGGCTTTCAGGCAGATAAGGGGAAGGCAAAGGACTTTCCCCAACCTGTTGATTCCCAGTTACTTTCAGGTCAAAATAATCCTGGTGCCGAAGCGGCAGATCTCCCGGTGGAATTTCCTGACACCCCACCCCCACCCCCGCCCCGGCATCGCCAGCACACCCAGCTGGGGGAGGTGGGCTGGGGCCGGTACAGAACGGTGATTTCAGGCAGTCTTCTGAGTCCGACCTGCCCCCATGCAGGACGGTTGGCCTGTGCGCCAGGGCACCAGTGTGGCCGTGGACTCCCGGGAAAGCGGCTCTGAACCCCGGAGCCCACCAGGTAGAATCTTAGATGGTGACGACCAAGCCTCATAGTCCCAAGGATTGAAAATGAGATAATGAGTAATTTTTAGAAGGATTTAGTGAAATATGAGGATCAGCTGTAACTTCGGAGGAGCCCCTTACTCTGAATAATAAACAAAACCAGGCCTCAAGGCAAGGACACCGTTGCTCCGCGAGAGGGCGCCGTGGGGACGCCCTGTCACCGGTGTGGGCGCTCCCAGGCTGGTGGGAAAGGAGGCCAGATTTGTGGGAGACCCGCCAGCCACCAGCACAGACAGGATCAAAGACCACGCGTGCCACAGGGGCGTCCGTAGGACAGAGGACGTTCGGGGGTCTCAAGCCCGAAAGACTGTTTTTTAAATGCAACTGAGGGCCTTGATTGAGCAAAAGGGAAGAGCTCCCCCCCACTGCCGTGTTGCCTGTTGCTAGGAGGCCCAGGCGGCCACAAACAAAGTCAGCCAGATCGCATTTCCTCTGCCTCAGCCCTTTGAGAAGCCTGACCCACCCCATGCCCTAGCCCGCGGCACAGTTGTGCTGGAGAACCAAGTCGGCCTGAGGGTTTCCAGGGGGGGACGGTAAAGGTTGCAGCCAGCCGTTTGGAACTGCCGGCCAGGCTGGTCCCCGCCCCTCCCCGCCGTGGCGGCCTGAGCTAGGTTAGTCTGCCAGGACAGGCGGGAAGCAGGCCTGTGGGGGCCCAGCGCCTGCCCGCAGGCTGCGGCCAACCCGTGCAGGGCTGGGGTCCGGGCCTGGGCCGCCCGGGTCTAGGTCCTCGGTCCGAGATCTCTCCAGGCCATCAATGGCAAAGTCAGAACTAGAACCCAGGTCTCTTTGGGACAGATGAAAGAGTCACAGGCAGGAGTGGACCGAAGAAAACTTTAGGAGGGTGCCGACGGGGACACAGAATGACCATTTGCAGAGAGATGGGTTCGTGCCAGGGAGAGAGAACATTCCAGGCCGAGCTGGGCAACCCCGCATGTGCCAGAGCCGCCAAGACCAGAGGGGCACCCCACTTCCTCCCAGTCCTGGCCCGAGCCCCACCGACCGGCACAATTCCCAGGAGAAGCCCCCAGAAGCCTGCTTCTTCCTTCAGGGCACAGAGCAGAGCTGTTCACCTGTGCCCACAGAGCCCCTAATCACGGACACCCCAAAATTATACTCCTACGTGTGATGGACACCCTCAAGCACTCAGACAGCAGGCATGACTCACCCCCTGACTTTGCAGACTCTGCGAGCTGGGCGCCGTGCCCAACGGGGGCAAGAGGTGCCGGCCCCTCGGGGAAGGCTCGTGTGCACCGAGCGAGGGTGCACATCCCGCACGTGCACTACTTGTCTCAACCACTCTCTTCTCCTCGAGCAACACAGACAATTCTGCGTTAAAAGGCAACCCGCTTCGAGACAATGTGGCGGGCTCCTCGCTCCCCCAGCACGGATGAGCGTGTCCCGCAGGTGTCTGGAAGATGCAGAGGCCTGGGGGCCCCAGCGAGTGGAGGGGACCGGCCTGTGGAGCTCTAGGTTCTGACACGGGAGGCCCAGGATCCACAGCAGCGGGAACGTCTGAGGCCTGGTCCTAAAATCAAGGTAAACGGCGTGCATAGGTGCTGGTGGGACCCCTTCCTCCTCCTGCTTCTGATGGTGTGTGGACGGTCCCACAGACTTGCCTGCTCCCACAGCCAGTGCGGAGGGTCCCCAGGGGGCTGACGACCCCCGGGGAGAGGGCTCCCAGCTCTGACGTCACCTGTGTAGGTGTCCCCCCTCTGTGGACAAGCTCCCGCCCGGCCTCCCTCACCTGTCCAGGGGGTTGGGCTCAGGCAGAGAGGGCATCCGGGACCACCAGCTGTCGGCTTGAAGATAGAGACCCACACAGCCAGCAGAGAGGATCCAGAGAACAGAGATGTGCAGGGACAGGAAGAAACATGGACGCAAAGGTCCTTTGAAGAATCCCGTCAGCGGAGTAGAGATGTCCACACCACCGAGCAAGAGGTGGATGCTACTGGTAAGGGCTTACCGAGAAAACAGGTTTGGATGCATTTTTGAAGGAGGGTAAGAAGAAAACAAAACACTTAACAAGAAAGTTTGGAAGATAAAACAAAAGGCAAAGAGACCTAAAAATAATAGTAATTGAGGAAAGATGAGAAGGAGGACCAGTCCCAGAAGTCCAGTGTCCAGCCGGTAGGAACGGAGAGAACGGGGGCTTCTGGCCGAAACAGTACGGTTTTCCAGAGCAGAGACCAGACGTCTCCAGGCTGGAAGGCCCCGCTGTGCGCCCGATGCAACAAATACAGACTCACGCCAAGATTCGTCATCGGAAATTCCGAGCACCCTGAGTGAGGAGGAGACGAGCCGCACAGACGACCAGAGTGGCCGCGGCGAGTTGTGGAGCGGGGCCTCTGCCCACGTGGCCCGGAGACCAGTGAGACGCGAGAGCAGAGGGAACGGTTCAGACGCGCTCCGGCCGGGCGCCCGCCCGCGGCGAAGGACACCCAGCACGAGGTTGGGCAAGAGGACTCGCAGGCTCCACGCAGGCCGGCGCTGACGGGACACGCGGGGTGACCGCTGATGCAGACGGGCACCCGAGCGACCAGAGGAAACCGCGCGCCTGTGGTACGGAGACTAGCATCCGGAAACATTGAAGCGCTTGGGGGAAATGCTAAGCAAGTCACAGACACACGGTAATTCTTGGTTCCAGCAAATCGATGGAGAGAATGGCTCGTGCAAAGGGCCTGAGGCGGGGCTGGGCAGAAGGGGTGCACAGGGCCATGGCAGAGGGTCTGAGGGGCCAGGACGCTGCAGGGTTTCGTGCTGAGGGCGGCATGTCCTGACTTACCTGTCGGCAGGAAAATTCCGCCCCATGTGTTGAGAATAAACCGGGAGGGTGGGGGGCCACTGCCGTGCTTCAGGGCAGGATGCAGTGGGGGCTTGGATGGGGGGCTGGCCCTGGAGGCCCTGCCAGGAGGTCGGATTCGGGTGGACTCTGAAGGCCAAGCCCAAGTGTTTCTTGACGTATTGGCTGTGACGTGATGGAAAGAGGGGGTCAGAAACGGCTCCCAGGTTCGGGTCTGAGCAACTGGAATGATGAAGTTGCCGCCAACGGGGAACAATGTTCCCAATAACTATTGAGGAACCAACCCACACTTAGTGCACGAAACAACAATCACGTTACTATTATTGTTAGCTCTCGTGGTTCTAGCGGTTGACTGGGCTCAGCTATGTGTGTCTCGCTTGGTGGTTGGGGCTGTGGTCCCTCGAAGATTCCAGGAGCTGGGGTGCACACGCCCCCTCCCCCAGTATCTGCATACCGTCTCCCCAGCGCGGGGGCCCCAGTGGCCAGACTCTGCACACGGTGGCCCAGAACTGCACAGTCACGCCCCACGGCAGAGAGGAAGCCACATATCACCCCGCTCCAGCGGGTCTGTTCCCTAGAATCGAGTCGCCTTACTCAAGAAGAGTGGGGATCCGTTTCCCCCTCTTGGCGGAAGTGGAGTCACGGGATTTGTGACCACATTTTGAAGCAGATTTGGGAAGGAGAGAAGAATTCCGCTGGGGAAGGTTTTGAGTTGAACGCTACTTGCTGAGCTGACGGAAAGCAGACCCTGACGGTGACTTTAACCCAGACCGTGATGTGACCCCACCGGACGTGAGGGGGTCTCAGAGTGAGCGAGCCAAGCGCCCACCCCACTGTGGGAAATCTGCGTTAGAAGGAACCGTGAGGATGTCTCCTGGGGTGGGGGGTGGGGGGTTTGGATGCACCTTTTGGCACCATTTCACCTTTTACTCTGTGCACATGTATTACTTCGCCAAAATTAGTTTTTAAGAGGATCTAATTTTGTCTCAGTAAAATTGATTTTAAAAGGGCATAGGAAACAATTTCCATACGACAAGGGCCCTGTCTGCTATGCGTCTGTCCTCACACCTCCAGCCCGCGGGGACCCCAGAGTCCAGCCCGAGGTGGCCTCAGCGAGCCCCCAGCCCTGCAGGCTCGCAGGGCAGGGCCGGTGCCCACCTGGGAGATGGGAAGTGGGGCCCGGGGAGCTCACGTACTCATTAAAGATGAGACGAGCCGGGTCTGCTGGCTCGCGGCTTAACGGTCTGTCCACAGGGAACACTGTGGTCACCCTCACCTCGGGTTACGCGGGCGGGTGGGTGGGTGGGGAGACAGAGGGCCATGTTCTTGGAAGGGAAGTCCATCCTCTAAATTAAGTGCATTATTTTTTCCTGAATAAAAACACACCTGTCGTGAAATCCACTGGCCCAAAGACATTTGATACAGCAGCTGTGATGGTTCCCGTTTCCCCTGAGTCACCCTGCTCAGGTCAGTGGAAGCCTCTGGATAAAGTGACAAAGAAACACACAGATCTCCTCTGGAGTGAAATTCCTTGGCCTGGAGGAACCACAGAGGGGCACGGGGCACAGTGCGGGGCAGGGGCATCTCCCTGTGGGGTGGGGAGGGGTGGGCCCATAGCCCAAGCCTGCCTGGGGGCAGGAGGGAAACACCAGGGCGGGGCACAGTCACTGCCAATCCGTTAACCTCTGCAGACCATGACCAACGACCCCCGATCCGTAGTTAGTTACGCGAGGAACCTGCTCTGGTTACGTCAAAGCCTTTATTAACGTGGTAACGTGGCCTGACAAATGGTGTCCCCCAAATTTACCAACAGGCCACGCAGCGGTGGCCGTGATGTGGAGCAGTGTCCACAGGGGAGCAGACCCAGTCAAGGGACCGCCGTGCACCTGCTCTCAGCCCAGGGTTGCTCACAGGGGACAACTGACACAGCAGCGAGCTCTGGGGGGTCCTAAGTACCCCGCAGGGCAGCGCTTCCGCTGTTGACCATTCTGTGGGTGCCGGAGCCGGTGGAGGGGCCCCAGCCTGCCGTCCCTTCGCCGGCTGTGGGGTCTCTGGCTGGGTTCCCAGCACTCCTCTGCTCTAACCAGTTCGATTTTATTTTTTCCCAGTCTCAGGTTAATGACTGAAGGGAAGGACATGGTGGTCTCCCTGTGACGCTAAGAACTATCCTTCTTCCAAGGTGGTGACTAGCACCCTGGGGGCTGAAATCTGACCCTTTCCCCCAGCGGAGGCTGCAGTCAAGCCTGGAGAAGCTGAGTTATAGCTTGTTACTTCAGCTTCATTTATGAGCACCTGCTGAATAAACAAACACTGACTGGAGCGTAACCTTGACCCCGGAGCCTCCTCCCCCTGGTGTTGGGAGTCTCTGGAGGTTGGAGCTGAAGCAATCCTGAATGAGAATGTCCCCTACAAAGAAAGGCAACGGTGCCCGATTCGTTCTGAAAGTAAGCACTTGGCCTTCAGAAACTTGGGCCGGATCGTGGGGCCCTGAACAGCAGAGTCATTCGGCCTGTTCCTCCTGACCTGACCTCGCACGGAGCAGCCTATCGCGCTAGCATGCGTTCAAAACACTCACGGAGCACCTACTATGTGTCAGGCACTTGCCAGGCCACGGGGACCCCGGAGGGAGGCAGGCCCTTCTGCCTTCACATAGGCCGTGGTCCAGTGCTCGAATAAGGTGGTGCGTGCGTGACGTGGCAAAGCCAGCTCCTGACGCTCCAGGCACAGAGGCGCGGAGGGTGTCTGGGAAGGCCTCCCCGAGCGAGGGATGTGTAGACTGAGCTCTGAGCACCGCGTAGGAGAGAGTCATGTGGACGGGGAGAGCTGCGGCTGGACTCACGCCAGGTTAGGTGGCCTTTGGGACACGAGAACCCGTCCAGTGCAGGTGACGGGATGATCTTTCCTGGGGGCTGTGTAGAGAACAGTGGCCAGTTTTAGGAGGTGATGGTTGTAATCCGAGTGAGAAGCGATATGAGTCAGACACGCTTCTGAGGCAGAGCGGGCGGAGAAACCGAGATGAAGAGCCACGGAAGTCCTCCTCGCATGTAAAGGCTCTTAAAAATCAAGAGGAATAAATGAAAGCTGGACAGCGACATGAAAAGAGGGAGGTCATAGGAGGAGGTGCACAAACGGCCCACATACACAAAAACCCACTCACGTTCCCTCGTAAGACAAGCATAGATTGAAACAACACTGGCACCACCTGCTAATCTGGGGCCCGACCGCCCCCACGGCTGACAACACTCGCCTGGGGGACAGCCCGGCTTCTCAGCATTCCTGCTGGGAGTGCAGGGAGGCGGCACCCTGTGGACACGGTTCGACCACTGCTGACCAGACAGGGGTCGAGCTGCCCCCCAGCAATCTCGCCTCCGGGGTTCCACTGTGAAGAGACGCCCGCATGAGTGTGAACCGCACGCGCACAGGCCATGCTCCGCAGCACTGTCCCGGGAGCGCGGTGTCAGTGGCCACACGCTCCGAGGAAAGCTCACCGCGCACGCACGCGCTGGAGGACCCTGCGGCCGTGCTGTCCCGGGGAGGAAAAAGCTGCACAAAAATGAGAGGCAAGGTCCGCAGAGAGTATGCACCACGGGAGTATGCGCCACGGGAGTGTGTGCCACAGGAGTATGCACCACGCTATCTGCAGTGTAAGAAAGACAGAAAATAAAAACAGATATGCATTTGCTTCTTTCCGTGGGAGAGGGAACAGAAGGAAAGACGGACACACAGGGAGGGTCAACCAGAGCTAAAGCAGAACAGGAGTGGACAGAGGACAATGAGGGGAAATACACCTTTCAATACAGTTTTGACTTTTGAGTTAGGTTAACAATGTACGTATCCAGAAAATGAAATAAGCTAACGGAACGAACCCTCGACTGAATACGAAGAGAAACAAATGAACCTAACTGCATATCAAATTCATAGGGTGACTTCAGAGAGAAGACAAATAATGTGAGTAACTTTGAATCTGATATTCTGTGCAACAAATAATAGCAGTAACTTTGAATCCTTGAATCCGATATTCTGTGCACCCGCCCGGAAGGCCGTCTCTGGAGGGAGTGAGGGCGTCAGCTTCAAAATTATGACCCGTGGTCTCCGTCTTGTAGAAGAAATGCGTACATACGTGGAAACTGTTGGGAGTCAGAGTATAAAGAGGAATTTAAGTACAGAATGGGGGGCAGGACAGATGAATCCTGGGGTGTTGGATTTGAACTGGAGGGACTGCTGTCCCTGGAGGCATCTCTACACAGACTGTCTTAGCCGCGTTCACCGAAGGGGTCTCAACACACGACACCCAGCGCCCAAATCCTGATCGATAGATAGGAGCTCCCCCTGAAAGAGGCCAGGATTTCTCAAAGAAATGGCTGATTCCACATTCAGGTCAAAGGTCAGCCTGAAAGCAGGGAGGTGCCCGGAGACTGGTGGGTACTCACAGAAAGGCCTTCAGAGCGGTTGTCTGCCAGTGGGCAGAGCTTGAACCACGTAAGCACGATGCCCACGGCTACAACACACTGAACAAAACCGAGAAAAACACCAAGAATCCATGAGTTTAAATGGAGTTTAAAAATCACCATTTCCAATGCCCAGTATAATTACAGATTATAAAAATCATCCATCGACAATCCTAAGGGCGTTTGGTGCAATCAGCCAAGCCTACAGCACGAGCCCCTCACGTGCCACCATGTTTTCGTACTTGTGCCAAGCTGGTCTCACCTGGATCCAGTCGGGAGGAGCCAGAAACACCCAGCGTGGGACGCAGCCTGGGAGCAACCTGCCTGGGATCCTCCAAAGAGTCAAATGGAAAATAAGACAATAAATGAAACGTGCAGGGACTGTTCTAGATTAAGACATGGGAGAGACATAGCAACCAAATGTAACGTGTGAACTCTGACTGGACCCTGGAGTTTTTTTAAATTTTTTAACAGCCATGAAAGCCATATGGGGACAATTAGAGAAATCTGAACACAGCTTGTGCATTAGATGCATACATGTCTGATTTCTGAAGCATGCTAACATGTTGTGTGCATAGGAGAACATTTATATTCTCGGTGGGTACGTGTTTAAGTTTTCGGGGGTGGGCGTCATGATCTCTGTACCTTACGACCAAACGGCTCAGCAAACCGGAGACAGAACAGGAACATGGCAGAGTGTTAACAGTGCAAAGGAAAACACACGTTCACCGGACTCTTCTTCCAACGTCTCTGTAAACTTGAGATTTTTCACAACGGAACCTTGGGGAACACTGATACTTCGGATGCTCCAGGACACTGACCAGGAGAGGAATCTTGGGCCTCTCCCAGCAAGCCTTCCGTGAATGCCTAATTCATGGCGCACGCAGGGAGGGCAGTGAGTGGCGTGGGTAGCCCGTCCACAATGCACAGGTGCAGGAGACTTGCGGATCCCCAGCTGGGGCAACACGTAGTGATCACACTGCCATCTGCTGAGGTAGCCAACACTGGAAAAGGAGCTAATTTTAGAGGGAAAGGAGGTGAAACACCCCATTCAGATGGACCTCCACTGACTCCCAAAGCCCACGGCAGCCTGGGGCTGTGAACCCCCGATGTAGGAGACAGAGCACAGAGCGTGGGAGGCAGGGAGCACAGAGGGGTGATGGATACAGGAAAGGAGTCCATGCCGCAGACCAGGGAGAAACAGGCAGCGAGGCGGGGGACCAGGAGGTGTGGGTGAGGCCACGGACACCAGGAAGAGGGTCCAACCCTGCCAATAGCACTAAGACGTCAAACACGCCAGGGACACTTGTGAGTGATTGACACATGGGTCTGTAAAGACCAAGCGCGTACCCCTGCCTACGTGACAGCCCTGGATCCACTGGAGGGATGACCCTGGGGAGTCCAGATGCACCCAAACGCTGCTGGGCATCGCCCCCAACTGCCGCCAGCCCCATCACCTGCCCTACTGCTTCAGAGCCCCTTCCAGCTCTTTATCCCCACCTGGTCCGTGTCTCCCTCCCACAGAGGCTGCCTGGATACCCAGGAGAGCCCAGCATTCTCGTTCCCTCCTCCCTGGGTGTTCTCCCTTGTTTGGTGCTTTCCAGGGAAGAGGCAAGCCCAGGCATTTTTCATGTGCTCTTTGGGCCAAAGCAGGACCAAGAACCAAGAGATAAGAGATCAAAGGCTCCAAGAGCAAGGGAGATGAGACAGATAATCATTTATCTGTCTCATTTATCACTTAGTAGGAGCCCGTGATCAACAGTGGTGTAGAGGTGAGAGCAGGCCAAGAGCAGGAGCACAGAGGGCTCAAGCTGGCCATTAGCCAGGCACAACCGATTCACCAGAATGCACAGATCACCAGTCACCGGTTCAAGAAACCCAGTCCCGAGCCAGTTCCGCTGGGTCAGTAAGATGTCCCACCCCAAACTGACCAACTTTACCAGGACTTTTAGCTGGCCACCCAATTACCTGGAGTCCTATAGAGCTGGTATGGCTGCAAATAGCATCCCCTGCTTGCCTCCTCCGGTTACCGGGCACCCACCACTGCGGCGGGGAAAGCTGAGAACTTTTCATCTTCTCGCCCATTTGAGAAATTCATTGGCTTTAACAAACTGTTCCCCAAACACCTGGCCTGTCTGTGCTCCTCTAACCAGCATGTGCTGTATCATACTCAGAAAGTGCTTATAAGCTCTCCCTTGCCTTGAGAAACAACCCATCAGCTGTCAGAAAAGCTAAAGCCCATCTTGGCTCTGGTGAAACGTTCATGTCAGGGAAACACAAGCCAATTTGGTTAGACTTAATAAGTTTTAACAAAAGCCAGGTGAAGGACTCTATCTGGAAAAGCAGGAGAATCTTACAAGCACTCTGAGAAATAATTTTCTCCGGGGAAGAAAAAAAAAATGTGGGACCGTTTGTACCGTGGTGAAAAGGCACCTGAAATTGGACGTCACAGAAGGGAACGTTCATGTAACCCTGATCTAACACTGTGGTTTGCAAATGTCCTCAGATATGCTGCCTTCCTGCATTTTCTGCCCCAGCTTTGGAACCCACGGGCTTTGTGTCCTAGAGGGAATCAAGTTTAAAACCCACTAAGTCGTGAGAGCCCTTGCCAAAGACCACAGACAAGATCATCGCAGAACGTACTTTAAAGATATCTCGTCTGTGTCATTCTGAATGTGGGACATGAAGAACACCACTCCTCCGGTTTAAGGGAGATTGTTCCTTACTCCAGCAGGATCTGCTCTATTTTATGTGCAAAGGTGCAAGGCCGTGTCTGCATTCCAGGAGAGCTCCACTTAACACGTGTGAATACTCAGTAACATATAGAAATGCTTTTGTATAGAGCCCTGGTACTCCCAAATTGGCTTTAGGTTTGAAACCCTAAGCTGCAGCTTGGAAAATAAATAAATAACAGGCACCGTGTCTTTGCTAATAATAGGGCTCACCCTGCTGAGCCTCCAAGAACGAGAGGGAAAGGGAGGAGTTCCCACTGTGGGGAAATCTGAAGGCTGGAATAAGACTTTAGCCCCAACAAACAAATCTGCGGAGCTTCTGCTCACCCTCCTGGCAAGTTCTGCCACGTCCCTCCTCACACCCCAACGAGCTCCTGCCATGTCCCTCCTCACAACCCAAAGAGCTCCCACCATGTCCCTCCTCACATCCCAACGAGCTCCACCATGTCTCTCCTCACACCCCAACGAGCTCCCGCCATGTCCCTCCTCACACCCCAACGAGCTCCACCATGTCCCTCCTCACAACCCAAAGAGCTCCCGCCATGTCCCTCCTCACATCCCAAAGAGCTCCACCATGTCCCTCCTCACATCCCAACGAGCTCCACCACGTCCCTCCTCACACCCCAACGAGCTCCTGCCATGTCCCTCCTCACAACCCAAAGAGCTCCCACCATGTCCCTCCTCACATCCCAACGAGCTCCCGCCATGTCCCTCCTCACAACCCAACGAGCTCCCGCCATGTCCCTCCTCACATCCCAACGAGCTCCACCATGTCTCTCATACCCCCACAAGCTCCCACCATGTCCCTCCTCACACCCCAAAGAGCTCCCACCATGTCCCTCCTCACATCCCAACGAGCTCCACCATGTCCCTCCTCACACCCCAACGAGCTCCCGCCATGTCCCTCCTCACATCCCAACGAGCTCCACCATGTCTCTCCTCACACCCCAACGAGCTCCACCATGTCTCTCATACCCCCACAAGCTCCCACCATGTCCCTCCTCACACCCCAAAGAGCTCTTCCCCCACAACACAAGGAACATGCATATGAGTCTGAGAAGGCACACCGGCTCTGGCATTTGGAGCCCGTTGCATGAGCTGAAGACATATTAACTCCTTAAGGGAAATTCTAGAAGTCTGTACCTAAAATCCACCCTAGTTGAAAAGGGTTCCTGAATAAACTAACGGGTACATTTGTGGAATCTAAAGACATGCTGCTAGAAACCTAGCACAAGCAACTGTGAACATAAACCAGCGCTCCTCAATGGGACTGCAGTGGAGCCGGCCGTTGCTGGCCGCGGTTACCCCACAACTTGCCCGTCAACGCCCGGAGCAGGGACTCGCAGTTCTCGCTCCCCCAACAGCACAGACGAGGGAGACGCACCAAGCAATGCGCAAATGTGGCTGTCCACTTCCCGGGCCGAATTTTAGGGACAGAAGCAGATAAGGGGTCGGGGAGGGAATTTAAGCAGATTTTCATTGGAAATGCTTGCAAAATCTCTTGTCCATAGGCCCCACGTCTACCAAACAGAAAGAACAAATCCAAAGTAAAGTTTGACACATCTTTTTATGTACAGTCAACGGTACAGATGCAAGTACTTTCCATAGATACCTGCAGCAAATCCCCTAAAAAAATGTGAATAAAAACTACCTAAGACATGTATCATATGACCTCGCTGATATGAGGAATTCTTAATCTCAGGAGACAAACTGAGGGTTGCTGGAGTGGTGGGGGGTGGGAGGGATGGGGTG
>NW_027397105.1:486759-498232 GCF_003265705.2 Callorhinus ursinus | reverse complement strand
TCTGTACTTCTGAAACAAATAATGCAATATATGTTAAGAAAAAAAAAGAAGAAGATAGCAGGAGGGGAAGAATGAAGGGGAGTAAGTCGGAGGGGGAGACGAACCATGAGAGACGATGGACCCTGAAAAACAAACTGAGGGTTCTAGAGGGGAGGGGGTGGGGGGATGGGTTAACCTGGTGATGGGTATCAAAGAGGGCACGTTCTGCATGGAGCACTGGGTGTTATGCACAAACAATGAATCATGGAACACTGCATCAAAAGCTAATGATGTAATGTATGGTGATTAACATGACAATAAAAAATAAAAAATAATAAAAATGTTTTAAATTGTAAAAAAAAAAAAACAAACCCTCCCTCTCTGCACAAAGGGCCTCGTCCTTCCCTAAAAGCGTTCACCTCCTGAGAGCCTATTCTTAGCCAGGCTCCCGGGAAGGACGGGGCGCTTTGGGACCAGGCAACAGCCCTTCCCATCTCCCCAGAGGACCAGGGTGACTTGAAGGTCATCTGTTGCCCCAGGACCTGGGAGAGATTAGATGGTTTCTTCCCGAGACGTGGTCTTCCATGTCAGGCTATCGATGGAGTGTCCTCCCTGCTTCCTGGCAGAGGCCCAGAGCGAGGGAGGAGAGGAGCCTACCATAGCATGGGGATGTACAGAACTCTGGGTATTGTGATAAAACACACCTGGTAACCAACGTGTCCCCGTGAAGCCAATGTATCAAATTCACCCGCGGGAAAACGATCTCACATTCCAGAATCCACAGGCAAGCCTTTTATTTGAAGGGAGATAATCACTTAGCACCAATCGCGCTCTCTGGTAGCTCCCCCTCTTCTGTGGAGCCCTGGCCGCGGCCCACGCAGAGCACAGTGCGCAGTGCCCACATCAAACAACACAGCGGGCCGGAGGGCGTCCCACACGCCACAGAACAAAAGTGCCCTCACACCACACAGCGGGGCTGCCCCGCTCGGGGAGCGCGAGCCGCCCCCCAGTCTCCGCCCTAGCCATCCAGGCCCCACGGGCTTCATTCAAAGCGACGCAGGTGGTTGTACAGTGACTGGACGTAGGTGAAGACGCACATGGGGTCCGGCTTGTGGCCCATCACCATCATGTCCTCCACCTCGATGAGGCGCTCGCAGTTGGCCAGATTCCTGAAACACAGAATCCTGTCAGGACAAGGGCCCCAGTTACCAGCCCGCCCCACAGCCCTGCAGACAAAGCTGCGGCGCCCTCCCACCCCAGGGCCTTCCGATGACCCCGGGGGTCACTTTACTCCAAGGCAGTGCTGCCCAGACCCCGGCATCCAGGGGCCACCAAGTCAACTCACTTCACAGACTTCCTGGTTGCAACTTTCAGTGAAATTAAAGTTCACTTTCACTAAATTCACTTACAAGTGTTAGAATTCTATTAGCGAAATTTTAGTTTAATTTAAAAATGAAGTTTCCACTAAAAAATTCAATGTATGTCGACAGGATGTGGAAATTCGCCACAAACTACAAAACGTAAAACAAAGAAAGTAGTAAATTCACCCAGGCGGCTCCTAAAATGTCTTTTAAAACGTTTACGAGACCCGCGCTTGGAGACACAGCACACGCACGCGAACGTGCCCAGGGGTGCACAGAGGTGCTTTCTGCCCCAGAGATATCCCCACAGGGCTTGTTTCTCCCCCCACCCACCCCACTTAACGCGGGCGGGAACCGCTCACCCGATTTCATGACCTGTTGGCTGACGGGCCCCAAGGGCAAGGTCAGGAAGTTGCCCACAACCCCCTCGGCCCCCCGGCCCCCCTTGCCGCACACTCTGGGAAACGCTGGTCTAGCCTTGAGCCCTGGTGTAGACGGGAAGCTGGGCGTTCCCTGGGCTGAAAAGCAGGTTCCCCGCCATCCCCAGCTCCCGTGGCAGCACCCCCAGTGACAGGGGTCAGCGCCGTGTCCTAGGAGCGGTGTCCTTCCAAACACTACCCCATGCTTCCCAGGGCGCCAGAATCGCGGGCCTGGCAGGGTCGGGCGGCACTGACTGGGCTCGAATGCCCACCCCCGGTGCTGTCAGCGTCCGTCCCTCTGCGGCCTAGTGCACTTCATGGTCCCAGGTGTGGGACCTCCTCCCCTGTGAACAAGCGGGTGACTGTCGGGGTTCACGACCTGGCCCATCCTTCCTGACTTGAGGTAAGAAAGACATGTCACTTCTCCCGGCCTCCGACTGCGCCGGCTGGTGTAACCGCCCTGCGCGGGGGGGCGGGGGGTGTCTGCCCCGTGAGCCGTGCGGTAAATATCGGCGGTGCCGGTCATCTCTGTCATCATGCTCCATGTGAGGAGCAAGCGCGTGGACGGGAAAGGTCGGCACTTGGAATCTGAGCAGCTGGGTTCGGAGGCTAGCTCTGCTCCTCACGCCCCCGTTCTGGGCTTGCACCCCGGGGCCCACGGGCCGGTGCTGGGGGCCCCACGCACGGGACTGGAACACGAGCTAAGGGCCCCGCCCTGCATGCTGGCCGGACGCCAGGCCTCCTCTCAGACCCCGAGTGTCAGTGAAACACAGACATCTGTCCTGGATGGGCCCACTGCCACCTCCCCCTTGGTCTGGAGCGGGTCCCTCTGAGGGAACCCAGTGGCTTTGTGAGGTGACGGGGGGGCTTGGCCCCAGGCTGGGCACCCTGGCATCCCCGACGGGCCAGGGCGGGGCTCCGTGTCCGGGAAGCGTGCGCTCTGACAAAGGACAGGCCTGTATCAGTGCTTTGTTGGTGGGGAGGGGCTGCAAATCCAAGGCCTTCTGACCTGAGTGCACCTTCCCGAGCCATCAGTCAACATCTGCCCGCCTGCCCGCCTGCCCGCCTGCCCGCCCAGGGCTGCCTCCCAAGATCCCAGATGAGCCGACCCCGCACGTGCGCTGGGCCATTCCCCCCGACGCTGGGCTCTGCGGTCCCCAGGTTAAATGAGAGCCGTATTAAAACCCTGACCCTCAGCCTGGAAAGAGAACCGAGTGCCGGTCTCCGAACACCGGGGAGGCGGCAGGTGCTCTCTCCTCGGTGGCCCTGGTCGGCTGGCTGTCCTCCAGGCCCAGGCCAGGGGCCCTCTTCCCCCAAGGCCAGGAAAGTTGCCCTCACATTTCTCATGCTAGTTTGCCTCTGGGTCCTTCCTACCTATTGGCCCCACAAGTCCATCCTCAGCCTGATTTCTTCCCACATCTCACGGTGCAAGAGAACCTTGCGAGGATCTCCCTATTGTGCCTTTTCCCCCGAAACTAAATAGCTCAAAGGGCACCGGGGAGTCTCTCCTCTGCACTGGTTCTAGCTTCTTTCCCGCCTTCTTACCAGAGGGTGCCCTTACCGGACTTCCGCGATCAGGGTGGCGGTGGGGACAGGCGCGAAGGCCTCCCCACGGCCTCCCCGCCATGACTCAGACGGGAAGCTGTGGGCAAGGTCCCAGCTTCCCAGCAAACAACCAGGGCCCCGGTCCCCACCCTGCCAGCCACACTGTCACGTCAAGACTCCTAGAAGCTGCATACAGAGGCTGAATGAGATTTTGGAATCAGGATATGAGAAGAGGAAGATGACAATCAGGGCGGAGTTTTATAACACTACGTAAGTCTCAAAGTATTAGAGGCCCCAAACGCCCTAAAAAGTTGAGGCATAACTGACAGCACGTTGCATGAAGTGCACACCCAAGTTGCCGTTTAAATCAATAAGCTGCTTTTGAAAACGCCACACCAGCTTGTTGAAAGAACTCAGACACCACGGAACAGCCCGAAGGGAAAAGTACTACCACCTTTGAATGAGTTCACGGGGCCGCACCTTGCCTGGGGCTAAGAAGGGTTCAGAGGATTCTCGGACTCCAGCTCTTTTCTGCTCTTCCGTCCATGCGGGGCTGGCCTGTGAGGGACGTGGAGGAGGGGCCGGAGGGGTTATTTTTATTTGCTTAAGCCTCCTCTAAATGCAGATGCCAGGCTCGGACTACAGCCTCCTGTCTGGTTTCAGACAGACACATGAGCACTAGAAATAGCCTGAAGCCCCTTCGGCTTGGGCGTAACCGGAGAGCAGGACACATTCCCCACAGGGCAAGCGGGAGCCTCGGGCCACACATCCGGCTCTGGGCCTGCCCTCGGCCTGGGGCTGGTGGGGGGGCAGGGTGCAGAGGGCAGGCCACCACACACCCACCGCAGCCCCTTCCATAAAAGGGCTGGTCTTCCCGCTTCCCAAGCCCGGGACACCTGTCCAACAAGGGAGCTCACTCTGCTGTCAACACTGCATTGCTCGCACAGATTAGGCCATGGGGAATCTCTGGGACCGTCCGTTACAGGGAGGAGGGGCAGCACCAACCCCTGACATGGCACAGGTTCCCCGGGCATCTTTGTGCTTCTACGGCCCTTGCTCACGGAAGGGTCTGGAAGCACTTCCTTCCTGATGGGAGGTGAACCCCGTGTCTGAGAGGCCTGTCTGTCCTCCATCCCGCACTGTCTGCTCCTGACCAGCCTGCCGTCCAAGGAACCAGGTGACCCAAGCTGCCCCTGCGAGGTCACCTCCCACAGGACTCCCAGGGGAGGCCCCTTCCCAGACCCCGAACAAGCTCCCCACACAGGCCTGCCCAGGGCACCCCCTCCCCGGTCCCCCTCAAGGCGGAGGAAAGCCGGAACTCATCTCAGGAGCAGGCAGACCACCCTCCCCTCCCCTGACATGAGCAGGCCACGGGGAGGCAGGGCCAGGCTGCTGACTCCGTTTGCTCTGGGGGAAAGAAAGCAAAGCCTGGAGCGGCCTGCACCATCACCTCCCAGGCTGGGAATAGAAGAAACGTGCGTTCTGAGTCTGGAGGCTCCATGAGCCCAACCCTCGTGCTGGGAGAGCGTAGCCGCAGACGGCTCTGGCTCCAGCTGCAGGGTTTGGGGCAGGCTGGGCGGGGGCGGGGGCTGTGTTCCCCGCAATCTGCAATGCAGGGATGCAGGGCCACCACTCTCCCTGCTCGGCCCAGCCTGCTCCAGGGCACGGCCCCCTGGTCTTGACGGAAGAGAACTCCAGGGGCCACAAGCGGCCTCGCCAGCTGGGGTAGGCCTCTGCATGCCCGCATCAGAGCCCCAGCCCCGCACACACAGTCCGCGGTTTGACCGCCACCCTGTCTAGGCTCCCAGCGGCTGGGCCTCCCCCTGCGAGGCACCCCTCCCCAACACCGTGCCGTCCCCCTTGGCTCTGCTTCACCACCGTCTGGGTCCAGTTGCATAACACGCTCCATCCAGAGCTGTTTCTGTGATTAGGATGACAGCTAATCCCAAGCAGCCAAGAAAGAGAAGGCTTTTAAAGGATACAAGGAGTTCTTGGGACCCCAAGGGGGCCCAGAGCCCAAGCGTGTCACCCGAGACCACACCACAGGGGCAATACCAACATTCCTACAGCTCAGCCAAGAAGCTCAGAGCCAGGGTCTCCATCCGTCCCCAGAGCGGGAGCTGTGGCTCGGGAGAGGGGCGGCCCCCTCAGCTTCCCTGGCCAGGCCCGGGGTCCAGGCCTGGAGTGCGGCCTCCCCCCGCTCAAGGCACTGGGTGGGCACGTGCAGGCTGCTCAGGGGGCTGATGTCACCAGGCACAGAGGCTGCAGCAGGAGAGATAAACACTCCCTCCAGGAAACTCGGCTTTGGGGGCACCTTCCTTCCCTCTGACCTTCTTCCCCTTGATTCCTGGAAACTGAGCATCAGGCAGCCCCAAACATCCTCCTCTGTGCCCCGTCTCCAGGTTCCCCGGCCCTTTGCGTCCTGACGGTGTTCAGCCAACAGGACGCCCTGGTGTGAGGACAGAGCACTTTCTCCCAGCCCCCTGCCCACCAGCCACTGGGAGCTGGTCCATCCACGGCCCTCTCCCCGCAACTGCTCTCCGGCACCCCCAGAACGCCAGGCAGACCACCCCCAGGGGACTGCCTGCATCCCCACCAGAACGCTGGTGCACCGCGGGCTGCCCGAGCCGACCACCAAATCCCAGCCTGGGGGTGCCAGAATCTCCCCCCACCCAACCTCCCCCCGGTGAGTGGGTCTCAGGAAGGGAGGCGGTTGCATATCAGACACCAGAACAGCATTTAGAGAAGCAAAATCGACTTATTGCAGACGTTTTCAAAATGTCTCCCAGGCAGATGTTATCTGATTTCCTGCTCACCCAAAAGCAACGGTATGTCCCCACCAGCCCTGAGAGGACAGACCGGGTGCCCTAGGAGACCCCACCCCACGGCCCCCCGTGCCCTGTCGGTCAGTGGCTGGTCTCCCAGACCGCACACACACCAGGGGCCGGGTCACCCGGCAGGAAGGGCAGGTGCGGTGAGCCCTCCTCGGCGAGTCTGGACGACCCCCCAGCTGTCCAGGAGGCGGGCGGCGTGGAGGGCCTCCTGTCGTGCCTGCCCCATGCTCCCCCATCCCCCGGGCAGACGCCGGCTCAGGACCCGCCACACTCACTCAGCCATGGAGAAGGCCAGCTCGAAGTTCCTCTGCGGCTGCGTGGGGCTCAGGGCGCTGTAGTCGAAGGCGTCGGGGAAGAAGGAGTGCACCAGGGCGCAGAAGGCCATTCCGTCGCTCCAGCTGGAGGAGAAGTTCTGCAGGTCCACGTGCTTCCGGCCGGCCGGGGGTCAACACAGGGAGGTGAGCGGGTCCCCCCCCAGCAGCCCCTCCCGGCGCCCGCCCGGTCCGCAGGAGGCCCCAGGGTTCCGGGCACGGGCTGTGGGCGGCGGCCAGGGAGGCGGCAGGGCTGGGGCGGGACCCGGGCTCACCTGGTAGCCGAGAGTCTTCTTGCGACACCATCGCAGCAGGAGCTGCTTGATGCTGCCGGCGCCGACCCCGAAGCTCTGGGACCGCTTCAGCTCAGCCCGCACCTCGCCCTTGCCCCTGTGCCAAGAGCCAGCCTGCAACGGGGCACTCCTCCTCCCGGGGCCGGCCGGGGTCCCCAGCGCGGCCAGCCCCCGGGAGGATGCCCCACCGGCTCTGTGCCCCCGGGGAGCCCCCTGACAACATCGGGCAGGACCGCCCTCCCTCCAGCCCCCAAGCCCCGTCTCTGTCCCACATTGGGAATCAGGGGTCCCGAGCCCGCAGGGCCCCCCTTCCCTTCGTCCAGCCGCCCCAAGGCCACCCTCACTGACAGGTTCCTTCCTAGCCAGAGAGGGGGTCCTCCTAGGACGCTCCCTAGCGGGATCAGGCCGCCGGCTCAGTCTCCCTCCCTGCTGGGAAGACAGGCCTGGGTCCCACCCTGCACACCGCAGGCGTCAGGCTGCGAGCTGGATCCCTGTGCCAAGGACAGCCCTGTCTCTCCGAGGGCCAGGGTGTCACCCCACAGCTACCCCCGGGAGCCCCTGTCACGCCCAGGAACCAGGGAAGGCGGCGGAGGGCGGCCTGGGACACCCCTGGGACGGGGCAGGAGAGGGGCTCTCGTCAAGGGGGACAGGGCAGGGCCAGCTCTGCTGAGCTGCGCCCGCCAGGCCACCATTTGGGGCTGGGCCCACGCTGGGCTTGAGCGTCCGTACTTGCCCGCGGTACCCTGCTCCCACTTCTCAAACAAGGCTTTCCGGGCCTGTGCTCCCGACGTGCGGGGCAGCGTCTGCGACCTCACCAGCTCCCGGCGCCGGGCCTGGGCGGCGGCTGGCGGCGGGGAGGCCGGGGGCGACCGGGGCGGCGTCACCAGGGGTGGGCTGAGGAGAGAACCAGCGTGTCGGGAACACCCAGGCCCCCATGGGCCCAGGGTCCCCCCGCCCCACAGGGTGACGGAGGCAGAAGTGGCCGGAACAGAGGAGGGACCAACCTGTCGAGCGGTGTGGGGATCCACACCCTGCCCTTCCTGCCGGGTGACTTGGCCCCCGGTGGTGTGGGTTGTCCCAGCCCCACACCGGAGGGAGAGCAGCCCCTCTTGCTGGGCATAATCACCCACCCCTCAGCAGGGGCCAGTTCCTGTGGCGGGCAGGGCGGCGTACCCCAGACCAGCCCCACCAGGCCCAGACCCCCCCTCCACCCCCACTAGATAAGACCCCTTTGTCTCCTCCTCGACAGTTTGCCACAAAGTCACAATTTTCCTTTATGATTGCAGGAAAAGCCAAGCCCGCCCCCCACCCCCTCCCAGCTCCAATCTCAGTCCGGCTGCCCTGCGGGGAGCCCCCACACACCTGCCCCAGCCCCGGGGCCTCTCCAGTGCCTCCTCCGTCCCGTCCGGGCAGGAAGCACCCGGCGGAGGGAGCCCCGCCAGCCAGGACGAAGACAGCCTCCCACCTCCTCTGTGGGGCCGGAGACACCGGCTCGATCCTGGCCCAGACCTGATCTGAGGAGCCCACGCAGACACAGCTGCAGCCATATCCAAACAAGACTGTCGAGGGGGAGGCCTGCCCTGCCTCCCCTGCACAATCCCCCCGCCCCGCACAGCCCTGCTGCCCTGGCTCTCAGCTCTGGCTCAGCACAGGGCCACTCCGCTGGTGGCCGGGGAGCGCGAGGCCATCGTGACCCACCTGTCGCTGTTCCTGCCTGTGGACGCTGCCCCGTAGCCGGCGCTCAACCGCGGGACGGATGGGTTCTTCTCTGTGGGACGAGGAGAGAAGAGAAGTAGCCCTGGTCGCGGGAGACCAGCGCCGGCCCCCCTCCCCTGCCCCGGCATCACTCCCTGGACAGTCAGGTGCCCCAGGCTCCGCGGGCCCCACCTCGGCCAACAGCTGAGGGAGAGGAAGCTGGGAACATAGAGCAAGGACATAAAAGCTCTGGTACGTGTCCCCACCCTGCGTTTGAGGGCACAGGGCCCAGGGCCTCCTGAGCTGCGTATCCAGCAAGCACTCTGTTCCCCAACCCTCCTTCCGGAAGCCCCCGGGACCACCAGCAGCAGCCTGACCAGAGGCCCAAGCCAGGCCCGGAGAACCACACCAACTGTGCAGGGATGCGAGCCCCCTTCTCTCCACACGGGCCTGGGGTCCCGACTGAGGGATGTCCCCGTGGGGACGGGCCGCACGGACGGGCTAGGGGCGGGGCTGCAGTGGTGGGCACAGGTGGGGCTGTGGCATGGCCCCAGCTCTTCTGGGTCTCCTGCCAACCCCCCGGCCCCTGAGCCCTGCCTGCCCTCCCCGCCTGAGGTGGGGTCTGCCCCCAGGCCACGCTCTCCTGCTCCTACCGCTGGGACCGGGGGCCCACGGTGTGGTGGCCTCACTGGGGCTGGGGCTCAGGCCCCCCAGGACGGGGGCAGACGTGGGCGAGACAGCCGCGGCTGAGGTCTCCCCCGAGAACCTCTCAGAGACGCGAGTGACGGCCGTGACGGGCTGGTGAGGCAGCCGCAAGGAGAGGCTCACAGGGCGAGGCCTGGGCGGCTCTGGCGCCGGCAACGTCTGGGCAGCCTCCGGGGGTCCGTCGCCCAGACCTGGAACACGACCCGTGGGGTGGGGTGCAGGTCAGCCATGGCATCCGCAGGGGACCCAGAGCCCCGCCTCCAGGAGGACTCTAGACTCCCCGACCCTCCTCCCACCGCCTCCAGGAAGGCCTCCCTGACCTCCCCCTTCCAGGGACGCCTCGACACTCCAACCAGAGTTTACGTCTACTGCAAACTGCCCGCACACTCAGCTCAGTAAACACTAGCTAGCCTGTCAGCCACTCTATGCTTCTCCCTGCGTGGACGATTCCTCAGCCCCTGCTTGCATTCCTCCAGAAACAGGGAAGCTCACCACCTTTCGAGAGCTCCCATTTCCCTCTGTGTTTAAAAAACTCGACTTCATCCTGAGCAAAGCCGCCCTCCGGGCAGCCTCTCTACCCGTCAGGAGTCCAGGGTCAGGCCACCTCCCAGCCAAGGGCTGGCCTGGCACAGATGCAAACCCCCAGCCACCCCTCCTGTGCCATCGGCCCCTACCTGCCCCCGGCTGGTGCCCATTCTCGATGACGCACGAGTCTGAGGCCTTCCTCGTCTCCAGCTCACTGGCTTCGTCCTGGTGATCCACGCTCTACAGAGACACACGCCACGAGGAGGCCCCGTCAGGTAGGGCCCGCTGCCCACCCCCAAAACTGCTGTCCAAAGCCCCCCTCGTTCTGGGGGCGAACAACACTCGCGTTTGAGAGGCAGCCCCCAGAAGATACCGTAGTGGGCCCAGGCCACACGGCACCCTGGGGCGGACCCAGCCAGGCAAACGTGCCCAGGGTGCCAGGGACAAAAGATCGGGAACCAGGGTTCTGAGCCGTGTATAAGGTGGCCCAGCCTTCTCCCAGACTGCTCCCCAGGCCGGCTGCCACTGTGGAGACAGCCATGAGCAGAAGCGTAAGCTTCTCTGTGCCAACACTGGGCATGGGGGACCGAGGACTTTTTGTTAGACCCAGAGCTACAAAATTTGCCCGGGGCCTGGAGTATGGGGGCCTGACTGGCTCCTTGGGGCTCCTCCAACCCAGGAGCCACCGGGGGGCCTGGTGTCCCGGCCGTGCCGCCGACCGCCACGTTGCTGGGCTCAGGTCTTGCCCCTTCCGGGTCTCGGTTTCCCTGTTGGAGGCAAGGCGGCTCCACACGCACCCTCTGAGCGTCTCAGGGGTGTCAGGCCCTTTTTGTGGGCATGCCACTTAACCAACGCGCTCTGTCCTCCCAGGTGCATGCTAACAGCCCTCGTTTGGCGGACAGAACCCGGGGGCTCAGAGAAGGGGTGTGAGAAGCAGCTGATGTCTGTGGCCAGGAGGGACGTTCTCCTCCCTTCTCCCGGTGAGGGGCCGTGGGGAGGGCCCAGAGTGTCTGCAAGGCCGGGGTCTGGGGGTCTGCCTGACAGGAAGGAGATCGAGGCTGACCACTACCAGGCCTCTCCTCAGAGGCCGCGATGGGCACCTGGAGAGAGAGGCCGTCCCCTCCGCTGGACACCGCCGAGGTCTGCAAGGTTCCCAGATGACTTACAAAGCCCATCCCGGGCGGGCCCCAGGCGGCTCAGCCCCTCCCGCACCCAGGGCCAGCGTGGCCACTCTGCCGGGGCGGGGGGGGGGGGGGGCAGGTGTAGGTCGGGAGCCAGGACCACGAGCACACACCGCCAAGCCAGCCCAACAGTCATGCCTGCGACAGACTTCCTCCAGCCCAGTGGGTCAGGGAGGGCTTCCCAGAGGCGGCAGCGCCCAAGCCAATCTGGAGTGAGCCAGGTGGACGAGGAGGGGCGGCCGTTCCCAGCAGAGCGACCCGTGTCTGCGGCAACAGGCGTGGAGGCTGCAGCATTCCCATCCAGCAGCGGGGGACGCGCCGGGCAGCCCCCGGGGTCAGCCCGTGGGGAGGGAACACGGGGGCCGTGCGCGGGTAAAGGGAGAAGGACTCACAGCTCTGGGGGCAGTGAGCGGATGCGGAGCGCGGGGGGCGAGGCCTCTTCGAAGCCTGGGCTTCGGGTCCGAGCGGCGAGGAGGAAGGGAGGGGCGTTGGTCGGAAAACGAGACTTGGGTTTGGGACACGCTGAGTGTAAGGTGCCCCTGGGCAGCAGGGCCTTGAGGACAGGGGATGGCTGCGTGTCTGAGGCTGCAGTTGAAGAGGAAGGACGGGGGAGGAGGGGGAAGGA
>NW_027397105.1:441166-481759 GCF_003265705.2 Callorhinus ursinus | reverse complement strand
GGCATGAGGGGAGATGGCGGCGGGGGGTTAGAGGGGCTGTTCCTGCAGAAGAGGTGGGACAAGGGACCCTCTGCGGGGTCGGGTGTCTGAAGAAGTTAGAAAGGGCAGGACTCAGGTGACCCCTCGACTCCCGGTCCAGGAGGGTGGGGGAGGGGCCAGGCCCCCTTGCAGGTGCAGTGCAGGAGGGGGGTATCTGCGAGCAGCCCTAGAGCTGGTTTGGAGCCAACTCAGAAGTCCACCCTGAACCCCAGCCCCTACTTGTCACCAGGGCCAACTCAGCTCTGGGGTCCCCATGTCCCCCCACCCTCCCTGCTCTGGTCCAACCGGTGCCACAGGTCCAGGTAGGAGCCTGGAGGGACAGGCGGATGGTGAAACCATTTCTCAGGAATGTGGGTCTCTACGGTGGGGCCCCAGATGCCTGCCCCTGCACGTTGCAGGTCCCCCACCCCTGTGATGCCCCAGGGAACCAGACGCCACAACCAGACAGGAAGTAGGTTCTGGACCAGCCAGATTCCCGTCTAGGGGTCTCAGCTAGACTGCAGCCAGGGTGGGGGCTAAGCCCAGACCCCCTGGGTCCCCTGACCCTCACTCGCGGAGAGGGCTCTGTCCGTGTCACAGGCCAAGGGGCTCTTTGGAGACCACCTCCATCCCATCGGCACACAACCAGTGGTCTAAACCCCCACGTTACTAAAGGCAGTGGTGGAGTCAAGGTTTGGGACCTGGGTCTCCTACCCCAACCCAAGGCTCTGTCCACAAAGCGCTCTGGCCTTCCACAGAAGAGAGGACAACTCGGCACGAACTTGCCCCCAGGAGCCTGGGGCAGCACGAGCCCCTGGCCCTCTGAGGGGGAGGAAATGGGGGGACACTGGGGTAACCACCCCAGCAGGACCTCTGTGGGACAGAGCCCTAAAACCAAGGAGCTGGGCTGGAGCAGGCACACCCCTGGGGCCTCCAGCTCGCTCTCCCAGCATTGGGGGGCAGGCTGCCTCGGCCCCAGGTCCTGCGGAGTTCCCCCTCTGGGCTTTGTGTGAAGAGGAGGGGCCCCCCTGCTAGGGAGCCCAGGCCTGGGGACATTGGTGGGGAGGCGCAGGCACGTGATTTCAGAGACCCCGGAGACACAGTCCTCTCTCACTGGGAAGTCTGTAAACACTTTTGGGAGGGCGGGCACATTTCAGGTGTTCTCAGTTCTGCCTGACCCCCCGCCCCACCCCGCGGGCAGCCCTGGAGTGACTGAGCCCACCCCCCAGACTGCTCCCCGCTGCCCCCCCCCAAGGGGTTCTCAAAACTCAACCCAAACGCCTGCCTCCAGGGCGGTGACCTCTGCTATCACACAGTGCGTCTGGGAGGGGAGCAGATAAGGGAGTCTGGCTTCTCTCGCAGGCCGGCCTCGACCTGAGCTCCTGGCAGCAGTCCCTGAGGGCCTCCACCACCTCCACCCCAAGAACGCGGTGGCTTGCAGGAAACAACTCAGGCCTGGCCTCAGGCGGCCGCTGTCCACCACAAGCCCCAGCGGGCTGTGCACGCACGCCTGTGAACGGATCCGCTACCGGATCCAGCGGATGTCACTGTTAGAAGAACCCAGTCCGCCCACTGCGAGGGGCCCCCCAACCAGCCCGGCCCAGTCCCCCCTGGTTTAGACATAGACAAAGTGAGGAGAGGCTCCCAAGGCCTCACGACAAACGTGACAAAAGCAGCTTCTGTCTGCTCCAGGCACTTGGGCCTCCTACAGGGAGTCCACTCTGGTTGCCCCCACTGCCCGGCCCTCTCCCTCCTCCCAGATCTTCCCTGGCTACAGCTGTCTTCTCACTCCCTAGCAAGGTCAAGGTTTATGCGCTCAAGAGTGGATTACTTGATCAACTCTTTCCCCATTAAGTTCAGGGTACATTTCTACGCTATGTAGGACCCACCTCCAACACCTACAACCCCCAGTTTGAGACGGCAGAAAGCAAAAGGTTCTCTACATCTCGCTGATATCAGAGGGGCGGGGTAACCGCAGCTCTATCTGGACCCTCCCCCCACGACAGACGCGGGGTGTGAAAGACAGCCGGCAGTCCGATGCCCAGCCTGAAGCCGAGTCCCTGTGCGTGACCGAGCACCCTGTGCGTGACCGAGCCGCTCGTCACAGCACAAGTGGGGATGTGCACACAGCTCCACATGGCCCCCTTCGCTGCCAGAAACTGGCTGGGAGCGTGCGTCAGCACTGGGAGAGGTGGGCTGCGTGACAAGTGGGGACCAGTGCTTCCGAAGTCAAGCAAGGGGAAGCTGACCCCGCCCCGGATGGGGACCCTGACCACCCTCCCCAAGTACTCAGCGATGCTTGCCTTTCTGAGGCCCGCAACCTACTTTCCAACTGGGTCTCCGCCCCCGTCCCCCAAAGAGCCACAGCATCCCTGCTGACCCCTGACCCCAACCTTTTGACTTCCAGGGCCTGCTGGCTCCCTGGCATCTCCTCCATCTCCACCCAGGGCTCCTGCCTCACCTTCTCCTTCCATGCACTTGCCCTGAAGACCTCGCCCACTTCAGGGCTTCAACTGCTAGCTCAGCTCCGGCATCTCCCGGACGTCCAGCCCCGACCACTCCCGGCACCCCAGATCCGTGGTCCACCTGCTCTGGGGCATCTTCCCGTGGATGTCCCATAGCCCCTCACATGCAGCATGACCCCAGCAGATCTGTGACCCGGCAGCTCCCCAGGCAGGCTCCTGTCTGTGCCCAAACACCGCCTCCCCCTGCCAACTCCCCCTTGCAGACCTCGCCCCAAGGCAGCCCCCGGTCTCCGTGCACCCACCCCTGCCCCAGGTCAGACCGTCTTCTCTCCTCAGGCCATTCCACTTAACCCACCCACCCTGTCTCCAGCCACCCTCCACCCCGCCATCCATCCTTGCGGGAGCTTGTGGATGGCTACCCTGTCCCTCCCTGCCCAGCCCCCCTCACCCACCACCCCCATAACCAAGAGGACCAGCTCACCTCTGGTGAGAATGCCCACTGAGGGGTACTGCTGAGGCAGATGACCGGAGAGCCCCCTCACACATGTATGAGCAAGCATGTGCAAAGACACGCTCTTATACACATGACGCGGACGCTCTTTTTCTGAAACCTTGGGCCCCTGCTTCCATGAGCATGTGTGTTAGAACAGAAACAGCCCATGACACAGTTTATTAGGCACGGGTGAGCTCACAGTGGTGATTTCATACCATGGTTGTGTAGCGTGTTGTGCTCATAGGACAGACCCAGACACTTCACACGGAGCACCAGGCTACCCAGGGGCTCTGCCACCACCACAGGTTGAAGAATGTCTCGCCCCCAGGGACAAAGCCCAGCTCCCTTACCCAGCACCCAAAGGGCCCTCACAATTCACCCCTCCCCCTCGCCCCCACCAGGCTCCCCTCTGGCCAGGCAGTCCCTTTAGCTCTGCTGGGCCCCCATGCACAGCCCCCATCCCACCTCCACCGGCACCTCAGCAGGAGCCCTGGGCCTCCAGCACAAAGGCCTCCTGGGACACCCACTGGGAAGGCACATCCGCGATGGCTGCCCCCACGGTTGGCACTGCTCTGTCTGGGGCCATCTCCCACGCAGCTGGGAGCTCCAGGGGTAGGCACTGATCTGATCCCCTCTTCGCAGCCCCTGAGGTGCAGACGAGCCCCCACAGGAGATCTGAACATGAGGGACTGAACCAAGGAGGGGCAGCAGGTGCAAACGACTCAGAAACCCAGGAACGACCCTGGAAACCCAGCCCCAGAGCACATGCCTGAGCAGAGTGGAAAATCCCACCTAAGGGCCACCGCACACACCATGGAAACATTCTAACCTGTCTCTCCAGGAGGCCCCATGCTCAGCGGGGTGACTGGTCCACACCGGTCTCCACCACCCCCAGCGCGGGTCACCGACCCCAGGAAGCTAGAGACTGCTCAAGGCTGGTTTCCTGGCTCTCTTAACCCCCTGCCAGTTCCCAAACGCGGCTGCCCCGACCACATTGTGTCCTCTCTCCCTCTCTCACACACACAGGGGGGCCTGAGTTCTCAATCTGGGTTAATTAATAACGGGAGTCGTCAGGCCTCAGTGAAGCGGCAACGCGGGGGGCCCGTGAATGGAGGTGGGGGAGTCGGGGGCTGCTGGCCATTTGGACACGCCGGCGGCGAGGCCCAGGCGGTGCTGAAACGGTCAGGGGCCCTATCTCAGAGCCCAAGCCCTTTGCGTCGTGGGACAAAGGGGAGAGGGAGACAGAACTCCGGGCAAACAGGGCCTGGCTGCAAAGAAAGGAGGGGGCCCGAGACAGGTGCAGCGGGCAGGATTCGCCGGCCCTCTCTCACTCCGGAGTGGTGGCCGGACCCCCACAGCGAGTCCCAGCGGCCAGAGGCGTCACGGCCCCCAGCCCCGCAGACGCGCGCGGGCGGACGCACGCACTCGCGGAGGAGGGGCGGCCGCAGGGGGCGCCCAGCCCCACGCCCCCTGAGCCCGCAAACCTGCGCCCGCGCTCCGCGAGGCTCACCTGGCTGCGGCCGGATAGCGAGAAGGTGGCGTGGCTGGCGAAGCGTGCGCTGCCCAGCCGGGGCGCGCGGCCGGGGACGCCGGGCGCGGGCGGAGGACTGGGCGTGCCGGGAGTGCCGGCCGCGGGGGACGGCCCGGTCCCCAAGCCCAGCGCCTCCACCTGCCGCGTCAGGCGCTCGAGCTGCGCCTGCAGCCGCTGGTTGTCGCGCTGCAGCTCGGCCACGGTGCGCGCCAGCGGGCCGGCCAGGCGCAGCGCCTCGGCTACACGCCGCTCCACGCCGCGCTGCAGCCCCTGCATGTCCTCGTGCAGCGCGCGCACCGCGCCCTCCAGCGCTGCCTCGTAGCGGCCCAGCGCCTCGCGCACCGTGCGCGCCTCCTCGGCGTCGGGGCCCGGCTCCATGGCCGAGCGGGGCGCGCGGTCTGAGCGCGGGCCTGGCGGGGAGAGAAGTCGAGTTCCTTCGCAGCTCCGGACCGCGACTGGCCGCCGGGGGCTGTGTTCGCCGGAGGGGCGGTGGGAGGGGCGGGCGGAGGGCGGGGCGGGCCCGCGAGCCGGGGGACGGGGCGCCGCGCGGGGGGCGGGGCCTCGGGGCGGGGGCGGGGCCGGGGCGCGCGGGCGGGGCGTGGGGGCAGCGGAGGCGCCGATCGGGGACCGCCGGGCGCGGCTGTCCGGACGGGCGGGGCCGCAGGGGGAGTGCGGGTCCGAGATCCGCCGCCACCCGACCCCGGGGGAGCGGTGTGCGGCCTGGGCGAGGGGCGGCCGCCCCACCGGAAGAAGCCCTTGATCCCCAAGGGGACTTTACCCTGGAGACCACAGACGCGGGTTATGCATTCCCTCGGGGCTCTCACCCGCAGGGCCCGGTCCCGCTGGGGGTGGGGACTCCCCCACCGCTCAGAGAGACCTGAGGGCAGCAGTCGCCCCCAGAACTGCCGCCCCGACCCTCGCCCTGTCCTGGCCCCTGCCCTCTCTACCGTGTGGGCACGGCTCTCAGGAGCACAGACTCGCCTGGGGGAGCTTTGCCTGGAATCTCTTGCACCTGTTGTGAAGACCAAGGGAGCAGGAGACCCGTGTGAGGTCCCCTCCCAGCCCCACTCTGTGTGGCTCCATCTCTGCTCTCACCAATGGTCAGAAAGGGCTCCAGCCTCACCAAGGGGCCCCTGGTGGGAGATCCTAGTAGGGGATCCAGGAGAGGCTGAGGTCTGGCAGAGAGGGAAGGGTGCACTGAGGGCTGAATCTCCAAATCCTGGGATGAGTGAGTTTTGGACTAATGGGCCCTGTCCCTCCATCAGAGTCTCAGGCACCTGTCTCTATCCACAGGCCAGGGCTCCCGCCACTACTCCCTCTAACACTCCTTTCATGCCTAAACCCAGATATTCCTCCCCTCCAACCTCCCCCACCGACCAACCCCACAAGAAAGGAGGGAATGGAAACAATTTTTGCTTCCGGAGGACCGGAGAGATGATGAGCAAAGATACTCCGAGGTTCTGTGTCGCTGCGAGATCTGTTTCAAAATAAAAATGGGAGCATCCCATCCTTTTCCCAAAAACCTTTCCTGACTAGCCTTCTCCTTACCAGGCCAGGCCCACCTGAGGGAGGTCAGATGCCTCAGGAACAGGAGGTCTGCTGGGCTTGTTCCTGCTGTGTTAGGCTTCCTGGACTGTAGATCAGCCTGACAGATGCTGAGCGCAGATGCCCCCCTGCTCCCCCCCACCATGGGGACAGTAAGGAATGCTGGGTTACCTAATCCAAGGAGCCTTCCAGCAATTATTTCATGAGAAAGTCAAGCGCCAAAAGGCATGCGTGTTTCATGTGCGTGTGAGTGTGTGTTCCAAGTAGCCGTCTGCACGGGGTGAGGCAAACCGCTTCCTGCCTTCTTTCTCCGGGCAGAACCTTTGGGAGAAGCTGGGAGAGCCCTCCCCCCCCCCCCCCCCCCCACCCACCCCAGCCAGCACTCATGGCCCCTGCAGGTCTGAGCACGGGCGCTGGAGGTTGAGAGAGCCCATCCCAGCCAGAAAAGCCCATTTCCTTCCTTTGCAGGACCCGTGGAAGAACCGTGTGATGAAGTCCTGGGGGGCACTAGCAGGTGTGACCTCCTGGGCATGAGCCTGCAGCATCTATGGGGGTGGGCTTGGGCAGGGGTCCCCCCACCCTCTCCCGCCTCCCACCTCGGGTGAGTTGTCTGCTGTCCCCAGCCACCAGGAGAATATTTGGGAGGAGCTGCTTAGGGGCAGGGCAGGGCTCCCTCTGCCACGGAAGTGGGGACTCTGTCAAGGGCAGAGATGGGGCTCACTGTGGGTTCTGGGAAGGTAGACAGTCCAAGAAGCAAACCGACCCCCTCAGCTCCTCCCCCGCAGCCGTCAGACCACTGAGTCAGTAGCTGGATAGGAGCCTGGGAGAGGACAGCTGTACCAGGGGCCTGAAGAGAGGGCCAAAGGTGCAGGGACAGACGGAGGTGGGGGAGGGGGAACCAGGAGCTTCCGGGATGGGGAGGGGGCTGGGGGAGGTGGCCACTGGGCTCCAGCTCAGTGCCCGCCCTCTACCAGGCCGTGAGGAAGGCCAGGGCTGCCTACTGATGAGGCCGCACTCCCTCCACATTCACCAGCCCTGAGGTCAGCGAGCTAGTCAGGCTGGCCTCCCCCCCAGGTCCAGGGGGGCTCTGGTGTGGTGTTTCCGCCCCCCCCCCCCCGGGCGCCCCCCCCCCCCCACTGCCTGCTGGGCCCCTGACCTGCTTCTGTTCTAGGCTGGAAGCTGGATGTGAGACAAGCCTTCCCCAGGCCCCCGGCCTCCTGTCACTTCTCAAAATCAAATCCTTGCCAGGCCATAACTATGAAGTCAGGGAAGTCAGTCACGGACCTGAGATGGGGAAACTGAGGCCCTCTCCCTCCTGGGGCAGGACTTGGACCCCTGTCCCCAGATGGGGCATCCTTCTTCCAGCATGCTAGTCCCAAGGCACCTCCCTGGGGAACGGTCACCCTCAGCCAAGTCTGGACAGCTCCTGTGTGCTCCCCAGGCCGGCTGGGGGCTACACCCCCCCAGCATTTGCTCCCCCAAGGGCTCCAGCCACCCCCCCATGGCCCTCTGGCAGTGGTCCCCGAGGACCACTCCCTTCTCCTCTCTGTCTCCCGCCCCAGGGACCTTCCTGAGGGACTTTTCTTGCACACTCATCCCCTAACCATGGTGGGCCCCCCTCACCTGCACGCCCTGCCTGGGTAAAATCACCCGCCCCTACACCTGTGCTGATGACCTCCACTGCTTCACCTCCGGCCCCCCCCCATGCCCACCAGCCTCCAGCCTTCTGCCCTGGAGGGGTCCCACTTGCTCCCAGACTCCTCAGTTCCTGAGATCACAGGTCACATCAGGCTTATTGGGATGGGGAAAGGGTAGAAGGAGGGGAATGCTCAGACCTCCACACTCCTCTGCCCGCCTGGCTGGTACCACCCCTCCACCCTCTGCACCCCGGGTCCGTGTGCACGGGCGCCGGGCGTACATGCTCTTGCGTGAGCATGTAGCACCCCCTCCTCAGAGAGAGGGTCTCTGTCTCAGCCATTCATCCATCCCCACACCTGGGACAGCACTGGCTTTAGAAAGTGCTCAGGAAACCCTGGGTGATTGGATGCCTGGGCAGAGGGGGCTCACCGGCGAGCCCGCGGGGCCAGAAGGACAGCTAGATGGCTGGACGGTGAGCAGAGAGACAGAAGAGTTGCTTGGGTACTTGTGAGGTGTGGGGGTGCCATTTGCCAAGATGGGTCAGAGCGTGCATTAGAGGGAACGGTGAGCCCTGGGGACTCCCAGGGGCTGCACACAGCCCGTCTCCAAGGTCACCTCTGCCTTTGCACTAGGGATCCCTCCAGGCCCCTGTGCCAAGAAGGGCTCAGGTTGGAGGGTCACGGGCCAGGCCAGACGGGCCTGCCACACCCTTTATGCAGCCCTCAACTTGCAGGGCAGCGAGCTGGCCCGGCAGTCCGGCTTCATATCCGGGAAGGTGCAGAAAGCAGCCACACCCCACACCTCGTGCTCCATGTCTTGGAGCCCTAGTGCACTCCAGGCCTGCATCCCCTGGTGGGCTTATCCCCCACTACTCCTCCTCTCAAATCCTGAATCCGGCCTCCATCCTGGAAACGGTTGCCCTGTTATGAGAGCCACAGGAGTGGGGATGCGGGGCGTATATTTACCCTGTCCTGCCAGGCTGCTGGGCTCGGGAGCCAAGTGCAGAGGGAGCCCGGGGGAGGCCGTGCAGGAGCCCAAGCCCCAGGGCAGGCAGCCTTGGCGTCTTGTCTCCAGCTGGGACCCAGGAGAGGGGCACATGGGGTTCTGCCAGTGCTGATCCTGGGACCCCGAGGCCCCCCGGAGTTCGGGCAGAGAGTCGTGTCCCTGGGTCACTCCAACCAAACCTCAAACTTTGTCGCTCCATCCCCAGGGGACCCTCGCCAGCCATACATAAATGTGTAGGGTTCATCTCTTCCCCATGCACCCGTGGGCGTGTCTGTGTGGGGGCAACACGGGCATTACGGGGTCCGTAATGCTTGCTCACGTACCTGCATACGCGCGCACACACACTGTGCGGAGGGCACGTGTACCCGTTTGTAGGAGGGCTCCTCATGCACTTGCTCATAGGGGCTGAGTGTGTTTCTGCACACCCATGTGTGGGCCTACAGTACATGTACCCACACAGAAGCTGGGATGTGTCCATGACGCTGATAGGACACACATGCACATGCATGCACGTCACGTGTCTGCGTGTGCGGCCTGTATCAGACGTGTGCATCACTCTGTCAGCTCCGTCAAACACAACCGGGGCCCGTGTCCAGCAGACCCACAAGTCTCTCTGTCCCTGGAAGGGGCCGATCCTGGGTGCTGCAGGCTTCTCTGCACATAAAATGCTAAGGGCGGCCCTGGTTTGGGGACGCGGTGGTATCGAGCAGAACTTCCCAGCCCCCTGCACCCGGGTTGGGCCTCTGGGTCCCAGTGAAGGAGGAACTTCCCACGGGCCTCTGCTGGGGCTCAGGCTAGCCAGAGAACAAACACCACACATCCCGGCCTGGAGTGGCTGAGGTCCTCGCTGCCGACCCAGGGGCTGGGGAGGGTGTGGAGTGGAGACAGCTGCTTCCAGCCCAGATAAGGCTGTCCGGCTCACATTTTCCATTTCCAGGAGCCCCAGCCCCTAAGCCCTGGCCCCACGGCCTGGGGAGGTCTCCACCGCCTGCACCCTGGGAACTGCAGCCCCAAGAGGGGACACAGAGGTCTGGGAAGAGCCAGCACCCTGCCAGAGCATGTGCCGGGCCCCTGGGCTCTGGGGGAGGGGGGGGGGGCGGGCTGGCGCCCCCCCCCCCCCCCCCCCCCCCCCCCCCCCGCTCACATCCTGACCCTCAGGCCTCCAGAAGCCAGCCGGGGATGGGTGGAGGGAGGATGGCCCCTCCTCCCTGCACCGCGCTGACTCTGTCCCGTTGCTCCTGCCCCAGGGACCCCGCCACCCGGGGGCCAGCAGTTGCCGTTCGTTGGGTGTTGTGGGGGGGCGCAAAACTGGGCCTCAGGCTCTGGGCTCCTTCTGCCTTCTCCCTGCCCCTCCACACCTCCACCCAGGGTCCTGGCCCCTCCAGCCCTGCTTGGCCTGCTCCCCTCCCCCTTCCCGGACTATTTATAGAACCTGGCTCGGTGGCCTCCAGGACAAGAGCCAGAGGTCCAGGGCTCCGGCTCACCGGCTCCTCGGGCCTTCCCCAGGGGCCCTGCAGGCTGGGCAGTGTCTGCTTTCAGCCCAGCAGAAGGCCGCCAACCCAGAGTGAGCGGTGGGGGTGGGGAGGCCAGGCTGAGCTGGGGGGCCTGCTGGGGGACACGCTGGCCTTCCTCAGAAGCGTGCTGGAGACGAGTTGGGGCTGCGGTGCACACAAGAGGTCCCAGGGCCCACCAGCCCCTCCTCACCGCCTCCCCTGCAAGCCCCCAGAGGCACCTTGCTCTAACAAAACCACCCCTCTGACCCACAGGTCCCCCCACCGAGAGGGGATGCCTTCTGGTGCCTCGGAAGGCCCTTCCGGGAAAAGGCACGAAACTCGCCTCCACACTCGCGCCCACGCTCCTCCCTCTGCCTGAAGCATCCCTTCCACGGTCCTGTCGGACACACTCCCGCTCATTCTTCCTCTTCACGTCTTCAGAGCCCAGCAGAGACACCGCCTCCTCTGGGAAGCCTACCCTGATGACTCCTGTCCCCACTCACCTCCACTCCCCGCCCCGCCGTGCCCATGGGAATACATCCCTTCTCTCCGGCCCTGTCTCTGTCCTCTGGTCTGCAGCTTATGTCTGTCTTGAGTAGTGATCTCTGTCTGGGGTGCAGGGCTGGGGGCTCCTGAACTCGCTCGCCCTTCTGCCCCCAGCGCCATCAGCCACTCCTGTTGGAGGAGTGAATGAGGGGGCCGCAGCTGGATGAAGGGGCGCACGGACCAGTGATCTGCCGGAGGTGGACAGAACAAGGGAGAGAAAGGAAGCAAGAGAAACCCGTCCTGTGTCCCCTGAGCCCCGGGTAGCGGCCTGGTGTCCCTAGGGCGGGGAGGCGGCAGGGGCAGCCCAGGCCAGGGTCAGTGACATGCCGCGGCCCTGGGCAGCAGCCAGATCGGTCACCCTCATTCTTCCCAGATCAAAGTTCCCCCAGGGAACAGCCTGGAACCCGACACTGGCCCTGGGGGGCTGGGCCAGCTGGCCCCGCTCAGGAGGAGGGCCTGGAGAAGCAGAACACCTGTCCCCAGCTCCAGGGACGCCAGGCCAGCAGCCCAGGGAGGGGACCGGACGCACGCACACCTGCTCCATCCCCAGCCCCTCCCCTGAGGGCCCAGACCCTTCTGTCCCAGGCCTCCAAGGACTCCAGGCCCCCAGCAGCTCAGTGCCCGTCCCCACCCCCACCCTGCGACCTCTCCCCTCTCCCAGAGGCTTCCACCGCAGACACCCCTCCAGGGACGCCTCTCTGTCTCTGCTCTCCACATGTCTGGCTCTCTCTGCCTCCCTGGTATCCCTGTGTCTTTCCATCCTCCTGTCTCCAGAAGGAGGGATGACCATGGCGGCGTGTTAAGCCTTGTTTCTAAGAACAAGCGGTATTCACACTCCTCTCCATTCTCCAGATTTTCCCTGACGGCAGGGTGGGGTGGGTGAGGGGGAGAGGGCAGAACCCACCACCTCCCCTGCAGCCAGGCCTCCGTGGTGCCCTCGGGCTGCTACATCTGAGTGGGCAGGGAGGAGGCGGGCAGAGCGGGTCTGGGGCAGGAGCCTGTGTCGGTGGGCCAGGCCCCTGAGTCTGCAGCTCGTCCTTCCTCCCTCCTCATTCACTGCGGGAAGTCCCACCACAGTCAGAGCGTGACCTCACGCCCCCCCCAAGTGCAAGCACACGCTCACACACACATGTGCACGCACGCACACATGTGTACATGTGCTCACGCGCATGCTCATATGTGCACACTTGCACCCACACACACGTGCTCACACACATGCACACATGCACTCGCGTGCTCACGTGTACATGCACACATACACACGTGTGCTCACACATGTACACGTGCGCTCGCACATATGCACTCACACGCGCATGTTCGCACATGCACAGATACACACGTGTACTCACGCACATATGCACTCGCACACGTGCTCGCACGCACATGCTCACGTGTACATGCTCACATGCACACACACAGGCACATAGTGAACACTACATCTGTGAGTTACATAAAATGAGAAGAAATGCATCCAGGCTTCAACCTTGACTCCCGATAAATGTGAAAATGTGCGTCCACCTTTATGTCTTGGCCCCAGACTGGGCCAGACTCCTCACCAACAGGTCAGAACGGCCTGATGCGAGGAGTTGCAATTCAAGCCGAGGAATGACACACAGCTCTGGGGTGCATTTCTGCACACCTGCTGGGGAGCAACGTTCAGCTGACCGCAGCTGCATTGCGCATGGAAAGGTCTCCTTGCCGGTGGTTAGAGACAGTGGAAACCTTCAGTGCCAAACCAGAGACATGAGAGTCCCAGAAATGAGTAACACAAGAGGACGTGTTTGTAGACAAGAAACGGGGACCAGTCCTTCAAAGAGAGGGGGCAGAGGTCAGAGGCTGGCAGTCCATGGGGCTGGAAAGAGAGCGGAGCTGGGTGTGCAGCGTGTGGGCCACGGCAGAAGGGCTGAGCCGGGCCGGGGGCCAGAGCCTGGCCGGCGTCAGGAGCCCCAGTGTCTGTGACCGAAGAGAGACCAGACCCACGACATCCACCCTTAGGGCCGTGGCAAACACCAAAGCCACATGCTCGTGGTTGGGGCTCAGCAGAGTCACCAGGCTCAAAGGGACTGTCGCAGAGACACGACCCTCACGTGATGTGCAGGCCCACCGTGAACACTGCTGAGAAAACCCTGGTCGGGAGCCTGGCCAGATGCAGACCAAGCTGAGGCTGCTAGCAGGTGGCCCTGGGTTTTGCGGAATCTCTGGATAACCACATAACTAGGAATCACAGAGCACTGACAAGGCAAACAAATTTGGCAAATGGAAGGACTGCTCGCAGAGAGAGTCGAGTGTTAGAGCAATTTGGAAAGCACTTTAAAGTAGATATCTTTAAGGTCCCCCGAGAAACCAAAGGGATAGCAACCGTGAAACCACAAAAGGAGGTTGTGAAGTAAGAGCGTGTTGGGCAACAAGGTCCATTAGGAACATGGGAAGTTAGAATTACAGCTAAAAATTCAAAAGGTGGGCTTACTATCTTCATGGAGCAGAGCTGGAGAGAGCCGTCAGGAACGTGAAGACAAGTTGAGGAATCCCCAGTAGCACAGCACCAGGAGACCAAGAGATGGAAACTGCCAGAAACCATCAGGCACGAGGAGAGTAGATGATCCAGACGGGGAGATAGGAGGGAAGGAGAGGCATTGCTGAAGAAGGAAGTCCTTAGACAGGGAAAAACTTTGTCACACACTAAGCATGATAAACAAACAAGCAGATTCATAGTTGTTTCACAGTTTGGTAAAGCTTCAGAACATCAGGGATCAAGAAAAAACAAACCCAGTACCGGAAAACAAGGAGCCCGAATATGGGGTACAGTGTCCTCACGGGCAATACTGAAAGTTGGAATGATCTTCCCGAAGGACTGAAGGAAGCTAAGCTTGCACCTGGAGTTGTGGGTACAGCAGTACTATGCCCAAGAGTAATGCGAAATTAACTGCATTTTCACGCATCAGCTAAAGGGCAAACAAACGTGGGTCCTGGAAGGGAACAGCATGCAGGGCAGTCAAGAGATGGCCCGTCAGGCGGGGCTGGTGGTCTCACCCTCTGATTGCAGCCAAAGCTGCAGCTGGGGTCCCCGGGGCTCAGGATGACAGGCTCTCACCTGCGGGGTCCCTGGGGGCTCAGGATGACAGGCTGGCGTGTTTCACTTTCTGCCCCGGACCTGGGCAGTTACCACCTCCAGGGGTGGCACCCACGGTGGGGGGTGGGGGGTGGGGGCGTGGCAGCAGGTGCTTCTCCCATCTGCCCCCTTCAGTGCCTCAGAAGGTCCCCCTGACCCTGAGCCCAAAGTGCCCACAGCAGAGACCTCAGGAGCACCTGCACCGTGGCCTTCCCGCCCCCCTCGCTCTGCGCGTGGCCTGGAGCGCCAGGGTGGGGCGCGAGGGCTCCGGGGGGAGGGTGCCTCAAGTGAGGAGGACAGGGTTTGCGTCAGCACCCCCTAGAAGCGGATTTTCATGGGGCCCGTGTGGAGGGCTCCAGTCAGGCCTGCTCCTAGCTCAGCCCCAGAGTGAGGACGCCAGAACTGGTAGAGTGACAAGAGTTGGGAAATGGATTAATCACAGTGCGGAGTCCCAACCTCTGAGGAAGGAGTGTCCGTCTGCCCCTCCCAGGTTGAAACCTGGCTCCCAGCTTTCCCTCCCTTCCTTGCCCCACCTACCATTACCTCCCTGTTCTTCCCAGGGCCCCCCCAGACCCTCACCCCCTTCCTCTCGGGGCCCTTCCCCGGCAGCAGCACCCCCCCCCCCAGTGTGGACCTGCTACAGCCCCACACTCACCAGAAACACAAGCTCCTCCCCTCCCGAGGTCCCTCCAGCCCCAGTCTCTCTCTAGAACTCAAACCCTTCGGGACACTCAGACCTTCGTACCCCAGCCCCCCCCCGTCCCCCCCGTGCCCTCCACTTTCCCACCGCGAGCCTGCTGGAGACTCCCTGGTACCTCATGTGGGACCATGAGCAGAGTATTTCCCTTTTTCCCAAATGGCCAGGTATGTGTAAAACCAAGCAAGATGCAATGCCACCTCTGGCCAGCCCTCATCCCAGTGAGGAGGAAAGGTTGGGGGGTCCCCCAGGCCCCCTCTCTCTCCCCACCCCAAGCAGGCTGATCACAGGGTGGGGGCAGAGCCCGTCCTGCAGCAGGGAGCTCCAGGTCCAGCCAGGCCAGGGTCCCAGCAGCTGTCCGCGAGCACGGGGCTGCTACAGCAGGTGCTCCCAGAGGGGGCCCAGACGGCCCTGTTTCTGGGACGGCTGCGACTCATCAGGATGGCCAGCCCTGGCCACCCCCTTCCCACCAATTGCCCCAAACTCCTCTCAGCTCCTCTGGCCCCCCAGTTCTCCTCCTAGGCTCCCAATTCTCCAGGGGACTTTACCGCCCCTGCCCCGCCCCCACGCCCCCAGCCCCCCATCCCTCCGCCACCAGACAGAACAAACAGTAGCGGGGTTGGTTAGGGTTCAGTGGTTTCTGTTTGGGGACATGAGCAAGTCCCAGAGATGATGGTGGGGATGGTTGGATGATGTTGTGAACGTGCTTAACACCACCCACCTGTACACTTAAAAATGCTTAAAATGATCAATGGTATGTATGTTTTACCACAATTTGAAAACATTTAACGGTTTTCCTGTATACGCTGTCTTCCTTGCCCCACACCGGCTGAGCCCCCTCCTTCCCCACTCCAGCTCCCCCCTCCCTCTGATTTCTCCCATCCCTTCCAGGACCTGCAGCCCCTCCAAGCCCCCCACCCACCTGAATCGCTCCCCCTGACCCCATCCATTTCTCGTAGCCCCCTACAGTCCCTCCAAGCACGTCCCACCCTTGCCTGTCGAGTCCACGCCACCCAACAGAATCGCTCTGCCACCCCTGCTCCAGGCCCTCTGCTTCGGTCAAAATTTTCTGTGCATCCTGGGGGCTGTTTTTCCTCTAGGGGCTCATATGACTTAGGAATCACGACAGAACCCTGCCTGCCGTGGCTTGAACAGGGTGTGAGAATAGGATTGGCCTTGTCCCAGTGCTGACCGAGACCCCAGGACCGTAGGTGCCAATGACTCCCACGTTCCAGAGTGAGGGGAGCCTGCCAAAGTCAGACTCACAAAGGAGGCGTTTGGGAACCAGGCCCTGAGCTGACCACCACCCCTGCCTTGAGCTCACAAAAGAGGCTGACCAGGCTAAGAGCGGTTAGAAGGAACTAGAGGTATCATTGCTCTGGAGAGATCTGTCCTGTGATCCTAGCAAAGGGGAAGGGGGGGTGTGCTGGTCCCAGACAGCAGCTTCACTGGGACCACGCGGAGAGTCATAACTGTTCATGTTCCAGGAACGAGGGGGTAACATAGAGAACAGGGCTCACACCTCAGACATCCGCGAAGGAGGACCTCCATTCCTGCCTTGGAAGGGTTAATGGCCTCAGGCAAGGCCCCCTCCTACTGTAAGCAATTAGGAGTCTGGCAAGAACACAGAAAACATTCTTTCAGACCAGGAATAACAGGCAGGTCCCTGGGAGAAGAGAAGGAGCAACGTGCCAGCCCTCAGCTGAAGCCGGAGCGGGGGTGGGGGGTGCCCAAACAGAGCCCCCAGTCTCACTGAGGGGAAGCAACTGGACTTCACAGGGCCAAGTGCTCAGGAGGAAGGAGACTCCAGAGAAAGCTCCTGGTGTCTGCAGAGCGTCTCCTGGAGGTTTGCTAAGAACTGACGTGCTTGTACATGAGCAGAAAGAACCACCGTGAAGTAGCAGGCCAAGCCATTGGTGGGGCTCACGCAGGCGTGGGGACAGTCCCTGCTTCCACCGGTCAGAATGGAGAGACCTCGCGGTACCTCGAGCACTGGGTAGAGTCTTCAGAAGGGTCATGCATTTCAGCAAAATGAAAGGCAACCTACAGAATGGGAGAAAATATTTGCAAGCCACATATCTATCTAATAAAGGGCTAATATCCAAAATATATAAGGAACTCACAACTCAATAGCAAAGAAACAACCCAATTAAAAATGGACGAACAACCTGAAGAGACATTTTTCCAAAGAAGACGAACAGAGGGCCAATAGGTACATTAAAAGGTGCTCCACATCACTGATCATCAGAGAAATGCAAATCAAAACCACAGGGAGATATCACGCACACCTCCTAGGAGGTCTACTATCAAGAAGGCGGGAGGTAAATGTTGGTGAGGACATGGAAAAGGGAAACTCGTGCCCTGCTGGTGGGCATGCAAACCGGTGCAGCCACTGTGGACGCGGTGTGAATACGCACACCACATATGACAGAGTATTATTTAGCCTCGAGAAAGAAAATCCTGCCATTTGCTGATTCACGGTCAGGCATTACGCTACATGTAATAAGCCAGACAAAGAAAGACACACACTGCGTGGTCTCACACATGGTGACTGTAGTTGAGAACACTGAATTGTACCATTGAAATTTGCTAAGAGAATAAATCTCAAGCATTCTCACACATACAACAGAGGTAATCATGTGACGTGATGGACGTGTTAATTAACTTGATTGTGGGAATTCTTTCACAATGTGTATGTACATCAAATTATCATGTTGTGCACTTTAAATATATTACAATTTTATTTGTAAATTATAGCTCAATAAAGCTGTAAAAAAAAAAGGAAAGGGAAGGGAAGGGAGAGAAAAGAAAAGAGAAGAAAAGTAAAATAAGAACCATGCACTAGTACATTTTATGGAAAAAAAAAAAAGAACCATGCACTAGTAGTGTGGCTAACTCGTCCCAGAATAAAAGTTGCCTTAACAAAGCTTCAAAAGAAGCGGAAAGAATAAAACTGATTCACAGGTTACATAACCACGAGCCAGAACAAAACCCATTATTCTTTAAAGAAATACAGCAGAATACAGCACTCAACAACATAAAATCCAGAACATTCAGCACCTACTAGAACATCACCAGACCTGCAACAGAATGGAAAAATGTGACCCATATGTAGGAGAAACAACGATTACTAGAAGCAGACCCAGAGATGACAGGGATGAAGGAATCAGTAGATAAAGACTTTCCAGCAGCTGTTTTGACTCTTATAAACATCACTGAGGAAAATTGGGGCAGAACAAGGAGGAAATGGGAGGTTTACAAAAGAGACCAGAGTGGGGCTTCTGGGGCGTGAGCACACCACACCCAAAATGGAAATACCCCTGAAGGGGTTACGACCAGATGGGACACCCCCGAAGAAAAGACCAGCGGACCTACAGAAAATGCGACAAAAGCTGCCCAAAATGAGCCCCAGGAGAAAAGCCACCGGGAAAGACGGGAACTGAGCAACAATGGGCTGTGGGGCAGCATCAAGCCATCTCACTCACGTACACGTGGCTGGTATCCTGGGAGGAGAGAACATTGCAGAACCGAAAACAAGTATCTCAATACATCATGCTTTAAAATTTTCCAAAGGAAGTGATGACCATCAACCCATAGATCCGAGAATCTCAACAAAATCCAAGCAAAGGAACAAAGAAAACCACCCCAACCCACATGGTAATCAAATAATCAAATTGCTTAAAAAAAAAAAAGCAACGTAAAATGAAAATCTCAAAAGTATCAAGGAGATCCCACTTGTTGCCAAGATGGAATGACAAGGACTGAATTTTCCCTCTTACCAACATGCTCTAAAAACGGACAAAATACATGAAATAATAGTTTTTTAGCAGTGACATTGGGAAGGTGTGGTTTGCCGTTGCCCCAGCTCCTTGCTTTGGCTTCGCCGTCATATGGGTCTCACGAGATGCATGGACTAGCAGAGCATCACCCTTGCAAGGGGGTGACTGGGCTGCAGTAGGTAAAGATGCACTATACTATAGACCCTAAGCCAACCAGTGAGATAGCGCAGCAAAACGCTATGGCCAGTAAACTAACGAGAAATAAAAAAGGAGCCACAAGTGATATTTCATTCACCCAAGGGAAGTCAGAAAAGGAAGTAAGGGGCGCAAGTCAAGTCTGAAATAAGCAGAAGAAAATCATAAATATGAGAGCAGAATTTAATTAAGTGGGAAACAAAACATAATAAAGTCAATTATGCCAGAAATTAATCCAAAACCTGATTCTTTGAAATGATCTATAAAATGGGGGCAGGGGCGGAACTCTAGGCAGACAGATCAGGGAAAGAAAACACACAAATTATCAGGAGTGAAACAGAAGACATTTCCACAGACCCTACAGGCTTGGAGAGGGTAATGAGGGGGTATCATGAACTATAAATTTGACTAAATGAAATGCATAAATCCTCCAAGGACACAAAGTGTCAAAACTCACTCAAAAAGAAGAGCTAACCCTTCTTAAAAGAAAACCCCAGGCACAAATTACTTCACTGATGAAGTCCACCAAACATTTATGAAAGAAATGTTAAAAGAAACATTTAGGAAATTAAGGAAATTTTTGAAAGAAAGGAGCTGCTCCTGGCCTGGTTTTTCCCGATGCAAACTAGATAAGAACATAACCACAAGACTCGAGCAAATCAAATCCAGTAATACGTAACAAGATAATGCATCGTGACCATCAGAGGTTTATGCCAGGAATGAAAGCTTAGGTAAGCATTTGAAAATTAATCAGTATAACCCAAATTAACAGTGCAAACCAGAAGAACTACAGGATTATCTCAATAGATGCAGAAAAAACATTTGACAAAGTACAACATCCACTTTAATGATTAAAAAAAATTTTAAAACCTCTTAGTAAATAGGAACAGAAAGGAACTTCCTCAACCTTATAAAAAGCAGCCAGAATAAACCTACAACTAACACAGTTCTTGACCATAAAAGGCTGAATGTGTCTCCTCTAAGATTAGGGGACAAAGACCAGCATATCTTGTCTCACTTCTTCGGTTTTTAGCCAGTGCAACAGACAAGAAACAGAAGGCATGCATATTGGATACAAAGTCACAAAAACATGTGTCCGCTTAGAAAATCTTAAGCAATCTACAGAGAAACTACTCTAACTAATAAATGAGCTTAGCAAGGTCTCAGGATACAAGGATCAAGGTGAATACACAAAAATCAATTGGATTTCTTTACATGAGCAAGACATTATTAGTAGGGCACTGAGATATTTTTTAAAAATATCATTTGCCATAGTAATTACAATTGTAGAAAACTCAGTACCATTCATGATAGCAGAAAACTTAAAAATGCTCAAGTAGATATTTAACAAAACATACAGCAGACTTGTACATGAACAACTGCAAAATATTGCAGGGATAAATTTAAAAAGTCCTAAACAAATGGCGAAATACACTGGTTCACAAATCATAAGAATCAATATTGTTGTCAGTTCACTCCAGGTGGGTCTAGAGAGTATCATCACCCCGATCAAAGGCATTACAGGCTTTCTTTCCAAAACACTGCGAAATCAATTCTAAATGCTAGCCAAAAATTCTTTTAAAAAAGAAAAACTACCCTGGAGGTCCCAAACTATTTGATTTTGAGACTTACTATATAAAGCTATATAATCAAGACAGTGTTCTCATCGTGTAGGAAAGATGGAGGTATCTTTCCTGGTATCAGACCAGGGCTAATTATGAGCAAGAATAGAGTCCAGATATTGGCTTATATACGTGTAGTCCATTGATTTGCAACAAGGGTTGAAAACCAGGAAGACAATAGTCTTTTTCACAAGGGGCATTGGAATAATTGGATATCTATATGCAAAAATAAAATGAACTTTGGTCTGTACCTCATGCCATTCCCCAAAATCAATTCAAAATGAATCATAGACCTAAATAAAACTGTAGCTAAAACTGGGGCGCCTGAGTGGCTCAGTGGGTTAAGCATCTGCCTTGGGCTCAGGTCATGATCCCGAGATCCTGGGAACGAGGTCCTGGGATCGAGCCCCGTGTAGGGCTCCCTGCTCACTGGGGAGTTTGCTTCTCTCTCTGCCCCTCCCCCTGCTCACGCTCTCTCTCTGTGTCTCTCTAATAAATAAATAAAATCTTTAAAAATTTTTTTCAAAAAAGAGGGATGAAAACATGTGTTCAAACACTTGCACAGAAGTGTTTACAGCCGCTATATTCATAATAATAAAACAACGGAAACAACCCCATCTCCACTGATGGGCAAATACATTGCTGTATATAGACACATTGAGCGCTGCTCACGGTAAAAAAAAAAAAATAGGAATACATGCAACAACTTGGAGTCCTCTCAAAGGCTTTACCCTACGTGAAAGGAGTCAGATATGAATGATGATACATTGTATGATCCCATTAATGATATGTAAATCCTCAAAACAGGAGTCCTTTGGTAAAGGCAATTAGCTTGGTAGTTGCCGAGGGCCAGAGGTAAAAGGTGAGGCCGAGGGGCACAAGGAAACTTTCTGGGTGATGTAGACGTTCTTTATCTTGATTGTGGTGTTGGTAAATGGCTGTATACATTAAAATGGGTGAATTTTACTTTATATACATTATATCTCAAAAAATCTGATTTTTAAAATGGAATGCATGGCTGACTTGCTGGCCAACGGCGGTTTCCAGAGCAAAGCGAAGGCAGTTCACTGCACCGGAAGCCGATACCCCTAAATCTGTGGGGAGAAGGGCGCCGGCCCCCCGGGGACAGGTGCTCAGACCAGACTCCGGGCGCCCCTGAAGCCTGCCCGCGCGCGCCCCCTGGCGGGACGTGAGATCCTGACAGCCAGGGACGGGGCGCCTGCAGCCGGGAGCCCGCGAGGCTCACCCACCTGCGGAAGCCAAGGGGATGTGGGCGAGGGGCCGGGCTCGTGGTACCGGCTGCGGGGCTTGGGAAGAGCTTGCAAAAGAGCCCCACTATAGATGAGTCAGCTTCGTACACACCGCAAGCCCAGAGAGGCTGCGCGCCGGCTCAGGCGGTGCTGGTTGGAAGACCTTACCTGCCCCTCTCCCCTACCTCGGGACCTGGAGGAGCCAACATCCGTCTAGCGGGTGAGGAGTAGGGCCTCCGGGTGCAGGAGCCGGCAGGCAAGTCTGGAAGGGGTCGATCACACACACACTCTCTCATGCACACGCCTTTTCTCCTGTTGCTGGAGGCTTAACCCCACACAGACCAAGAAGGTGCAAGGGAGGGGGTTTTAACCTTGAATGAACTTTTAAGTTTTGTTTTGGGAGGCCTTGTACTTTTCTTGCATTTTTCATTGTGGTAAAATATACCTAACATAACATTGGCCATGTTAGCCATTGTTAAGTGTACAATTCAGCGGCACCAAGTTCACTCACACCACCGCGCATCCTTCCCCAGAAACCTCATCATCCCTGACTGAAGCCCCTTGCCCACTAAACACAAACTCCCCACAGCCCCCCACCCCACCCCTGGAAACCACTACCCTCCTTTGTCTCCATGCATTTGACCTACCCGGACGGCTTTCTTCCTTGCAATTACTGAAATGAGACTTTTGTAACTTGAAGTGACCTGGGAATGTTTGCTGACAGAGGCTGTCCAGAAAACGCACGGGCTCGCCCTGTATTCAGTTCAGGGGGTGGTTATGGGCCATCCCCCAGGAGCAAACTGCTCCTTCGTTTTAGAAATCTTGGTTGATTTCAATAATTGGCTATTTGGGCCACTAGTCTTTTCTCGCCTGCATTTTAAGTTCCCACTGTCATGTTTTAAATTCACTAATAAAGAGTGAGCCCCAGGCCCCATCCTCAACCCCAACAAAAGCGGAAGCTCAGACCCCCTCACTGTGTGGCCCAGGTGTGCTCTGTAATTTCCAGGTCCTGTATGTAATAGACCTTTGTCTCTGCGGTTTCCTCTCTTTTCTAAGATTTTATTTATTGATTTGAGAAAGAGAACGAGGAGAGGGGAGGGAGAGAGAGAGGGAGAAGCAGACCCCCCGCGGAGCAGGGGGCCCGACACGGGGCTTAATGCCGGGGCCCGGAGATCAGGGCCTGGGACAAAGGCAGACGCTTCACCGACTGAGCCCCCCAGGCGCCCCTGCTCCTGCAGTTTTCTGACGGCTCTTGAAGGGTGTCTCACAACATAGTAAGATCCACAAAGGCCCGTCCAGCCGCAGCATTGCTGGTTGACGGGCTGAGACCAACACCAAACAGCATCGTTGTCCCCATTCTGACTGGTGGACCACAGTGGCATTCAGAAATTACTAGCTTACACCAGCATTTAATAATCCCAGAAAGACATGATTATTTCATTTCCCAGGTGCACAATTACTATGGCAAATGGCATACACTCATTTTAACACTGCATCCTCTCTCTGTTCAGGTTGTTCCTGACTTGTTCAAAACCGTTTTCAGTGGTTCCTGCAACTGGAATCACCTGGAGTATTTTTTTTTTTTTCATACCAATATTCTGGGGACCTCACACAGAATCACCTTGAGAGGAAAAGCCAGTCCTTCTACTCGTTCCCTCCTATAACCAGAGTCAAATCTGAGCGTGTCCCGGGGGTCAATTATAAAGTCAACCCGAAGAAAGGTGTGTGCACGCACCCGTGCACGCACCCGGCAGGCCTGAGCTGGAGGGGTGCTGAGCAGGAAAGCCTTCCCCGGACCTTCAGGAGCCTGGAGGATTGCTGACCGCTGGCCCCATACCCTTCCTTGCCTCTGGGACCCCTTTGGTTGGATGGAGCAACCAGAGCCTGGAGGATGTGCTTTGTGGACTGGGGGACAACCCAGCCTCAGAGGAGGTACCCGTGCACGCCTGAGAAATGGGTCTGTGAGGGCGTAATTCTAGCAGCAGTTCTCTGGGGAGCTTTCAAAGCCTCATGATGACTGAGGCTCACTTGTGGAGATACTGACTCAGCTGGTGCTTGATGGTGGGGGAGGGGGCAGACCAGGATCGTGGTATTTTATTTTTTTATTTTTAGTTTTTAAAGATTTTATTTATTTGACACAGAGAGACACAGCGAGAGAGGGAACACAAGCAGGGGGAGTGGGAGAGGGAGAAGCAGGCTTCCCGTGGAGCAGGGAGCCCGATGCGGGGCTCCATCCCAGGACCCCGGGATCATGACCTGAGCTGAAGGCAGACACCTAACGACTGAGCCACCCAGGCGCCCCTGGATCGTCGTATTTTAAAAAACTGATGGAGTGTGAAGAGCACAGGGTGATATATGGAAATGTTGAATCACTAAATGCTACACCTGAAACTAGTATTGTACTGTATGTTAACTAACTGGAACTTAAAGAAAAACTTAAAAAAAAAATTGACAGAGGGGCACCTGGATAGCTCAGTGTTAAGCGTCTGACTCTTGATTTCGGCTCCGGTCATGATCTCAGGGTCCTGAGATCGAACCCAGCTCAGAGCCTGCTTAAGATTTGCTCTCTCTCCCTCTGCCCCTCCCCGCCTCAGGCACAGGTGCACACACCTGCGCTCCATCTCTCTCTCTCTCTCTCTCTCAAAAAGAAAATTGATGGAATTGTTCCTGTTGCAAAAATCACTAGAGGGCTAGATAAGGCAGCTGTCCCCTACGGTGGCTACACACTGAAAACACCTGAGAAACGTTTTAAACATACAGATGAATCACCCACCTAAGGATTCTGATTTAATTATTTAATTGGTTTTTCCTGGATATTGGGGGGTTAGCTCACCAGGTGATTCTAATGTGCACCCAAGGCTAGGAAAAGGAATGAATGCATCTTCAGTCCTATACTCAGAGGGAGGGCCACCTGTGAGTGTGTGCGTGGGGTTGCTGGGTGTGAATTATCCAGACCGCTTTAGCATCGTGAGATTGAAGCCCTAAAGCCACAGAGGGAGTAATTGCTTCCTGGACCCAATTCCAGTGGGGGGTGGGGGCGGGTTTTCAGACACCAGCGGGTTCTCCTGGCCTCCACTCATTTCTGACCCTGTGTACCCGGAGATAAGGTCAGAGTCCCTGCCCAGGGTAAAGGTTCAGTCCTACAAGACCGCGCACCCCAGCCCTGCCCACTGGATGGGCCAAGCGCAGGTCCACATTGTCGGCTGTGCTTCCGACTGACTAGCTGTGAATCAGAGGCTCCCGTGGCCCCTCCTCAGGTTCTGTTAATCTGCTAGAGCGGCTCACAGAGCTCAGGAAACTCATTTACTCATTAGATCACCGGTTTATAATAAAGGGCACAACTCAGGGGCAGCAGGGGGGAGAGAGGCCAGGGCGAGGTGTGGGGCAGGGGCAGGGCCGCCCTGCCCCCTCCAGGAGCCCCACCCACCAGCACCCCCGTGCGCTCACCCTATTTTTGGCTTTCGTGGACGCTTCATTACTTAGACACCATTGATTAAACCATTGACTTTTGGTGATTGATTCGACCTCCAGCCCGTCATCCGTCCGCATTGGTCAGTGGGGGGACTGGGAGTTCTCCTGGCCTCCAGCCTCCCCTTAGGTGGGGTCCACATGCCACCCCATTAACAAACAAAAGGCACCTTTAGGTCTCTCAGCATTTAGGAAGTTCCAAGAGTTTTAGGAGCTCTGCGCCGGAAACAGGATGAGGAAACCTAGATCTCTTCCTATAAATCGCGGTCCGAGGAAGGAACGCATGTCTCTGGAGCGTCCAGTGTGTACCAGGCACCGGCCTAAGGGTTTTCAGAGAATCTCCTGGTTTGATTCATGCCTCAGCTCCAGGAGGACAGATGTTGTCACTCCTGTTTTATAGAAGTGGCGTCAAGACTCCCCACAGCCACGTGGTGAGTCCGTGGCAGAAACTGGACAAGATCTTAGGAAGGAAGGACCGACCTTCATTCTGAGATTGTAACCTTCCCTTGGTTTATGAAATGAGAGCAGATGGTCTTTGTGACCCCCTCCCACACACACATCCCCTTGGCAAACAAAAAGGAGGCGACCCTCTGCTGGTATCTCCATATGGTTGGTTCAGTTTTTATTGGGCCGAGAAATCAGAAACCCCGGAAACCAGCTTAGAGTGAGCTGAGGGGAAGTGGAAGGCAGCAGGTGTCCATGATTTTTTGTGGGTCAGATTGTGGTCCCGGGATCACCCGGGAGTTAGGAAAGCAGATTCGTGGTGCCTACCCCAGACCTACAGGGTCAAAACTCGGATCTCACAAACCCCCTGAGTGATTCCGATGCACCCGAAGTGGAGAACACCCCACCTGCTCGTGAAGAGGCCAAGAGAAAGGGGGAGGGGCGGAGAACCACGCGGCATTGGACGATTTCTGTGATTGTTTCAATGTAGAAAATACTTGAGCTTTAAAAAAATAAAATTGAATAAAATGTACTTCCAGACAAGAGCCCGTGCCATAAATGCACAGCTGGATGCATTTCCACAATCGGCACATTCGGGAAGCCCACGTCAGACTAAGAAACAACCTCACCTGCATCCCAGAGACCCTCTGTGCCTCCCCCAGTCACCACCTGCCCTGCGATCTCTGTGCCCTAGCAGCAGACAGAATGCGTCGTCCCACCTGGCCCCGGCCCCGCATCACTGCTCGGGAGACGCACCTGTATTTCCGCGCTCACCTGAGGAGCGCCTGCCCACGTCCTGCAGCGGGACATGGGGCGGGCCGCATACCCGTACCTGGGAGAGTGTCTGTGTTCTCGCCCTCCAGGCGTTGTAGACAAGGAACCAGCGTGGAAATCATGAAGCTGCGGGACAGAAACGGTCAGTGAGGCCGTGGGGTCCTGGGCCAGCCGGGGGCCGGAGCCCGGAGGGGCCGGGGCCAGAACCAGAGGCCGCGAATGGCTTTCCCCTTGCAGTGGGGAGAGAACCCAGTGGGGGTGGCCTCGATGTGGCTGCATGACATGGGAGGTGGGGTTGTCCACTGGGGCGCGTCGGAGGGTCGGGATTTGAGGCTGGGGAGCTGGAGGTGTGACGTGGTCATGGGGGAGACGGGTCGCCACAGGGGACGAGCGCGCCGAGCCTGGGGTTCACGGCGTGTCGCACAGCAGCCTTCTGGGCGGTGAGACCTCACCGCGGAGCAGGTGCTGGGGACTCAGGGTCGGGGCCGTGGGCCCAGGAGGTCTGCAGTGCCACCCGCTGGGCAAGAGCCGCACGGCATGCCACGGTGTCACCTTCCCCACCCTCCAGGTTGCTCCCCAGACAGAGAAGGCCGGACTCACCCACACAGGCTCCCAGTCACATGCTTAGCCCTGACCCAAGCCACACTGAGTCCCAAACAGGCGGGGGATCCAGCGGCTGCCTCCCCGGAGGGCGGGGTCCAGCAGGAGTCCCAGCTGGGTCTCAGGCTCGCGGCTTGTGGTCCCCGGGGCTGGGCTCCTCCTTCCTCACGGAGCTGCACCCCCGTCCCAGGCTCCCCAGCCCCGAGAGCCCCCAGGCCTGTGCCCTGATGGGGCAGTCTCGCACGCAGCCTCCCTGGCCTCGTGCCCTGCCCAGACCTGTTCTAGATTCCACACCACCCTTCCCCAAGGCTGCCTCCACCCCCCCCCCCCAGCCAAGCGCAGGCGAGGCCGGGACTCCACAGGGAGGCTGGCAGGCTGCAGAGCCGGTGTGCACACCGCGAGGCCATGGAACCGCCCGCAGGGCCGGTGCTCTACCAAAAGCTGCTTCTCTGGGACCCCAGCTTGGGGTTTGAGGACGATGAGGAGGAGGAGACATCAGAGCTGGTCGCTCCCGACACCCGGAGGCCCCACGACTCCTTGGGGTGAGTCAAGGAGGGGCCTGGGCACCCGGCACCTCAGGCCTGAGGCTGGCAGGTCCCTCCCTCCGGGGCCCCTAAGGTGGGGACAGAGGGCGGACACCCCCACTCTTGGTTCGGCTCCGGGAGCTTTCTGGGTGAATGGGGAGAAGCCACACTGCAGCCCCAGACCTGGTCTCCACCAGTCAGTCCAAGGTCTGTGTGTCTGAAGGGACATTTGTCCCAAGCCAGGCGTGCCGGCTGCTCTGTCAAAGGTCCCCAGGCCCCACCCCTGGCGCAGGAGGCACCTGCTGGGCAGGTTGGAGCCTGGCTACACCCAGCTGGGCTCTGCTCCTCAAGCTGGCCAAGTCCACCTCAGGCCTCCCTCCTGCCTGGCTCAGCCCTGCCTCTCCAACCTCCTCCCCAGAGAGACTCCCTCCCTGGCTGTCCTGTTTTCCCAAGCCCCTTCCGATCCCCACGTCTCCTCTACGCTGTGCCAGGAGGCCCTTGTCCTTGGCGAACGTGCACTCCTCTCGCAAGTAAAGCCACACCCTTTGGGAAGTATTCGCTGGGTTCTCTCGGGACTCTTGGTTGCCCCCTGCCCCAGCCCTGGCTCAGGACACCCGTCTCAGCAGGAACAAGTTTGGCGGGCTGACCGGGGCCTGGGCCCGCCTCGGTGCCGCCCTGCTGCTGCTGGCTGTTGGCTTCTCCCTGGCTGCGAGGCAACTCTACACCAGGGGTAACCCTACAGGAAGCCTGGGCTCAGCAGCCCCCCGGCCCGGCGGGCACTCCCACCACCCCGGCGTGTACCACCATGGTGCCATCGTCAGCCCTGCAGGTCAGAGCTGGGGAGCTGCTCCGGGGAGGGGAGGGGAGGGCCCGGGGCCTTGGTCCCAGGCCACTCCCCAAGACAGTGTCTTCCTGGCTGTAGCCACGTGCTCCCACCTGGGCCGAGAGCTGCTTGTCGCCGGCGGCAACGTCGTGGACGCAGGAGTGGGAGCAGCTTTGTGTCTGGCAGTGGTGCACCCTCATGCCACAGGGCTAGGTCAGTGCCCCACGACCCCAGGCGTGCTCGGTGACCTGGAACTCGGGCCCTGACCTCAAGGCCGCGTACTGGCAGGACCTAGGCTGTGGCCCCTGCTCCGCGGTGCACATGATCTTGACCCTGGGGCCTACTTAACAACCCCCGTCTCCAGGCTCAGAGAATAACTCCTGACTGCAGTTAGCGACCTTCACCTGGGGCCACTGAGTGACCCCGGCCCAGGGCCACTGATTCCTGTGTGACCCCTCTGTCTCCTCCAGGTGCCATGTTCTGGGGTCTCTTCTACAACAGCACCTCGCGCAGTCCAACTGCCCTGACGTCCGGCCCGGCCCAGACCCTGAGCCCTGGCCTGGGGCTGCCGACCGCTCTGTCCACCCTGCACTTGCTGCACACGCACTTTGGCCGCCTGCCCTGGCCGCGACTGCTGGTGGGCCCCGCCACACTGGCTCGAGAGGGCTTCCTGGTGGACGCAGCCCTGGCTGCGGCTCTGGCAGCCCGGGGCACAAAGGGCCTCTGTCCACTACTGTGCCATGCCGATGGGACGCCCCTGGGCCCCGGGGCTCGAGCCACCAACCCCAAACTGGCAGCTGTCCTGCTCAGAGCAGCCCTTGCCCCCACCCCAGACCTTGCCGGGGACGCCCTGCTGAGCCTGCTGGTCAGAGACCTGGGGCTGCAGGGGCCCCCGTCTGGGCCCACGCCCGCCCTGGAGCCCGCACTGCAGCTAGCCATGCCCCAGGGCCTCCTGTCCACCACCCCCGGCCCCTCAGCTGGTCCAGAGCTGCTGACAGTGCTGAAGGCAGCCCTGCGCTCTGGAGGGCCCAGCCCCGACCCCTGCCCAGCGCCCCTGCAAGCTCCCGTGACCCCTGTGGGCAGTGTCCTGGCCACCATAGACAGCAGTGGCTCCGTGCTCCTCCTCGCCTCCTCACTCAACAGCTCCTTTGGCTCCGGACACCTGTCGCCAAGCACTGGGGTTCTACTCAGCAACCTGGTGGCCAAGCCAACGGCCAGTGCCTGGGCCTGCCCCCTCATCCTCCATGGCGGTTCAGATGACACAGAGGCTGATGTGTTGGGGCTGGTGGCTTCGGGAACCCCGGCAGTGGCCAGAGTCATGAGTCATGCCTTGCTCAGTCACCTGGCTGCACCCCAAACCCAGGCCCAGCCCCAGCATCAGCAGGGACCGACACCAAGCACTAGTGTTTGTGGCCAAGGGACCCTGCTCCAGGTGGCTGCTCAGGCAGAGCACGCCCACGTCTCCAGTGTCCCCAGTAGCTGCTGCACCTTCCAGGGGTTCTAAGGGGGGGGACGTGTCGAGGGGGGGGGGGGGGGGGGGGGGCCTTAAGCCCGGAGGCGGGAGCAGAGCAAACCCCGCAATGATGAAGTGCATAGACAGTGTGCGTGAGTAACGCGGTCACTGCTAGCTCAGGCCCACAACCTCCGGCCTGGTCAGCATCCTGGACTCCAGATCTGGCTCTTTTCTCAGCTACGGAAACCGAGGGTATTGGGGAAAGAGCCCCAGGACCCAGGGCCGGCCCTGAGTTCAGATCCAGCTCTGGGAAGGGCAGGCAGAAGAGTGCCAAGCCCCTGCGTTGGCTCCAGGCCCAGCTTGGGGTACTGCTGGCCTCTCTCTCTTCCCCTTCAGGCCACTCTCTGCCAATCTCTCTCAGCTGAGCTGGAAACAAAATAAAGATCCAATCTCCTGGATGCCTGTGCCATTCCTGCTTCCCAGTTTCCCACCGGCCTGTGAGGTGCTTGGTGTCGTGGCCTCCCCCTTGGGCAGCACAGCAGACCCACACCCGGAGGGGCAGAGCCTGGGCCACTGTCTTCCAGCTTCCCCTGCTCTGCTCACCCTCTGCTCCTGGGGCACCATGTACATAAGGTAAACGTCTGCACCTCACTTTCTAAAACAGCAGAGCAAGGAAGGGGGTGACAGGAGGACCAGTGAGGCCGAAAGGAGCTGGAGCTGGGGGCGTGGGACTTAAAGGGGGGGCGGTGTTGGTCCCGCCTCCCACGTCCCCCAGGGCTGCGGTCTCCCGGGATTACAACCCTCCAGAGACAGCTTCCGCAGTCCAGGTGCAGGGGTGACCCGCAGCACTCCTCCCTGCCACTGCAACAGTCCTCTCTGATTTCGTAGAACTCACGTCCCCAGCTCAGAGAACGGCACCACCGTCGACCCAGTCATGTTAACCCCCACATCCATCACCCCCCCAGTCGGCTCCAAATTGGCTGGGCTCCGACCTGCTCATTTCACCTCGCTCCAACCCACCACGGTCCCGAAGCATGCTTCGAGCTTCTCCCTCTGCAATCCTGCAACCCATGCCCCACGCAGCGCCCAGGAATCTTTTAAAGATGTAAATAGGATCAAGGCTTGCCCTTGCATAGAACCCTCCAACTTCCCTACCGCGCTCAGACTAAAATCCCAGAGTGAGGGGCTCCCGGGTGGCTCCGTGGGATAAGTGTCCGACTCTCGGTTTCCGCTCAGGTCGTGATCTCAGGGTCGCGGGATCAACCCGGGTGCAGGCTCCGCTCATCGGGGAGTCTGCATGAGACTCTCTCTCTCTCTCTCTCTCTCTCTCTCTCTCTCTCCCCCTCCCCCTCTGCCCCTCCCCTCTCTCCAAAAAATTTAAGTAAATCTTAAAATAAATAAATAGAGGCACCGGGGTGGCTCCGACAGTTGGGCGTCTGCCTTCCAATGGGGTCTTGCTCCCAGGTTCCCGGGATCGGGTCCCGCGGCGGGCTCCCTGCTCAGTGGGGAGCCTGCTTCTCCGTCTCCTCCCCGCTCATGCTCCCTTCTCGCTGTCTCTCTCTCTCTGTCAAATAAATAAATAAAATCTTTTTTAAAAAGTAATAACCCCCCACGCCCCGTAAATGCACCAGGGCGGGGCTGGCCCCGCACCAGACCCCGCCCCCAGGCGGCTATGCTCCGCCCCCTGCTCGGCGAGGCCCCGCCCCCGCGGCCTAGCCAGCGCGCACGCGCCGCGACCTGACCCGGAAGAGGCTGTCTTCAGAGCCCACGTGTTCGCGGAGCATGGCGGAGATGGAGAGCCGGGGCCTGGCTGAGTCTGTGTCCCCCGGGGGCGCGGCCAGGAGCGGCCCCCAGCCCGCCGACCGTGAGGGCCTGCTGAAGCAGAGCCGCGAGTTCCTGGACTTCTTCTGGGACATCGCGAAGCCGGAGCAGGAGACGCGGCTGGGCGCCACGGAGAAGCTGCTGGAGTACCTGCGCGCGAGGCCCCAGGTGCGGTGGCCGGGCGGGGGCCGGGGGCCCCGTGCCTCCGGCCGAGGAGCGGCGGCGGCCCGGGGGGCTGGGGCTCGGGACGCGCGGTCGCGGCCCGGGAGGCGGACGGCCGTTCTCACTGCTCTCGCCGCGCTTGGTTCGGCAGGGATCCGAGATGAAGTACGCCCTGAAGCGCCTGATCACCGGGCTCGGGGTCGGGCGAGAAACCGCCCGGCCCTGCTACAGTCTGGCCCTGGCGCAGGTGAGGTGGCGGCTCCTGGAAGCGGCCGGGCCGGGCTGCTCGGAGCGGTGGGGAGTGGGGAGGGCGGACGTCTCAGCTGCGAGCGGGGCCAGGGGTCCGGGCGCTCGATGAGGTGGCTTCTGAGCTGAGGCTCGGCGTCCGCACGTGGGGGTGCGAAAGTGTCCGAGCAAGGCCTGTGTACAGAGAAGCAGGTGCGCTAGGAGGGTGCGGAGGTTTTCTTTTGGGGCACGTGGGTCGGCCAGTCTCCGTGGTGCATTTACTGGGCATAGGGAGCTCTGGGGTGGCTTACCTTGCCTTTGCAAGGTTCAGGGCTCTCTCCCCTCCAGGGGCACTCAGCTGGTTATAGGCTGCCCCTGAGGCACGTGGGCAGCTGGGAGGGCATTCAAGACCCAGCCCCTTGAGAACCTCCTTGGGGGCAGCCCAAGGCCGGCCGTGCAGATAGAGCGGGAGTCTCAGCCAAAGGAGGTACTTCCCGAAGCCTGGGTGGGCCTGAGGCAGGGAGACAAGATTGAGCTCCCTCTGAGCAGCAGTGCTCACACACCAGCACTGTTCGTGGGGGGGGGCGGTGAGCAGTTTCGTATGAGAGGCGGCCGGTGGGCAGGGCAGAAGTTGATGGGAGACTTGGGAGGAGGTGGGGGTCTGCTGGGTGGGGCTGGACCTCCCCTCACTGAACCCCGCTCGCCCTCCTGCTCCAAACCCCTGGCAGCTGTTACAGTCTTTCGAAGACATCCCCTTGTGCGGCGTCTTGCAGCAGATACAAGAGAAGCATGACCTGCAGAAAGTTAAGAAGGTGAGAGTTAGTGGCCTTAGGGAGATTGGCAGCCCCAGGGTGGGGTTCCTTGGGCCCTTTTCAGTGATGCCTGAAATCCTTTTCTAGGCAATGATGAGACCTGCTCTTTTTGCAAACCTGTTTGGAGTTCTAGCCCTCTTTCAGTCAGGCAGGCTGGTGAAGGTAAGAGCTTTGGAGTCGGGGTGTGAGGCCGGGCTTGGGCGTGGGGGGACAGTGGCATGCCCTGCTCATAATCTTCTTCCCTCTGTGGGCACCAGGACTCAGAGGCACTGATGAAGTCAATAAAGCTGCTGCAGACCCTGGCCCAGCACTACAACCACTTGCAGGAACAGCCCCAGAAGGCCCTGGTGGACATCCTCTCTGAGGTATAGGCTTAGCAGCGTGGGCCCTCGGGTAGAAATGCTGAGAGAGCAGGGGAGACATAAATGCTCTAGAGTAGCATCATTCTGTAGGAAGGTATCTAGTCTAACGCATTTGAAGTAAAGTTTCAACACACAGTCGGTGTAAAAGTTTGCAGAGGTTTTTTTACGTTCAGCTCACATCAAGTCACTAGACTCCAGTGCGTATTTTGTATTTAGGGCCCACCTCCCCTCAGATGAGGGCATTCCGAGAGCTCGGTGGCTGCCATGTTGGACGGCACGGTTCTAGAATAGCACCTGTCATGTGGCAAGCATGTTAAACACATTTGCCATTGTTGTTTTGGACAGAGCTGACCCCCCAGGGCCCCGCTGCCCTACTTGGGAAATGGAGGTCGGCCAGTACCTAGAACCCTTTGCTCTTGAGGAAGAGGCAAGGACCTGAATTCAAATCCCAGCTCTCCACTTGGGGCACCTTGTATAAGAAATGAGCTAGTCCCTTCGGGCGCCTGGGTGGCTAAGGTGGTTAAGCATCTGCCTTCGGCTCAGGGTCCTGGGATGGAGCCGCACGTCTGGCTTCCTGCTCGGTGGGGAGCCTGCTTCTCCCTCTTCCTCTATTCCTCCCTCTGCTCGTGCTCACTCTTTCTTGCTCTCTCTAACAAATCTTAAAAAAAGAGAATGAACTAGTCCTGAAAAAAAACCAAAAGAGGAACAATTAAAAGGGTAGCTAATTAGCATCAGTGGGATAGTTATTAAAAACCCACGTTCCCAGGACTGGAGGCGGGGTGAGGTTTTTAACAAACACCTTCTCATGATTCTGGTGCCTAGCAGGGTGGATGGTGGCTGTCCCGCCTCGGACTGGCACTGTGTCGGGGCCTCACAGAAGCCTTGCAGGTGGAACAGGGCTCATAGGGCTCACTTCACAGGGGAAGTGGCACAGGATGCTGGGAGGGAGCGACCCTCCCCGAACCTGTGTCCCCACCCCAGGTTCCAGAAGCCACGTTGCAGGCGATCCTGCCGAAGGTCCTCAAGGCGGACTTGAATTCAGTGCTGGGCTCCCCTGAGCACCTGGAGCTCTTCCTCTTGGCCCAGCAGAAGGTGCCGGAGAAGCTCAAGGAGCTGATGGGACCAGTCAACCTGTTCTCAGATGAGAACATCCCCAGGTGTGAGGGAGGTGGGAGGCTGGGCTCCCTCGGGGACCCTGTTGTCTGGTTGGCCCACGCCCCCTGAGTCCCCTCCCCCCCCCCCCCCCCCCCAGACTGGTGAGTGTCCTGAAGACGGCAGCTTCTTCTGTGAAGAAGGAGCGCAAGCTGCCCGCCGTGGCCCTGGACCTGCTCCGCCTGTCGCTGCAGGAGGGCAGGTTCGCCCGGTTCTGGAAGGAAGTTGTGGAGCAGGGGCTGTTGAAGAAGCAGTTCTGGCCCGCCAGGTGCGCGGGGCCCTGGTCCTCTGCACCCCCTCCCCGGCTTGGTGGTGGGGCGGGCTCGGGCCCCGAGTCCACCCAGCGTGGCCAGGCCTCTGACCAGGCTCTGCCATGCACCCCTCAGCTACCTGTGCTTCCGCCTGCTGGGCGCGGCGCTGCCCCTGCTGTCCAAGGAGCAGCTGGCCCTGGTGATGCAGGGGGACCTGATCCGGCACTTTGGGGAGCACACCGTCACCGCTAAGGTGGGTACCGCCCCCCCCCCCCAGCACTGCCAGGAGGGACAGGCTCTCTCTCGGGTCAGCCAGCTTCTTGAGAAGAGGCTTGCTCTTGGCTGCAGCATCCCAGGTCTTCCTGCCTCGGTGGTCCTGCTGGGGAACTGGGTGTCCCTTCCCTCTGGGTGCCCCCACCCTGCCCCTCCGAGTGGAGTTTGGCAGGGTCGGTTCTTCTGGCCTCAGGCCCCTCCGCAGAGGCATGTATGGCCAGCGGCCCGCCCAGACCTCCCCCAGCCCCAGCTGGTGTGTTCCGGTGAGCAGTCGTCCTGGTCGGTGGCCGCTGAGCCCCGTGCGTGGCCCCATGCACTGGACAGGAGAATCAGGTGCCGGTTAGGAGTTAGGGTTGGGAGCCAGGCTGCCCCCCCGGCCCCTGGCCTGCCTCTCTTCTGTGAGACCGGCGTCTTCGTCAGAGGTTCTGTGAAGATGACAGGGTCAGAGCCCCTGGAGCGCTCACAGCGGGCTTCTGGGTGTGGGTGTTCTGGGTGGAGCGGGGGCGGCCATGCGGACAGCTCCATGTCCCAGAGGCACCACTTGGAACCCTGTGGCCCTGAAAGGTTAGTGGCCGGGTTTTTTTTGCCATGTTTTTTCCATCTGTAAGATGACAGAAGGGGGTCCAGGGTGAAAGGTTGTCATGAAGATGAAACCTGCTGCCACACAAAGCCACGTGGTGTGCGTGGCACGCAGTACACCCTGGGAAGTGTTCGGTGTTGAGCCCCACGGTGACACAGCTAGGAGCCGGTCAAGGGGGCTGATGGCCCGGCCTGGACTCTCCCTGAGCCTGGAGCCCAGCCTGTCCTGGCGTGGGAGTGGGTGGATGGTAGCCCACCACGATGCCCAGTGGAAGGCTGGGGGAGGGCCGGCCTGGCTGTGGACGAGGCAGGGGGCTTTGCCACGCCTCAGTCTCACCTGTTGGGGAAGAGGCTGGAGGGGCCATTGGACCCCCTTGGCTGGTAACCCCGTGTTGGCCTCTCTCAGCTCCCAAACCAGTTCAAGTTTGCTCCGGAGATGAACGAGTACGTGGGTGCCTTCCTGGAAGGCTGCCGGGATGACCCCGAGCGGCAGTTGGCCGTGGTGGTGGCCTTCACCTGCATCACCAACCAGGGCCTCCCTGTCCTGCCCACGTTCTGGAGGGTCGTGCGGTCCCTGAATCCCTGCGCCCTGAAGGGCTATGTGGCCTGGCTACGGAACATGTTTCTCCGGCCCGACCTGGACTCCCTGGTGGACTTCAGCACCAGCAACCAGAAGAAAGCCCAGGATGCTTCGCTGCACGGGTGAATGGGCGTGCAGAGCTCGAGGAGCTGGGCTCTTGTTCCCAGGGGAGCGGCGGCCCCTGGGAGGGGAGGGGAGGCCAGAGCTGAGCCCCAGCTCTCCAGGAAGGCTTGCGTTTCCTCGTGTGTTCCCATGCTGGGGGTTGGGGTGGGAGATCTTGGAGTTTCCGTCTCCGAGGTGGGGCAGAGCAGTACTGTTTACCAGTAACCTGGCTTCCACCCGCCAGGCCTGAGCGAGCTGTGTTCCGGCTGCGGAAGTGGGTCATCCTTCGCCTCGTCAGCATCGTGGACGCCTTGCATGCAGAGAAGGAGGACGACGTGATTGAGGACGTGGCCAGGTGGGAGAGGCTCTGCCTCCAGCCCCCCGTAGGGGCCGGGGAATTGGGCCTCTTACCTCGTCCTGGTTTGGTCTCCCTGGAGCCGGAACCCTTGAGGTCGGGTTGCCAGGGGGAGTAGGCCATTCTTACCCCTTGGGCAAAAGGTGGTTTAGGGAAAAACCCCGGGAGCCCATGAAAGGAAAGGGCCCAGGAAGCACAGAGCTGCGGGGGCCGCAGACCCCAGCACTGGCCGGGCGCTCCTTCAGCCCTCACCATGGTACTGGGGGCGGAGGCGGGGGGCAGCCCGTGTTTGCAGAGGCCGTAGCACGGTTTGATGTGACAGCCTCACGTCTGCCCTGCCTCTGAGGGACAGGTTCCAGTTCTCTCTGCAGTTGGGGCCAAGTCGTGTTCAGCTGGAGATCCAGACTTGGGAAATGGTCCTTCTGCCACCACCTGTTACTGTGCCCTGGGTGGTGCCCTCCTGGGAGAGGGCTGCTGATCCATGTCTCTCCTGCCCTCCCCAGGTTTTGTTTCTTCCACTCGTTCTTTGAGACGAAGAAACCCACGTCCCAGATTCCGGAGACGGAGCAGCAGTTCTCCTTCCCCCTGGAGAGTCGGACCCGGGAGGTGGTCGGCAGTGCCTTCTTCAGGTGGGCCAGCCTCGGAGTGGGCAGGGTGGGCAAGCAGAGTGGGATGAGGTCACTCACATTCTCGGTTTTCAGCTGGGAGGGCGCAGAGGCCCAGTGAGCTCCAGCGGGTCAGGGTGTGGGCGTGCTGGGAGGGGGCCGTGTCCGCAACCCGGCCTGTGACCCCGGCCCTGCCCTTCCCCAGCCTGCTGCAGACCATCAGCACCCAGTTCAGACAGGTGCCGGAGCAGACCCAGAACGGGCAGCCCTGGACCCACCGCCTGGTACAGTTTGCAGACTTGCTGTTGAACCACAGCCGCAACGTGACCGCCCTGACGCCCTTCAGCACGCAGCAGCGCCAGGCCTGGGACCGGTGAGGGGGTGGGGTTTCCAGGGGGCAGGGGCACTCTGGGGTCCAAGGGGCAGCAGTGACCTGAGAGCATGCCCATGTCACCGCAGGATGCTGCAGACGCTGAAGGAGCTGGAGGCCTGCTCCCCGGAGGCCAAGGCCAAGGCCAGTGCCTTTCAGCACCTGCTCTTCCTGGTGGGCATCTACCTGTTCAAGGTACAGTGGCCTGGAGGGGTAGGGGCTGCAGCCTGGGGGCCTGGGGGCTCTGCGAGTCGGGACCAGGCAGTGGGCCCTGGTGGGATTACAGCTCAAGGAAGAGTCACTGCATCCACTTTCTGGGCCCTAGTTGGGTGCCGAGCTTCCCAGGCAGCGTCTTTTACCCCCACTGTTTTGCAGCAGGCGCTTCCTCCTATTTGTCGGCTGGGGTGATTGGAACTCCCTGCAGAGTAACCTGGCCCAGGCCACACAGCTGCAGCCTGGGACGGGCACTCGGGGCTGACCGCACTGTCCTGCAGGACCCCCCCAGACTTGCCTTCCCGAGCAGGGATGGTGGGTGTGGAGGAGGAAGTGCATCCTTCCAGGAGGGCCTGCTCTGGGTAGACGTGGCCCCTTGGGGCGCTTGCAGGTGCTGTTGTCCACGAGGAGCGAGGCCCTGACCTCCTCCTTGAACCTCACCCACCGGTAGCCACGGTGGCGGGTGGGGATTAATGTGTGTCCTTGTGGTTCCCCAGCGTGGGGCTTTGCACCCCGTGGTCATGGCCCGTGTGTCGATGTTCCCACGCCCGATGACAGTGTCTCTAGATGTCTCCCTGCTGGTCTCTCGTCCCAGAATCTCTGACTGAATCTGGGGCTCAGAGCAACTCTCGACCCTCAGGGTGGGAGGCATGCCTCCCCCTCGGGCTGCAGGAGGGTCTTACGCTCTCTGGTGCCGCCTTCCGGCCCTTGGGCTGTGGTCACAGCTTATGCTTCCAGACTTCAGACGCCCCGAGCCCGGCCTATGGACCGGTTACGTGTGTGTGTGTGGCGTGTGCGTGTGTTGGTCTCTGTGTGTGTGTGTGCACGTGTTTGTGTGTCCGTTGGTGGTGTGTGTTCACATGTCCATCTGTGTCTGCCTGTGTCGGTCTGTGTGTGCGTATTGGTCTGTCTGCGTGTGTTTGTAGGTGTGTGTGTGCGGCGTGTGCGTGCGTGTTGGTCTGAGTGAGCATCGGTCTCTGTACTGCGTGAGCATGCGTGTTGATCTGTGTGCGTGAGCATCGATCTGTGTGTGCGGCATGCGCATCGGTCTGTGTGCGGCGTGTGCGTGTGTGTTGATCTGTGTGCATGCTCATCGGTCTGTGTGCAGCGTGTGCGTGTGTGTTGATCTGTGTACCTGCGCATCGGTCTGCGGCGTGTGCGTGCACGTCGGTCTGTGTGCGTGTGTGTTGTGTGCGCATCGGTCTCTGTACAGCGTGTGCATCGCTCTATGGCGTGCGCGTGCGTGTTGATCTGTGTGTGTGCGCATCGGTCTGTGTACAGCGTGCGTGTTGGTCTGTGCATGCGCATCGGTCTGTGTACAGCGTGTGCGTGCGCATCGGTGTGTGTACTGTGTGAGCATGCGTGTTAGTCTATGTGCATGCACATCTGTGTGCGGCGTGTGCGTGTGATCTCTGTGCGTGTGCATCGGTCTGTGTGTACGGCGTGCGTGTGTGTGTTGGTCTGTGTGTGCGGCGTGTGTGTGTGCACACGCAGGAGCCTCAGTGCCCCTTCCGGTCCCAGCGTTGGCCTCTGACGACAGCACGCACCGGTGGGTGTGGGACGCACTGAGCACCTGCCCACCGTGGGGCTCTCAGCTTGCCATGAGCTGGGTGTGCGGCCCCCTGGATGAAGGGTGCTGGGCACAGATGGCCCGGCTGCACTCCACTATGCCGGCCCCACGGGGAAGCCGCGTGCTGTGCTGTGAGGGATCCCGCAGGCGGTCTTAGGCTCCCCTGACTCCCTGGGTGGTGGCTGCAGTCGGGGCTCACCCAGCGCAATGGGGCAGAAGTGGATTGGAATTAGCTCCAGTTGATGAGTCCCAGGCCTTTGTAGTGACGTTGCGGTAAGCGTGGGGGGAAATCTAGCCTTGTCAGGCTCCCTGCTCCTCCAGGCGGCCTGTTGGGTACAAAGGCCATGGGTACCTGGGGTCCTCCTCCCTCCTGCATGGGGGGGGGGGGGCTCGGCAAGACTGGGAGCGGGGCCAGCGCCTGAATCTGTCTTCGCCCTGCACAGTCCCCTGCAGAGAGCTCTGACCTCCTGGGGGACATCCAGACCTGCATCAAGAAGAGCCTGGCGGAGAAGACACGCCGGACCCGCTCCAAGGCTGCGAGTGGGTCATCGCCCCCGGGGCAGGAGGGCAGGGTAACCCCAGGCCCAGCATGGACTCTGGGCTCAGCCTCTCCCACCTACAGCCCCCCAGGAGCCGCCGTGGGTGGATGTGCTGGTGGAGATCCTGCTGGCTCTTCTGGCCCAGCCCAGCCACCTGATGCGCCAGGTGGCCCGGAGCGTATTTAGCCACGTCTGCGCCCACCTGACCCCACGTGCTCTGCAGCTGATTTTGGACGTAAGTTGGGGCGTGTGAGGAATTGGGGTCTGGGAGAGGGCTTGCCCGACAGCAGGGTTCCCTCCTTGTCAGCGTGCGCTGCAGAGCAGGTGGGAGCCTCGCTGGGCACTGCTGTGCATGCCCATCCCCCAGGGTGTGCAGAGGGCACTTGGGGTGTGCCCTTCTCCCCCAGGCTCCGTTTTCCTCCCCGAGATGGGGGCCTTTTGGCCAGAACCGGTCAGGGCCCGGTCGGGGGAGGTGAGAGGGTCTGCGGCAACAGATGGGTCAGCCGTCGGGGAATTTGTTCAGGTGCTGAACCCCGACAAGAGCCCGGACGAGGACAGTGTGGTGGTCACAGACGAGTCCGAGAAGCAGCTGGACAGCGGGGAGGTGCGTGCCCGGAGGGCGGGGCGGGGGGGCATGGGGGGCAGGGGACGGGAGGCATCACACAAGCGACCCTGCAGGACGAGAGCTCGGGCAGCGAGGACGAGAGGCGCTCGGCCGGCGAGGAGGACAGTGACGAGGAGGACAGCGCCGAGGAGGACCGAGACGGCGACGTGGACCAGGGCTTCCGGGAGCAGCTCATGGCCGTGCTGCAGGCGGGGAAGGCGCTGGTGAGCGGCGGGCGGCCGGAGAGCCTGTGCCTGCCGCCTGCGGCCAGCTGCTCAGCGGGCCTGTGTCCCTCAGGGCGCGGCGGATGGGGAGGATGACGACGAGGAGCTGGGGGACGAGGCCATGATGGCCCTGGACCAGAGCCTCGCTAGCCTCTTCGCCGAGCAGAAGCTACGCATCCAGGCCCGGCAGGACGAGAAGAACAAGCTGCGGAAGGAGAAGGTGCTCCGGCGAGACTTCCAGATTCGGGTGAGCGCGGGAGCTGCCCGCAGCACGCTGGCCGTCCCCCGCCCCGCCCCGCCCCGCCCCGCCCCGCCCCCGCCT
>NW_027397105.1:377505-440766 GCF_003265705.2 Callorhinus ursinus | reverse complement strand
CCGCCCCCCGCCGACCTGCCCGCCCCGCCCCCGCTGACCTGCCCGGCCCGCCCCCGCGCACGCCCCGCCCCCGCTGACCTGCCCGGCCCGGCCCCAGGTCCTGGACCTGGTCGAGGTGCGGGTGACCAAGCAGCCGGAGAACCCGCTGGTCCTGGAGCTCCTGGAGCCCCTGCTGGACATCATCCGGCGCAGCATGCGCACCAGCAGCTCCAAGCAAGAGCAGGACCTCCTGCACAAGACGGCCCGCATCTTCACGTGAGTGTCGCGGCCAGTGCAGGCCGCGGCCCCGGGGCGGGCAGCCCTCCCTGGCACCGCGGCCCAGGCTCCTTGCCAGACGTGTGGTTCTGGGGACCGGGGCCGTGGCAGGGGCTGGGTGGGAGACAGGAGCCCAGAGTGTGGGGGCACCCGAGCCAGTCTTGAGGTACCAGGGAGCCGTCACGTTCCCCAGGGCCGGAGGCCACGGGCGAGGGCAGAAGGTTGTGGCTCGATGGGGACAGGTCAGGCGCGGGTGGAGCAGAGCCTCAGGGACCAGACCGCAGCGGTGTGCTCAGCGAGAGCTTTGGCGGGGGCAGCTCTGCCTTCGAGAACAGGCAGGGGGTGGGCTGTTGGGGATGTGGGGCTGCAGATCTGCCTTTCTGCGCGCGGATGTGGCCCAGGGTCTTGAGGTGCCGAGCGCATGTCACGGAGGAGCTGCTGGAGCAGAACAGACCGCGCGCACCCCCCGACCTGTCTCCTGGCCGGCCCCGGGTCGCGTTTGCTCGGCGGGCCGTCCCCGCCGCCTGCCGGGGTTGAGGTTGTTGCGTGGCCTAGTTCTTGTGCCCTGAGCACCGCAGACCCGAGTCTTAGGGCCCGGAGGCCCCCGTGCCATGGGAGTCAGGTTTGCCCGGGGGGCGGGCTTAGCCCCGGAGCTGGTCTCTCCTCCGGCTCATCCTGGGCCTGCCCCTGCCACCGGGACCGGTCCCTGTCTCCCTGCCCGTGAACTGGGGACGCGCTGGCTCTGCTCGGCGGGGAGGGGCACGAGGGGGACATGTGGTGACCACGCTTCGCCCCACAGACACCTGTGCCGGTCCCGGCAGTGCTGCCACGACGTGGGCCGCGGCGTGGGGTCTCTGTACGCGCAGGTGGGGCGGCTGGTGCAGCAGGCTAGCCACCAGGCCGACACCTCCGTCTCCCTGTACCACTTCAACGCGGCCCTCTATCTGCTCCGCGTTCTGAAGGGCGGCGCCGCCGCCTCGGTCTGCCAGCCCCAGAAGAAGGAGAAAGCCGGCCCCAAGCCCAAGGGCCCAGAGGTGAGCCGGCCCTGGCCCAGGAGGCCTCGGCCGCTGGGACCACCTGCCCAGCTCACAGAGGGGGAGTGGAGGCCGTGGCTCCCGGGACCCGGCGCTCAGCCCTCTGTGGACGGCCCTGCCCCGCGCTCGGCCCGGCATCACACGGGCGCACTCTCCCCTGGCGCAGGCTACCGGCTGCTTGGATCTGAGCCTCGTGACCCCGATCTACTCCTCAGCGCTGACCTCCTTCCTGACCAGGCGCAACAGCCCACTCACCATCCCTATGTTCCTCAGCCTCTTCTCCCGGCACCCGGTGGGTGTGGGGGCCGGTCCTTCCCGGGGCCCCTGCTTGGCCCAGCGCCCAGCTCACGGCCCCATCATTCCTTCCGTAGGTGCTCTGTAAGAGCCTGCTCCCCGTCGTGATCCAGCACGTGACGGGCCAGGCACGGCCCCGCCATCAGGTAGGGACTTCCCGGATCCCAGCCCTGGGCCTGTCAGAATTACCCGCATGACTCGCCTTGGGCGAGGTGTTTGGGAGGCCCGGGAGGTACCCTGCGAGGGTGGACCCACCCCTGCCCTTTTGACCTGGCCGGCCGCTGCCCTGCCGTCGGCACAGGGTCACTGTCGGGAGGGGAAGCTTTGCGCCCAGCCCCCCCCCCCAGGTGGCCTGAAGCACGAGCGCCTTAACGTGCACACTCGGACCTGGCCGTCCCCTGGGGCCTGGCTGACGGGCAGGCCTGGGTCGGTGGGTTGGGGGCTTGTGAGGCTCCGGGAGGATGGTACTGAGCTGGTGAGCGGGCTGGGCACTGTCCCCACTGCTCCTGCCTGAGGAGAGGGCCCAGGCGGTGGCTGTGCCCAAAGCTGCCGTGACAGGCTCTGGGACCTGGAGCAGGAGCTCAGGTCCCGTGGGGGCTGCCTGTGGCTCCCCGAGCTCCGGGCCTGTGCACTGAGGCCCCCATGGCCCCCCAGGCCCAAGCCTGCATGCTGCTCCAGAAGACCTTGCCCACGCGGGAGCTGCGGGTGTGCTTTGAGGACCCCGAGTGGGAGCAGCTGGTCAGCCAGGTCTTGGCACAGGTCGTGGAGGTAAGGGCCATGGGGTCCCTGCCCACATTCCCATCCAGAGTGGGTCTCTGGCACCCTGGGCCTCAGCTGGGTCTGGGCTGCCCCCCAGGGGCGTTCCCTCTCTCGGGGCTTTGGTGTTGAGTGGGCATCTCCCCCTAGAACCTGCGGACGCTGGGTGAGGCACAGACCAAGTCGGAGCAGCAGAAAGAACTGTCCTCCTTGGGGCTGCTCAACACCCTCTTCAGGACTGTCCATCAGGAGGTGGGAGACTGTCCCTGCACGGGCCAGGAGGCGGGTGGGCGAGCAGGGAGCGTGGGCAGGGTTGAGGGTGAGCCCGCCCCATGGGAGGACACCGGCAAGGGCCTGGCAGGCAGGTGTCTAGGCCCAGGGGGTGCTGGGCATGTGGAGGGAGATGCTCGTGGGCCGTGAGGCAGCTGGGGCGGCGGTTCCCAGTCCAGTCCAGGAGGGAAGGCCTGCAAGTCCTTAGCGAGGACGGTGGTTGGAGCCCACGTGCAGGGCGCCACGGGGAAGAGAGGTCTGGGCCAAGGCCACATGAGCCACAGGCACGCCCAGGGAGTAGCCCCCAGAGAGGCCAAGAAGAGCCAGGAGGAGGGGGGGTTGTCCTGGAGGCCAGTGGGTTTCAGATTTAACCCATTCAGTGCGCGGTAGGCGGGCGCAGCAGGAAGGTGAGCTTGCAGCAGAGGGAGGCCTGAGTGGAGAGCAAGGGGTCAGGCCTTGTGCCTGTGGGCAGCGGGAGCAATCATGGCATGGGGGGGCTCTTCCCTCCGAGGTGAGGCAGGAGAGGCAGCGAGGTCGGGAGGACGGGGGACCCAGAGCCAGGAGTGCCTCCCGCGTCTGATCACTGCTGCAGCCACCATGTCCCCTGCCCGCAGAAGCTGACCGTGGACCTGACCGCCGTGCTGGCAGTGCTGCAGAGCCAGCAGCAGAAGCTGCCGCAGGGGGACCGCGCGGCCGGCTCCAGCCGCCTCTGCGACCTCTACTGGCAGGCCATGAAGGCCCTCGGAGTCCAGTAGGTCCTGGGAGGGGCTGGGGATGCTCTCGTGCTGCGTGCGCTCTGACGTGGGTGCCTCGGGGTCCCGTGGGAGCGCGGGGTTGTCACTCCCGTCCCCGCTGGATGTTCCCTTACTTGGCACGCGGTCTCCTAGGCGCCCCAAGGCAGAGAAGAAGGACACCAAGCAAGTCCCCAGCGTCACACAGAGCCCCGTTAGCACAAAGAGGAAGAAAAAGGGGTTTTTGCCAGAGACCAAGAAGCGCAAGAAGCGCAAGTCAGAGGGTGCGGCGCCTGAGGAGGAGTCCAAGCCCGCCGCCTCCGGGGGGGACCAGCCTCCCAGCAAGAGGAGGAGGAACAAGAGGAAGGCCCAGGGGCCAGCCCAGGCCCAGGCGACACCTGCCACCAAGAGGCCGGCCCCAGACGCCACCAGCACCAGCCCCGGCACTCCTGCCACGACCCCAAAGCTGCAGAAGAAAAAGCGGAGGCTGTCCCAGGTGCACGGAGCCACGCCCGTGTCCCCCGCGGCACCTGCCGGCAAAAAGCAGCCTCAGAAGGATCTGCCGGAGAAGGGGGTGTCTGGCAAGACGCCCCAGTCCGCGCTGCCGCGGAAGAAGGCCAGGCTGTCTTTGGTCAGCAGGAGCCCCAACCTCCTCCAGAGCGGGGCTAAGAGAAAGCAAGCGTCGCTCAAGAAGGCCAGGAAGCCCTGAGCACCCCCCCCGCCGGGTTTACGCTGCACGAAGTACCAGCGTCCGGCACCGGAGGGAGCGCGTCCGCAGGGCCCCTCGTGTCCCCACCCCAGGCTGCCCTGCCCTGGGAGCCAGCGCGGCGTGATTTAAATAGGTTTATTCCTTCATTTACAAGAGGAATATATTTGGCTTCTCTCTTAAGACTCTGAGATTCACAGTCAGCAGCTCTAAAAAATAAAGGAGCGGCTTGGCTTCCGGAAGGAAGAACAGGCAACACTTGGACCTGGTTCTTGCACAACAAGAAAACGTCGCTGGGGGTCCCACCCGGTAGGTGCCCCAGAGCCTGCGCCCGCTGAAGCCGCACTAGCTGCTCGGCATGGGCCAGGCGGCTTGCGGGGGCTCCTGCGGCCACCTGGGTTCCAGCAGCCGGGCAGGGAGCGGGGAGAGGGGGAGTGCAGGCGGCGGGCGGCCTGCGTGTGGGGCGGGCCTCGACCTCCCGGCCCCAGCCAGGGACAGGAAGCCTCGCAGGGTGGCTGCGTCCTCTGCAGCCAGAACGCTGGCTGCTGCCGTGCAGGTTCTGGGAATAGTCCCTTGGGTCCTGCCCCTGGAAGGGCCCAGTCTGGGGGCAGGAGTCTGTGCCAGGATGCCGGGGTGGGAGAGGGGAGGCGGGTGGCCGCGGGGCTCAGGCCTGGGGGACGTAGGTGGGGTGCAGATGCGCCAGGGCCTTCACCCCTGGAGATGCCAGCCCCCTGGTGGATGGCCCCACCGGGGAGGACCTGTGGGCAGAGAGCCAGCCGGGCAGCCGAGGCCCGTGTCCTCTGGAGGGAACCAGCCAGGCTCTGCCCGGAGTCCGTCCCCGAGCCTGAGGTGCCGCCCCGAGGCTGGACCGCCTTCTCTCCGCAGTCCGGGAGCCCCGCGTCTTCAAAGCTGCCATGCAGGGAAGTCCAGCCGCCTCGGCCCGCGGTCTGGGGAGGGCAGAGGCTTGCCCGGGACCCCATAAGGCGGGGACAGGCCAGGTTCTCCCCACACGCCCGGTGGGGGCCGTCTTCGTCCCGGGCCCCAGGGGGTCTGCAGCCCGGCCCTGGGGCTGGGAGTCTGTCCAGCCGCACGGCTCCCCCACACACAGCCTTCCGTGCTAGTTGGGGACACGGCCTCTTGGAGCCACGGCCACTCCACAGCCACAGACCAGAGAGGGTGGGTGGCCAGCCTCGGGTCCCACAGAAAGCTTTGAGGTGGCCCGGCAGGGCCGGCGTGCCGTGGCACGCCCCCCAAGTAGAGTGACAGTGAGGGCTCTTCGCTGTCCCAGAGACACCTAGAAAGAGGGGCCAGGTCACGGGGGGGGCTTTGGGAGGAGCCAGCCCAGACCCCACACTCCCCATCGTCTTCCTGCTGTTTGAAAAAACAAGCCTTCCTCTGGGCGTCGAGGGCATGAGGGGGCGGTGACCTTGAATCCTGAGCTGCTGGGAAGTGCGGCCCCTGGAGGCCAGGCCCAGAGGAAGGTCAGCTTCGGGGCCTGGCGGGCTTCTTGGAGGGCTCGGGAGGACAGTGTCCCAGATGGGGTAGGGCCCAGCCCTGACCCCTGCCCCCAGCCCTTCTGAGGAAGGAAGGGGGAGCCTGCCCGCCCCCATGACCCAGCAAGCCAACGCAGTCCACTTCAGGAGGAAGAGGGCCAAGCCTGGGTTTGGTAGGAGGTGCCCCAGAAGCTGCTCCTGCTTCCAGAACATTCCCCAGGACCCCCACAAGGTGCAGCCCTGACCCCTCCCCTCCTGCCAGGAGCCACTGCGCCCGCCCGCCTGCACTCACGGCCTCAGACTTTGATGGATGCGGGCGGCATCACCAGCTGGTTCACCCTGGGGGAGAGACGGGCGGGGGTCAAGGTGGCGGATCAGCGGCGGCCGGGCCCGGGCACTGCTCTGGCACATCGCATCTCGGGGGCCGGCTGGCCGGACGTGCCGGGCAGGGACCTCGTCAGCCCCAGGGGAAGGTGGGAGAGCCCAGGGGTGGGGAGAGGAGAGACAGGAGCGAAGAGGAGAGGAGAAAGAAGTCAGAAAACCGGAGGAGGATGCCGGGCACCGCGCAGCTCCCGCTCTGGAAGCCCATCCCCCACCAGCGCGTCTGCACGCCGGGGGACCCCGCGTGCCCCCCCCCACCAGGTGTCCAACCCCGCCAGCAGGCCCGCCCCGGCCCACTCACTGCTGCTCAGCCTTGGCGCGGTCGCCGAGGAAGAAGAGGGCCGTGGCCAGGAAGAACATGCCGCCCAGGACCACCACGAAGGGGCAGAGCATGAGCGCGTAGCCCAGGCTCAGGAACTCCCAAAGCGGGGAGTCCTTGGTGCTCTGGCGGATCAGGTCTGAGATCTGTGGGGGTGGGAGCGTGTCAGGGGGCGCCTCCCGAAGCCGCTCCCACCTGGCCGCACCCGTACTCACAAAGCCGATGAGGTAGGGGCTCCCGGCGTCCCCCAGCAGGTGGGAGGTGAAGCTCTGCAGGGCGACGGCCGTGGCTCGTCTCGTGGGGATCACTACGTACTGTGCGAGAGGCAGCAGGTCAGAGGTCAGAGGGCACAGCCACCGGCCTCATCTCTGGGCTCACCACACTCCTAGGGTCCCGCACCCCGGACTCCCCCGGGCCTCCCCACCCTGGCTGCTTGAGGTTCTGCCCTGGGCTTGTGGCAGGGAGCCCTGCAGGGGTGGCAGGAAACGGGGGCCCGGCACACAGATGGCTGCGGCAGCGCTAGCACCAGAACCCACAAGACCTGAAGACCACGCCGGTCCCCCTCCACAAGGACGCGGCGAGGCCCAGGCTGGCCCGCCCGGACGGCCTCCGCTCCGACCCCCGGGTGCCCCCAGCCCCCCGAGCCGGGAGCCTCCCAGGCCAGGCAGGCCCTCCGAGGCCTCGGAGCAGCGGGGTGGGTGGCCGGCCCACGGGGCCCCTCATTCCAGGGCCGGGGGGAAGGGCGGCTGGTCCGATGGGACTGCGTGGCCCATTTCCAGCAGTGATTAGTCATGTGGCTGTGACACTTAGTAAAATGGGACATGATTTCCCCGGGACCCCAGAGGCAGGCATGGGGGTCCCGCCCGGCGCCACAGACTAACTTCCTCCTTCACTCTCGGCCCCCACCACCGGCCTGGCTCCCCGTGCGGCTGAGTCAGACCCCCCACCTCCACCCACGGACGGAAGCCTGGCCCCCAGGGAAGCAGACGTGCAGGGGAGCTCAGGTGAAGCAGGGCAGGCTTCCTGGAAGAGGAGAGCCGGCAGGACCCCCAGCACCAGGCCGACTCTGATCTCCTGGGCTGCCCCATATGTGGCCCCAAACCCCAAGGGACACTCCCCCCGCTGCCGCCCTGCCGGGGAGGCCCGCCTAGTGGCTCCCAGACACCCTCCCCACCGCAGGCCCCACGCTCCCTTCTCCCATCCCCTCCTGGCCCTGACCGGGAGGGCCCCCCAGAACAGGAGCTACAGGCACCTCGCCCCTCAGACTGCGTGCTGCGAGTTGTCCGGGCCACACCCCCTCCCGGTTCCTCCCAGGGACACAGCCCCTGCCACAGCTCAGACGGCCCTTTGTCCCTGGCTGGCTGGTCAGGCACCCATTGTTGGCCCCGTGAACACGGCCTCTGTCCGCCCGGCCCAGCCGCGGGCGCTTGGGCAGGCACGCCTGGGACCCGGGCTGGGCTGGGAAGGCAGGGCTCGGGGAGCTCAGACCCAGGGGAGGAGCTAGCCGGCAGCACCCCCTCAGGCCAGCCTGGCACTGCCAGCCTCTTGGCCACACAGAGCCTGCAGACAGCCCCCTCCCCACCCAGTCCCACCCCCGTCCCTCTGCTTGCCCAGGGTTCTGCCTCCAGGCCCGCCTCCCCAGCTTGCCCGGCCTGCTGTCCACCCCCCACGGGCCCTGCCAGCCTCCCGCCCCTTCACCACCCTCTCCAAGGCTGCCCCAGGAGTCCAGAAGCCTGGGCTGGCCGCCTCACCATGAGGATGTCCGCGGTGATGGCCCAGTTAGAAAAGAGCAGTGTCTCCCCAACAAAGATGCAGATCTGTCCAGGAGAGACCAGAACAGCCATTGCAGCTCTCCGCCTGGCTGTTGGCAGGGAGCACCCCCCCACACAAGCCTCCCACCCCTCCCCGGGGTCCGCAGCGCCGAGCGCGCAGGCTCCCAGGCATTTGCAGGATACAGGGGGACTTCAAGGCATGCCAGCGGCCCGGAAGGACACCCGGGGCCCTGGACAGGCCCTGGACAGAGCGGGAACGGGCAGGCAGGTGCCTCCCATGGGGAGGGGCCCTGCGAGCCAGACTGCACGTCCTCTGCCAGAGGCCGCGCCCCCACCCGTGCACCCTCCACCGCACTCACATAGGCCCCCACGATGCTACTCTTGGCAGCCACAAAAATGAGGCAGATGAAGATGGCAGAGCCCAGCATGCCCACAGCACACACCAGCGGGTCGGCCCGCTGGGTCCGTAGGCGGCACCAGCGCGTGGCTCCTGCCCCCGTGGCCACACCCAGAAAGCCGGTAAAGCAGGTGATGGCCCCGAAGATGAGGCTGTGGGGACAGAGGGCAGTGGGGCGCGGCTCGGTGCGGGGCCAGGCTGGGCGGAGGGGCCGGCGCTCCTGCACAGCACCCCTGGCCACCCCGGCCCCCAGCCCGGCCCCACCTGTCCTTGGCCCCACACGGCGGGTTGCTGCACATCTCTGCTGTCTTCTGCACAACCTGAGCGCGGTGCAAGTACAACGGGATCCACATGCCCAGGGCCCCTGTGGCGAAGGACACGGCCGACGTGGCCAGGGAGGAGAAGACGTAGCTGCGGCTGAGGGGAGGCCAGGGCAGCGACACTGAGCGGGGCCCCCGAGGCCGCCCTTCCCCGCCCCTCGGGCTCGGGCTGCAAGAGTGGGTACCCACCGGAGGCCCAAGCGCCACTGCCAGCACCCAGGGCTGCGGGGACCAGGGCTGCCCCGCAGGGAGGGTCCTCCCGCCTCCCCCGCCCCGTTCCCGCCAGACCCTTCCCGGCAGCGCTCACTTGCGGATCAGGGCCTTCATGTCGCGGAGCCACGACGTGTGCACCTTGAGCTGCCCCCCGAGCTGGTCGGCGTGGCCCCTCTTGGTGGCCGGAACCAGAATGAGGATGAGCGTGCCTGTGATCATGCCCGCGATGGGGGACACCTGGTGGGGCAGGGGCACACGGTGGGACCCCAGGCCCCGTCGGCGCTGAGCCGCCAGGAGCTCCCGCCGGGCCGTCCAGAGCAGGGGGCGGGATGGGAGGGGGCTGAAGGGTGCGGGAGGAGGGGGACAGACAGACGAAGGACGCACAGAGGGACCGACTCTGGAACCACGATGAGGATGGGGCCTGGGGCAGTCCTGGCGGGCACGAAGCTTCCCGCTGATGAGCAGGTAGGTCATGGCTTGGGAGGGGCCCACGTGGTCTCCCCTGAGTGCAGCCCAAGGTCGGGAACAGAGCCTCAGAGACACCAGCCCCCCCAACCCCCGCTGGAGAGCAGGGAGGCCCGTCCCCACCCCCAAGAGGCCTGCGAGCCCATGGGCGGGGGAGTTCCTCTCCCTGTGCCCCATCAAGAAATTCCACGGAGGCTGCTTCCTTCCTGCTTTTGAGGAAAAAACACTTTGTCTTAAGCTTCCGCTCCTCCGCGAGCCTGGGGATCTCTGTTTCCTCTGATTGCACTGTCCTGGGGCCTTGGCAGACTCGCCTGAACCCTCCCTCAGGACAGGAAGGGGCTCCAGACCCCGGGGGCCCCCACGCAGAGGCCGCATCTCGGCCTCCCCCGAGCACCGGCTGGAGCAGGACGCACCACCGCAGACCTGGAATGTCCTGACAGTGGAAGGGCATCCCCCGTCCTGTCTGACCGGGCCCCTGAGGCTGCAGGACGACCGGGTCTGGCTCCCCAGTGCCCCTGGTACACTGATCTTGGGGGGCCCAGGCCCCCGAGGTGGAGGCCTGGAGGCTGAGGCTCTGTCCGAGTCTCTGGGGGACCCTGGGCGAGGGCTGGTCGGGGGTGTCCTTACCCGCAGGGCCCAGTGCCAGTCTCCGGCCGCCTGCTTGACGCTGGAGCCCGTGATGTAGCCCAGGCCACTGCCGAGGACACGGCGCAGGGAGTCAGGCCGCGCGCAGGTGATGCTCACCAGGGTGGGAGGAAGGCCACCCCCCGCCACCCCCCTGCGGGTGTTGCTCCAAGGCTGGCCACCGCGCGTTTGGGCCACAGAGCGCCAACCTCAGGGAGAGGCGGTGGTGGGACTTGTGCGGGGAGCCGGCGGGGAGCCTCACCTGCCCAGCGGGATGGCGAAGTAGAAGGCCGAGAGCATGAGCGTGCGCGTGTTCTTGGTGAAGAGGTCGCCTATGATGGTGGGCGCGATGGTGGAGTAGCTGGCCTCTCCGACGCCCACCAGGCCCCGGGACAGGACCAACAGCCAGAAGTGCTGTGGACGGGCAGACAATGCGGGGCTCACCCTCGGTCCCCACGCCGCTGCCCAGCCCCCGCGTCCTGGCAGGGACTGACCCCCGGCCTTGGCGGATCTGGCCGGGATTTCCACAGGTGGACAGCTGCAGGCGTGGCCCAGACAGATCCCTCGGTGTCCCCACTGCCTCCCCCCAAGGGCAAGACCTCCTCTCTGGGCTCTGGCCCCACCTCGGGAGCCGCATGTCCCCCCACCCTGACCCCAGGCAGGGCGGCCGGGCTGGCCCTGGCAGCATGGAGGGCCCCGTGTGCATGAGGAGCGGGCAGGGCAGCTGGTGGGCTCTGCGCCCCCTGCCCCCACAGACACATCAAAGAGCGAAGCCCAGCTGAGCCGGGAAGGGTGGGGCCGTTCTAGCTGCCAACGGCCCTCCCCCTGTGATGCGCACGCGGCCCCTCCATCCCCCCAGCTGCCCAAGGCCTGAGAACCCAGCCTGGTCATCTTTCCCCGGCCCCACCCTGACCACCCATCTGGCCAGCTTCACCCACACGCTGCCCTCCTCCGGGTCTCCTGCTTCCCTCTCTCCCATCTGCCCGTCCCCCTCCGGGCCCGCCCCCTGCACGGCCAGACTGCCCGTCCAGCCCTGCGCCGCGCACCGTCTGTGTCCCCCACCCCCTCACCTCAGCCCCTCTCTCTGGGGCTCAGCTGCCCACTGCCTGTGCCTACTTTGCTGTTGGCTGTTTGTCTTATCTTGATTTCTATGAGCGTTGTAGGTATCGTGGGTATTGACCCTTCATGACAGATGCGACAAGCGCCATTCGTCACCGGCCCTTCCCCTTTGTTTGTGGGGTCTGATCCGATGCTGTCCAGCCTGGTGATTTTCCCCTGATGGCCTCTGGATTGCACATCTTGCTCCGGAAGGCCCGCCCCCTCCCCAAATGACGACAATATTCCTTAATGCATCATTTGCTAGGTCTTAGAAATTTCCTCATTCTCCTTGGTATGAGAGCGCGTGGACAGTCCCACGCCTCCCCCGGGAACCCGCTACATGGTGCATCCCTTACGCCGTGGCCCCACAACGAGCAGCAGTGTGTCCCCCGCATGCTTTCAAAACATGCACCCCAAAGGGACCGTTCCGTGCCCTCTGCCCACACCTGGCTTTGCCCTCATGCACGTGTTCCGGAAGCCCATTTATGCTGCTCGATGTAGATGCAGTTCATGCCCCGGCTGCCAAGAGTCTCACGGCAGGAATGCACCTGTTTCTTCTGCACACGCCCCTCTTCTGCTACGAGACCATCACGAACGCCGTGGCATGCGTGCGCCGTGTCCGCGGGCCGGGGTTCCTCTCTGGGGAGCGCACCTCGCCGGGGGCGGCTGGGGCGCACGCATCGAGGCTTCTGCGGAATCCTGGCGCTTCACTCTCCAAAGAGGCCCCGCGGCCAAGTCACTAGCTTTGAGAACACTTGGTATCGGCAACCTTAACTGTGGCCCATCTGATGGGTGTGAAATGGCATCTCGTTGTTTCAATTTGCATTTCCCCGGTGGCTGGAGTCGAGGACCATCTCCTCCTGGAGTTGCTGGGTTCACCACCCTTTGCCCACTTTCCTGCCAGGTTATCTGGCTTTTTTCTTGCGGATTTATAGCTCTAGATTCTTATACTTTGCTTTTTACTTCTTTTTCACATGTCTGGAACTGGTTTTGAACTACGGTTTATCTTTCATCCAGACGGAGAGGCAAAGCTGCCCGAGCCGCGTTCGGCGCACCTGTCGCCCGACACTGGGCCCCCGCGGAAGGGCTTCACGGTCAGCCCACTGTTGGGTTAGAACGGTGCTCCGTGAGGACCCACAGGGCGAGCCCCTTCCATGGGCATTTCCCCCATGGTCTTGGCTGTTCCTGGGCACGTCCTCTGCCAAATCAGCTTCAGAACCATACTGCCAAGGCCCAAGGAGAACCCGCGCGGGGCTGGGACAGTGAGTGCAGGGAGTCCACAGACTAACGGGGGGCGGGGGATCGTCTCTCTGCCTCCACCGGCCTGCCCGCACCCCCGGAGCTGCCGGCATCGCGGTCCTGGGCTCGCAGCTCCGTTCTGGAAGTGGCACCCAGGGTCAGAGGGCCAGGGGCCTGGCCAGTGGCAGGGCAAGGCCCGGGGGGCCCAGAGGCGTCTGGTCCAGGCCCCATTTTTGACCATGGCCTGATCCTTCCCCATGAGGTTGTACTCAAACCTGCTGGTTCCTGTGCCCCTGCCTCCAGCCTCTCCCTGCTCCATGTCACCCCGACTCACCCCTGCCCTCAGGGGGAAGACCAGACCCTCCAACCTGGCATTCAAGGCTCTCCATGAACCTGGTCCCTGCTCTCCTTTCGGCCCAAAACACTCTCCCGCTTTGGGGACCCATTACTGCTTCCGTGGGTTTGCTCCCTCTGCCTAACCCACCCACCAAAAGGCCCTACCTCCCTGTCCTGCCTTCCCAGCGCAAATGTCGCCTCCTCCAGGAAGCCTTCCCCGACTCCATGGATTTGAAGAGACTCTTGAAGAAGAGCCTCTTCAGCGAGGACTCCCAGCACTTTGTACTTCGTGAAGGCTGTGAGCATGGGGACTCCCGTCCCGTCTTCCCATGCCCAGCCTGGGAGCCCCCAAGGACAGGCACAGGGTCTTCTCCTTTACGCCCAAGGCCGAAAGTGCTTGAAGACGGATCCTGGTCTTCTCCCTCCACAGCAACCACCACAGGACCGTCCTTCCTCAGCTTGAACACTCCTAGTGATGGGAACTCACTACCTCTCAAAGCAACAGGTCTCCCTTGTGGAAGAAAGAACAGAAACTATGATTTGTTGAACCTGCCATGTTCCAGGGTCTGGGCACAAGGAAACTTCAAGCTGAGAAGAACTCTTTCCGTTTCACAGATGCAGAAGCTGAGGCTCTCCGGATCACAAGTCTGAACGGACAACAGAGTCGCGACATTCAGACCCAGAACTGCGGGAGCCGAGGGAGAAACACCTTCCTTAAGGCGAGGTGATGCCTGCCGCCCTCGGACTCTGACCCGAGCGGTTCGCTGGTTATTGCACAAAGAGCAAACTGTGTGCGGGGCGCCTGGCTGGCTCAGTCGATAGAGCACACGTCTCCTGACCTCAGGGTCATGAGTTCGAGCCCCACGTTGGGCACAGAGTTTACTTAAAAAAAAAAACACCAGAAAAGAGCAAACTGCGCAAGGCGCAGAGAGGCGTAGTGACTCACCTGGGGTCACACAGCGAGATGATGGCAGAACTCGGACTAGAACCAGAGGGCCCTGACCCCTAGACCGGACTGGTTCTGCTGTTGCTCCCCGAATCAGAGGCAGCTCGGAAAGAGGAGGCCACACAGGGCTGCGAGTCCCCCCGGCTCTGGTCAGCACGCGGGAAGGCCCTCCCTGTCTGCAGGGCCAGCTTATAAAAGTCCCTGAGACCCCTCATCCCACTGCACTTGGAAGACGCTGTCTGGGGCTCGAGCAAGGAGGCCAGAACCCCAGTGTGGACGAGGACAGGTGAGAGTGGCCGGCACTGGAGGGAAGGGGACGTGCGGGGGGCAAGCCCGACAGGCCTCACCTGCTGGGGGATGAAGGAGCTGGAGAAGGTGACCGCAGACCAGAAGAAGATGCCGCAGCTGAGGATCACTTTCCTGTTGAAGCGGTCACCCAGGTAGCCGAAGATGGGGGCGGCCACCATGAAGCTGCAGATGAACACTGTGCAGGAAGGGGAGAGCGTGACGGGCGGCGGGGTCCCTGTGGCCGTGCCCAGGGGCCCTCACCGCCCAGCCTGAGCCCAGGGGCCAGGGGACAACCTCGGCTGGGGCCAGGGGCGCAGGAGGCAGCCTGGGCCCAGGGGAGGGCGATCCTACAGCCCCACCCACTTTGCCGCAGGCCCAGCTTGTCCATCGGGCGAGCCCTTGGGAGACTCGTGAAACAGTGAAAATTGATTTGTTTGGCATTTTACATGCCAGGAGCTCACCACCTGGCGCTGTGTGTATGCTCCCAACCCCACCCCACCTTGCAGAAGTGGGGAGAGGAGACTTGCCCAAGGCCCCACTGGCGGCAAAAGTCCTCTGGCGCTTTGATCCCTTCTCTGACTCCGAAGCCCCTGTTCCTTGTACCTCCCACACGGCTCTCCTTATTACACTTGGGAAAGAGGGTCAGAGAGGGGAAGGGACCTGCCCAAGGTCATACAGCAAAGCCCCAGGTCTCCCACCCGCACTTCCAGCAGGCTGCAGAACGCCTCCCTGACCTCTGCAAACACAGTCTTTGTTCATTCACTCATTCGTCCATGCAACAAGACAGACAGAAATTCCTGCCCTCTTGGGCAGAAGAAACCGATGATAAAATGAAAACTGTGGTGTGTCAGACGGTGACAAGGCTACGGAGGGTAACAGGGCAGAAACAGGAGACAGGAAATGCTGTCAACTTTAAACAGAAGGGTCAAAGGAGGTGACATTTCAGCAAAGACCTGAAGGAGATAAGGAGGAGATAAGGAAACAAATCATGCAAATATTGGGGCAAGAACAGCGAGTGCAAAGGCCCTGGGGCAGGAGTCTGCCTCGCATATCTGACGGACAGCAAAGAGGCCAGAGTGGCCGGAGCAGAGGGACGGAGGGGGAGGCCAGATGGGGCAGGGCCTCCTGGCCCACGGTGGTGACCGTGGCTTCCGTGGCTGAGCAGGGCGGCAACCTGACCTGGTTTTGCTCTTCTAGAACAAGAGAGTGGCGGCTTGTCAGAGGACTCTGTGGGGATGCCAGTGATGGGTGGGGCCTTGGGGCCCCAGGTGGGACAAAGAGGCAGGGTAGGCCCTGGGGGTCAGGGGGCAAGGCAGCTCCCCCATGCCTCCCCTGGAAGGCAGTCCCACAGCTGGCGGGCAGATGGCCAGACAATGGCCGAGGGTGGGCAGGCGAGGTGGCCAGTTGGCTGGGCTGCGACCGCCAGGCTGAGTGCACATACAGGCCTGGCTTCTCCCTCAGACCTGATTCCGGCAGGCGCGGGCGGGAAGAAGAGAAAGCGGGGGGGGGGGGAAGGGGGGGCAGGGTGAACCAGGGGAGAGGCCCGGGCTAGAGGAGGCTGACTGTCCCCCCCTCGTTCTGGTGAGCAGGACGGTGCGCGTGTGGCTGCTGGGGGCAGAACCGGCATCGAGGGGCGTGGATCCGGGCACCAGAGACCCGGTCAGCTCTCTTCCCCAGCTGGGTGACCCTGCGCAGGTCGCCACCTCTCTGTCCCTCCGTTCAGTGCTGTGGCTGGTGTTTCACAACTGGCTCTCCAAAAAAGTGGGGGTGGGGGCACCGATGGGTGGGGTTTGCCAGCTGGTGTGAAGACGCCCACCGCGCTGACCTCAGGCCACCAGAGTCAGGAGGCGGCGTGTGCTCACCCGGCGCCGAGCACACACGTCCCTCCGCGGAACAGGTGCAAGGGCCGTTAACAGCCTTACCAGCACAGGTGATCGCCAGACGCCGTGAGGTGCTGGGGGGGCGAGTTTTCAGCATTTACTACCTTGGTTTTGAATGTAAGACGTTTATAAGTTCACATAATCCACTGTTTAGTAATGGTTGTGGGCAACAACCAGCTCACGCAATTCCTGAAAATCTAACAATCGCCTCCTCGTCTGTAAAATGAAGATAAAAATAGCAGCTCCGCGGTTGCTCGGAGTGCGGGATAAGATAGTGCCCAAGGTGCTTGACGCCAGGCCCCACCCAGAGCCCGCAGCCTCAGTCAACACTGGGCCCTTGTTTAGATTAGTCAACACAGGAATTACTTCCTCATATCTAGAAAAAGAATTTTCCTGCTGGGCCTGCCTGACATCAGACCAGGAGGTGGGCCTTGTCAGGACTTAGAGGAAGACTTGTTCCCTCTGTGCCTGTCTGTGCTGGGAGGGTGGGGGGGGTAGGCAGAAAAAATCAGAGTAAGAGTGGCCCCAATCCATGGGTTGGCCAGTCTGGAAACCAGCAAGGAGGGCCAAGCAGAGTGGAGAGAGGCTTCATGGAGGTGGTGATACCAGAGCGGGGCACTGAAGGATGCATAGGAGTTTACCAGGATGATCATACTTAGGATCAAGACCATACACTAAACTATAAATCACAAGTGTTATGAGCAATACCGCATGAGGGTTAAGGCGGCAAGGGGTTTACTGTTACCAAGAACCTCAGTTGTAGTTACGGAACACTTACCAACCGTGGGTCCGAGCACATGCCCTGGACCTAAGCACCTCTCTATACCCTTCATCCCACAGGAAGGTACAGAGGCCGAAGGGAGTGATGTCACACAGCCCGTTGGGTGGCCGAGCCAGAGGTTAAACCCCGTTTGTCTAACTCCAGGGTCCTCGCTCTAAATCACACCACAGACTGCAGTGTGGGGAAGGGGGACAGTAGGAAGGTGGGCCCGGCCAGAGCAGGGGAAGGCGCTGGAAGAGCCCGTGGACAACCACGGCATGTCCACTCTCCCCCTTCAAGGAGAAGGTGGACGGACCCAAGGGGAGAGCCGCCCTGGGCCACCCCCACTTGCTGCCCGCAGTGGAGCTGACACCTGGCTCTCCGCCGGCCCGTCTAGAGCACTGCCGCCCAGGACTGCAGGTCGGGCTCCTGTGCGAGCAGGCACACCCTGTCCTCACTGCCTGGCCCCAACCGAGCTCCACCATGTCATCCCACTTTAGAGCTGGGCCACTGGCAGGGGGAGGAACTCACCCAAAAGGACACAGCGACCATCCTGACCCTGGACCCTTGGAGATAAGGGTGTCGAAGGTCAGGAGGGACAGCGATCGATCAGTCTGTGCAGCCCTCCCCTCTGCTTGGGGCAGACAAGAGAGGAGACCCGTCCAGGCCCTCAGGGACATCACAGGCCGGCGTGGGGGCCTGAACAAGATCAGGGCAGGGAGAGAAGGAAACCCGTTCCCGGCAGAAGGAAGGGCAGAGGACCTGGTACCTGGTGGGGGTGCAGAGGCTTACGTGGTCAGCGGTCACTCGGCTGGAAATAAACACAGCCGGGCTAGAAGCTTCCCTGCCCCCCACCCCCAGTCCTGCAGTCTTTGTCGGAGGAGAGCTTTCTGGGCAGCCGGGTGGCCCCACCCTGATCTCGGTAAGGGGCGGCTTTCCCAGCAGTTCCCACACGAGCACATCCTGTGGTCCGGGTGTGGGGAAGCCCTCGGCAGCTCACGTGTGCTGAGCCCGCAGGACGGGGACAATGGGGCCGGCAGGCAGGGAGCCAGGGCAGAGGGGGCAGGGCCTCGGAGCCTCTCTGTGGGACAGGGGGTGCCCCCACCCCACAGGGCTGGGGAGAAGTCGGTAGGGGGCTGCCCAGGCTCCTGAGCCCCAGGGGCAGTGTGCTGGCTGAGGGCCTTCTCTGTGGATCTGCAGAGCGGCCTGCACCCAGGAGCCCAGGACCACCCCACTGAGGACTCTGAGCCCCTCCGGCCCCACCCGTGGGGCTGTCGAGCCCCGCTCGGGGCACACTTGGCCCTGTTGAACCCCGGAAGATGGTCCCGGAGATGGAGCGGCTGAGGTCTGAGCTGGGGGACCCCTGGGCTCCCCAGCAGTGGCCTTGGAGCTCGGGTCCAGCCCCGACCTCAGCCTGAGCTGAGCCAGGGCTATTTTTACAAAGTCCAGATCTGGCCAAACTGTTATCTGGGGAGACTTGCCATCCTCCATGTCCTGTGCGCAGGGAGGGCTACTCAGGCAGGCTCTGCCCACAGGACATGGAGGAGGGATGCCCAGGCAGCCGGACAACGGGGAGGACCCAGGGCAGCCTGGCCACCCCACCCGCTGCTCGGGACGGAAGCCCTGGGCTGGCCCCTCAGGCCCCGGGGCGATGGGTTCTTAGGCCTCCCTGGGACAGGATGGCCCCGGGGGTACGGCCCCGGGGGTGGCCCAGCTACGGCCTTGCTGGATGAAGTGGGGAGGGAGCAAGCCCAGAAGGAGACGGCCCCAAAGCAGAGCTGCCGTCTGGTTTCAGTCTGAGCCGGCTCTTCCTCTGTCCCCATCCCCAACCTGGAACACCCTCATGACTGCTCCAACCACAGCCCCGAGCGGCCTCCCCTCTCCCATCCACCCCCACGCTCCGCCCCCGAGAGAACACCCTGGTTCATACCTCCGACGGGACCTGCCTGCCCCAGAGCCTTCTCTGGCTCCCCACTACCCCAAGACAAAAGCCAGATGCCTTTTGCAGCGTGACCCTGACCCCTGCCCTCCGCTCTCCTCACACTCCACTCACCGGAGCCTTCACTCTCCCTCCCCTCCCCTGGACCTGCGGCTTTCCTCAGACCCATCTTCTGATTTACTAATTTTCTCTTCGACTGGGTCTAGTTGTTACGTTGTTAAATTTCAGTGCTTACACTTTTCACGTCCAGAATTTTGAGCTGAGGTCTTTGAAGTAGCTCCCTGCTCTTGTTCACTAAGGTGCTCTTCCCGTCTTGTAAGTGCTACGCTTCCTGTGGAACTTTGGAAACTAGGCTCACATAGCACTGAAGCCCTAAAGGCAGTTCAGAGACCGGTTTCCCCATTCTCCAGCGCCGGCTGGCCTCCTCCCTGTGGGCTCTGCTCATTTTCGGTTTGAGTCTGTCCTCAGTAGGCACTGCTATCTGTGTCTCACACAGGCCCCGGATCACGAAGGCTTCCCCGAGGAGCAGCCCTAGATCGGCCTCTGCGGGGTCCTTCGTGTGGAAGGGCCTGGAAACCCTCCAGCTCTCTGCAGAGAGCCCGAGCCAGACGGACACGTCCCCTCAGAGACAGAGAAACTGCCACTGGCCCTGGGGGCACAGCCCTGGGCTCTGGGGGGAAACCGAGTCACCCACGCGACGCTGGAAGCCGAGGCTGCACAGGCCCATCCTCAGCACAAAGAAACCCCGGAGCCTGGACACTGGGCCCGAGTGCGACAGCTCTGTGGAGCTTCATCATGCCACTCTACTCTTTCTGTGTATTTAAAATTTCTCATCGTAAAAATGTTTACACTAAAAATACCATAACAAGCTCCTATGACAGATACTGGTCCCCAGGCTCTCTGCAACACTTGGCTTTAATACCGGCGCCCACTCCTGTTTTTCGGTTCAATTCTCTGCTTCTGGCACCTGGGAATTCCCCTGCTAGCTTGAGCTTTCAAGCTCAGCTATGTAATTTAAATGTTTTCTTGGCATATTTTCTCCAGCTCGGAGTGGGAGAAGGAGGGTGACTGGACATCCTATGCCCCGAACAAACTCTAACTCATCCTTCAAAGCCCCACTCAAATGTCCCCTCCTCGGGGAAGTCTTACCCACCTGCCGCCAGGCAGAGCCCCCCCCCCCCCCAGGCCCCCACGGTGCCCCCTGTGCCTGGTGGTAACTGGACATGTTTTCCGTTCCACTGATAGAGGGAATGTACTGGAATGTGGGGACAGAGCCTGTGGCAGAGCCCAGCCCAGGGCCTGGCCAGCAGTGGGCTCAGCAGCAGCTACCCCTTTGGGTGTAGGCTCTGGAGGCCCCTGATTTCCCAAGACAGCAAGAGCCGTAATCACAGAGGCTGAGCTTGGCTTCTGCAGGGACTCCGGGCCTGGCTCTGAGCTGGCCACGGTCTGCTACGGGACTGCCGAAAGCAGGCTCTTCCCAAGCCAGCTCTCAAGATCTGGTCCCAGGAGAAACAGCGGGGGCAGGCCCAGGCCTGACCCTCAGCTCCCCCCACCCCGTCTCTGGGCACAGCAGCTCCTGGTGCCCACAAATGAGCAGAAAACCCAGCTCTCAGCCTCATCCTTTGATCTGGGCAAACCGCAGCACCTGGCTGGCGCCCTCCACCTGGCTCCGACCTTATCAAGGGCTTGGGGAAGAGACAGGTGCCTGGGGCCCAGGCCAATTAGCTGATTTGCCTGGTTGCCCACTGAGTCACATCCTGGTCTAGCTTGCCCGGCTTCTAGGCTCTGGGGGCCAGCCCAGCTGCACGGGGGGTGGGTTGTAGGGTGAAGGCCGTGGGTAAGGGACTCTGAGACACCACGGCCCAGAGGCAGCCACCCTGAGAACAGAGACACCAGAAGCTCAGACACCTGGGACAGGCCTCTGCAAGCCAGTGGCCGCCTGTGTGCCGCCCCCCAGCCAGGAAGATGGCCTACACCGAGTTCCCATCCCAGGCCCGCAAGTCATCACTCCTCCCTCGACCTCTGCCCCTTGGCCTGGGAAGGAAAGCTGCAGAGGGAGCTCCTGGCGGGAAGAACCAGAAGAGCTGCTGGCTCTTTTGTCCACCTCCAGCCAGGTCACCAGGGGTCAGCGGGGGCCGCCGTGACCTCTCTCTCTCAGCCGGGAAGGTGGCCACGGACATAAACCCTGGGAGCCTCACCACCTCCCGCCTCTCCCCGGGAGCTGCACTGGCCCTGACCCCACTGGCGGGGTTGAGTGGAGGAAGCTGGGGCAGATCCTGGCTCCCTGTCAGGCGGCAAGGCCAGGAGGGGATGAGACTCAGCCGGGTCCCCAGGGCCTCGGGGGCCATGGAGGGAGGGGGCTGGAAAGCTGGGCTCTCTCCTGCCATTCCCACCCCCCGCCCGCCAACGCTACATCTGGCTGAAACGCTCTCTTCCAGGCTGAGTGGCAGTTACCGTGTGCTCAGAGCCCAGGAGGCTGGAGGCACCTGTCCTGGGGCAGGCTGCCTGGCTCTGGCCCAGCAGGGAGGCCCAGCAAGGGGGGGAGGGCCCGGGGACAGGTCTGGGCTCCTGTCCCGGGTGGAGTGATGTGGGCAGAGGCAGGGACTGGTCACCCTGCGGGTGCTGGACCACACAGCCCTGCCCCTGTCCCAGCTCACTCAACTGAATGTTGGGGCTGAGCCCTGAAACTCGCATACCCTCTCTTTGAGCCCCAAAGACCCCACCTGGGGACAGGGGCAGGCTGCAGGGCCTGGCTGAGCTGCCTGCTCTAGGAGCCTGGCCTGGCACAGCCCTCCCTGGAATGCTGCCTAGACAGGTCAGGCAGGTCCCTGGACAGAGCCAGCTCCCTCCACCCTCCCTCCCCGGGGAGCCCAGGCCGGGGAAGGGGTTCACACACTGGAATGCAGACCATGGACTTCCTCCCACACGTCTGACCGGGCCTCACAACAGATGGACTCCAGAGCCAAAGAGAATCAGAGCCAAAGGAACCAGGCCCTCGGCCACACAGCAAGCTGGGGGCCACGGAGTGGGTCAGGCAGGGACCAAGGAGGCATGGGCCCTGCCGTACGGGGCAGAAACGCAGGGATGACTGCTCACAGCCCGCCACACTGCCCCAGCCCAGGGGGCAGAGGACCTCAGGCCCAGGACTCACCCAGGAGCCAGGCTCTCAGGCCCCTGCCCGGGGACGGACCGAGGGGATTTCCTGCTTTGACATCTAGGAGAGGGTCCCCAGCCTGGTGGCGATGGAAGCTTTGGCCGGGGCGGGGGTGCGGAGACAGGGTCACCAAGGCCCCACTGACTCCGTCCAGCACAGCAACCTAAGGAGCTCCCTCCACCAGCCTCAGGGTGGGACCTGGACCTGTGGGTCCTGATGAGACCCCAGGACCCAAAAAGAAGGCTCATCTCTAGGGCCGTGGCCACACTCCTGTACACCTCCCACTGCCCCCTCAGGCTGCCGTCTGAGAAAGCACACATTCTTTCCAGTTCTTCCCAGCGAGTCAGGAGGAGACCAGCATGGGAGGGGCCTGGCAGGGGATGGGGGGCCTCACCTGACTGCAGCAAGCCGGCACCTCGGTCCTTGACCCCAAAGTGCTGCTGGATGTCCAGAAGGACGCCTGGGAGAGGAAGACAGAGGGTGCTTATGTGTGACACCTGGCCTCCCCTATTCCCCCAGCCCACCTAGGAGACCCCCAAGCCAAGCCCAGCCCTCAGTCCCCCTGGCAGGGCCCAACCTGGCCCCATCTACAGGACGCCACTCTGCCCAGTTTGCCAGGCCACCGGGGACTTTGCAGACTGAGCTGCCATGCTGCCCCCACAGTGGCTTCCATGCTCACCCCCAGGATAGGGTCCCCCCCCACTCGGCCACTGCAGGGGCCTGAGGCACACAGGGGCAGGGCTCCTCTGGGGTCACCTGGCTCTGTGAGATAGCCAAGCCTCCCACCGGCCAGCCTGGAACTTTTGCCCACCTGTGGCCCCACCGCAGCTTGGGTCCTGCCCTCAGGGAGGCCACAAAGCCCGAGAGCTGCCAAGGAGGCCTTCCAGCCGGAGAGCAGGCAGAGAGGTCACAGGCAGGGCTCACACCTGCTCACCTGCATGTGCACACGCCCACCCAGCTGTCCTTGGGGTTATCACCAGGGCCCCCACTTTTCCGATACCAGAGCAGAGGTGCAGAAGGAGGCAGGCAGGGCTCCAGGCTTCTTCAGGGGAAGGGGATCCCTGAGGCCTGCCCTTCTCCCAAGTCCTGGCCATCTCTGCTCTCCCATTAGGACTTGGCATTTCGGGGGGAGGAGCAGCGGAGCAGGAGGGCAACCAGAAGAACTAGAAGTCAGCAACAACCGTGGGCAGACAGAGCCACGGCCGCATGGGGGCCAGCAACCCCCTGGCCCCCCCCTCCCAGAGCTCAACCAGGCTCCTGAGCAAGTCCCCAGCCCTGCAGGCCCCAGGCCCCCCCCTCGGCTTATCTCTGAGGACAGCAGGGGGCTGGGCTCCCCTGGGCCCCCCGCACATATGTACGGAGAAGGGAGAAAGGAGAGGGGACGGGGCGGGCTGCCCCGGACGCCCCCCATGCAGGGGACCGAGGAAGGGACCAGGCCTGCCTTCGGGGGACCCCCAGAGCTCATCACGATGGTAGTGGATGGGAGCGGATCCTCCTTCACGAGGATGAAGACGGTGCACATCTCTCAGCCATAACTGCTTTCCTGGTTCGAGCCCCACGTGACCCCATGGGGCCGGGACTATGCCCCCCTGGACAGGGAAACCGAGGCACGAGGGGGTTAAGCCACACACCCCAAGTCACAGAGCAGGAAAGTGGGCAGAGTGGCACCCCCAGGCCTGCGAGAGGCTCCTGTTGGTGGCTGTCCTCCTGAGAGCCTTTTCCTGGGATGCGGCCTGACAGCCGAGAGACACTGGCCTCCTCCTTGTGAATGCCGAGGATTTACCATAATTACCCATAATGAAGAGGCTGTGTGAGGCCCAGTTAATGACTTAATAACCAGGGCAGGCTGTGGCCATGCCCCGAAGGCAGAAGCCAGGGGCCTGTCCTGGGCCACCAAATGGGCCCAACCTTGGGGAACCACCTGCACTCACCTCCTAGCCCCAACCCGTTTGCTCCCACCTCTGAGCAGGGGCCTCCATTCTCTGCCCTCTCTCATGCCATCAGCCTCAGACGAGGACCCCAGCCTTCACCAGGACACAGGCTTCAGGTCCAGCCCTTCCCACCCCGCCACCAGCCCCCCATGCCATGCTCTAGCCACCCAGACTATTCATGCCCCCCTGACTGCCCACCCGTCCCCATCTGCCCTGTAGGCTATTGCGGCCACTCCTTCAAGACTAGTTCAGGTGCCTCCTCTTCTGGGAAGTCTTCCCGGTTTCTCCCCTCCCATCACCCTCAGTAAGTCAGGTGGCCCCATGCTCCCCTGTCCATTCTTTAGCACTCGTCACCCTAGGATTAGCGAGTTTGACAGGGAAGACGTGTAGGGACATGGATACGCGCTCCTTGGGTCCACTGGGGCTAGGAGCTAAGAGCCACCAGTTGTCGCTGCTAAGGTCCAAGTACTGTGGGAGGCTCTGCAGATGCTCCTTCTATCCTGCTGCTGCCTAGGATTTTCGGCCCCACATTACGTGTCCCATGTGTCACACAGCACGTAAGGGTCCGAGAGGAGACTGGAAACCAAATGTGCTCTTCTGCCCCTGCATGGCCCTCACTCTTGTCACCCCCCAGCCCAGGGCCCGGCGCCCAGCCAGCCCACAGTGGATGCTTGTGGACAGAGACGGGTGGGTGAGGGGACGTTCAGGAGCCACTGTAGAGCTGGGTGGGGGCGGGTCATCTGCAGAACGCAGAGCAGAGATGTCACACGTTAGGTGTGCAGCTGGGCAGCAGCAGGAGGGCAGGACTCCCCCTGGGCCCCTGGGCACAGCCAGGAGGAGGGCAGTGGGCTCACTCTGGGGGAGGCAGGCCACATGAAAATGGTCATTGTAAAGACAGCATGTGTCCCCAGCAAATCAGAGCACCCTTGCTTCTTCGCCGAGACACAGCCTAGCCACCCCCGACAGCCATGCTCCGCCCCGGCAGCTCCCCAAGCCAGTGCTTGCCTCGGCCTCCAGGAAGCCTCCCCTGATACACACAGCGCCTGGGAGGGGGAGGACGCTTCACCTCCAGATGCACGTCCTGGGAACTCTGGGCAGGCCAGACCCCAAGACAAAGGACCCCAGCACCCCAGAGTCCAGGCTTGTGTCTGCAGCCTGGGATCCAGGAAGAACCCTCCCTGGGAACGGGGCCTCACTGAAGCCGTAAGGGGCTATTCTCCCTCCGAGCAGCCAGGAAGGGGCCACGGCCACAGGCAGGCGAGATCCACTGGCTGCTGGCTCGGGAATCATGTGTCCCAGCGGCTCGCCGGTAGTCTCGTATTTTCCTCTGGGCCCCAGCCTGGCTCGGGCCCACACACCCCTCCCTTCTTCCCACCACAGCCTTATTTTTAGCCTCTTTCCTGGAGGCTGAGGTTTGGTGGGTCCCAGGACGGGCCTCCCGCCCGGGAGCAGCCTCCGACAGCCCAGGCCAAGCCCCTCCACCAGCCTGGGGTGTGCAAGGTGGGGCCCCCAGCCACCCCACGGCCACGGCTGCCAGGCCGGCCTCTCCTGATCCCCTGCCAGGGTCATCCCCATAGGGGCCTCCTCCCTGACCCAAGAAAGTGTTCCGGAGCAGCAGAAGTGCTGACCCCCAGTTATACCCCTCCCAAGCCCCAGGGGTCTCGCCCCTTGTCCAAGGCAACTGTCCCTCCTGCCTCCCGGGGACTCTGCCCTGGGGCACCCCTGGCCTGGGCCTCACTTCTGCCCCCTGCACGTCAGCCCACACACGTGCGCACCCCTCTCTCGTCCCGGTGGTGACAACAGTCCTGACTTGCCCCCTCTGCCAGCCCCTCATTTTCTCTCCCGCTTTCACAGCTGAAGTTCATAAAAGAGCCCCCCCAACTCAGTGTCCTCCCCTCCATTCACTCCCCTGAAACCAGCCCTCCTGGAGGCTCGGCCCTATGCCTCCCCCCCATTCCCAGAGCGGCCCCGTGGTGCTCCCCAGCCCACAGCCCCTTCGCTCCCACAGCCCCCTGAGCGGGTCCCAGAGAGTCCCCCTTCTTCCACACCGGCCCCCTCCCACACAGCCCTTGCCCATTACCCATGTCCCTGAGGCCCAGGTTCTGGGCGCAAGGAGCCGATGCCACGGCCCAGCAGCTGTCAACTGTGGCGAGGACACAGACTCACCGTGAGTTCTTCAAAATTCACTGGCCCGACCCCAGGATCAGTAACACTACCAACCCCAGCACTACCTGGATTAGCTCCCTGAAGGTGATGACTGTCTCCTGCCACCCCAACGACGCCCAGACTTCCAGCGTGGGAGGCCCCTATGACCCAGGTCTGCACAACCACCTGTCCAGAGGGGAGGCCCCAGGACTCACGAACTCGAAGCCGCTGGCCCAGGTGGTCCAAGGCCCCTGGAACGTGCGTGTCACAGCCTGCAGGCCTCTGAGCCTTGACGACAGCCGGGCCCTCTTCCTGGGGGGCCCGCCTCCACCCGTATCCAGGGCCCAGACCCAAGGTCACGCCTCCCAGGGCACCCCCCTGACTCCCTCCCCTGCAGCTCTTGTCTGTAACCTCGAGAGCTGGCTGGTCACGGATATTCACGGTGCTACCCCACCCCATCCCCGCCAGCCCCCTGGTAGACCACAGGGAAGCCAGGTCCAGATCCTGACCCGCTATCAGGGAGGTCTCACCAAGGCCAAGGTAGAAGAGATCACCTGGACCTTGGGAGCCCCTGGCCCAGACCAGCCTCAGATGCAAGGCTGGGATGACGTGACCCCGAGGTCTCTTCCTGACTTGTCAGCCGGGGCTAGGCACGCCCCCAAACACAGGCATTGTCACCCCGCATTCACCCCACCTTTCGGAGCCAACTCAGCTGAATTCCCAAGAGCATGGCCTCCAGAGGCCAGCTGTCTGGGTTCAAGCCTTGTGTCCGCATCCCACTCACCTGCTGTGTGACCTTAGGCAAGTTGTTTAACCTTCTGTGTCCCCACCCTGCTCTGTGATGTGTCTTAATTTTAAGATCTGCTTCATATGGTTGTGGAGTTTAAATGGGTTAATCTATAGAAAGTGCTTAGAACGTTGCCTGGCACATAGTACGTCATCAGTAAATGTTCTAAAATGTCATCAGGGATCGCTAACTCGTGGGGCAGGAGCCCCAGGCCATGACCAGAGAACAGGGCAAAGTGCCCCCTCACTGTTCTTTTCTCCAAAATGGGGCAGACGGCTGGAAAGACGGGCCGAGGGACATGAAGGGATGGGCCGTGCCTGCCATTGGCTGGTCCGTCTCAGACGGACTGGGTCTTCTCTGGAGGCCTCAGAGCTGGCCCGCTCTGGAGGAATCACCCCTGCTCCAACACTCAGCCACAGCTCCCGCCCCGGTAATTACAGGAGCCAGAGGGCCTGGCTCTGCTGACCTGGCTCTGGATGGCTAGGGCTGCAAGCCACAGGCTGGCCCTGCGGGCACCACCGCCCCACCAGCCCGAGGGGACCAGCCAAGGCAGTCCCTGAGCCAGGACCAGCTTTCACACACACTCACTTCTAACCTGCCCCAGAGCTTCCGTGGGGCCACATCCTGCCCCCATCCCCTGGGGAGAAGCTGAGTGACCTCTGGGAGCAACTGGTCCCTGCTCTGAGCCTCAGACTGCCCATCGGACAGCTCTCTAGGACCCCATACACCCCTGCCACATCCACCCTAAATCTCCTTCACATTTGTCATACATACACCTACATACACCGACCCTCCTACCCCACATCGCCTGACAAATCTGGGTCATTAATGTCAGAACAGCTTGGTGGTCATCTCTACAGGGATCATGAGGCTGAGGCCCCCAGCCCCAGAGCCTCGGCCCCTCAGAGAGGCCCCACCTCCTTCCTAGAGGACCCAGACTCCAAGTGTGTGCCCCTAAAGAACACTGCAGCTGGAGCACCCCTCCCTCTCTGCAGGTCCTAGAAAGGAGACCCCCCGCCAGCCCAGACCCCCAGGGCTCAGAGCCCTCCCCGCTCCCACCGAGTCTCCGTGCCCAGAGTGGGCGGAGACAGGCAGCCTGGCCTCTGTCCCGTGGTTCTAGTCTATCATTTGGGGCCAGCTTTCCTGGAACCAGACTCGGCCTTAGTAATTTGGGGGCTCTGCACAGCCACTCCTTCCCTGACGCGCCCCCCCACCTCTGGCCCTGGCCGGACTCAGAGACTCCCCCAAGACCACCGGGGCCACCCTTATCCTGACCCACAGACCTAGGATGAGGCCGGAGCGTGGGGGAGAGATAAGGCCTCGGGGCGGCTCTCTCCCCATGCACTGCCTGGGCAGCCGAGACCCACGGCCGCTCCCACCTCTCAGATGGCAGATGGAGATTCAGAAGGTGACATGGGGTGGAGGCTGCAGAGCCGGGCAGGAGTGGCCTGTGTTCCCCACCTCACCCAAGAGACCACAGAAAAGAGGCTGGAACCAGCCCCTGTCCACCTCCACACCAAATGCCCACACGATCGCTAGAAACAGTGAGTGACTGAGTAACAGCACCCCTCCCAGGCACAGCCCTGGACAGTCTACTAAGCCCGATCACGCTCCTTGCTTCCCGGGACCCTGTTTGGCAAATCCGTGCTTGACAGTGAAGGGACCGTGACGAGCACACGGAGCTAGCCATCTGCAGGGCGCAGACCCTAGCCCGGTCTCCACGGCCGTGGAGGGACGCCTGCAGGGGAGCCCTCCCGGCCTCCAGGCTCTGGCTAGTGCATCCTTCCTGCTCACTTCTTGCTCCAACATACACACCTCTGCCCTTCACCCAACTCCCCCAGGGACTGCTTTCACCAGCGTCCCGGCCGTCAGGAGAGGCCTGGGACCAGCCTGCAGGGAGACCCGAGAAGCCATTCTGCCCTGCGTGGGGGCGAGGAGACAGGGCCCCTCCTGACCACTTTTGCCCTGTCCCTCCCAGAGATGCAGGGCCCACAGCCTGCTGTGTGCTGTGGACAGAAGGGCAGCACTGGCCCCAGCAACAGGGCCTGGGCCTTAGCAGGGTCATCCCAACCCACCAGGATCCCTCAGCCCGGAAGGATGGGCGGGGGTCAGGCAGGACCGGGTCAAGCCAACCCCGCCACTCGGCTGCTCAACAAGGGCCCCGCCTGGGCCGGCCCCCCATGCCTACGGGGCCACACAGATGACTAGGCTCAGCCCCTCAAAATGGGGCAGGCGCGCTGAAGGATGTGGTTGGGAGTTGGGCTCAGCCCACAGAGCTGGGGAAGCCTTCTGGAAGGAGGGCAAGGCACCACGGAGACCCACCAGGGGAGACTGAGCTGGGCTGCTTGCAGCCACGGGGGAACTGGCCTGGTTGTCCTGGGGAAGGAGGGTGCAGGCAGAGCTGGCGGGGGGCGGCGCAGCAGGCCCACGTGCCTCACACAACCCTCGGGAGCAAGATCCTGACCACAGAAAGGGAGGAAGAGAATCATCGATCGTGCGTTCAGGGCTCAGAGGTCAGACTCTGCCTTAGGTGACACGGCAGGTATGGCACAACCAAGAACTGCGGACCAAGCCCGGGCTCTCTTGGTCTCCCTCCCTCTCATCCCCCTGGGCGGTGGCAGGACTTCAGGCCCCCACACCCAGGCAGAAACAAAAGCCACTTCCTGTCTGGGGAAGGACAGGAGGCCATCCTCTCTGACCGGTCCATCCTCCTGCCCGTCACAAAGTGGGAAACCAAGGCACGAGCTGGCCGGTAACACCCTGGGTCCCCAAGCAAGTAGGGCATTTCAAGGCACATCCTCTGATGGGCCAAGAGCTCAGCTGGAAGGTGCCTGAGGAGCCGGGTGCCGGCCCTCCAGGAGGGCCCGGCCGCTCACCTCCGTGCTGGCCTGCCAGACAGGCCCTCTGGAATGTGGCCCTGGGACACCCCGCCTGGTACAACTTCGCGCTGACGTGGCCGTGGCCAGGGCAAGGCCACCCAAGGGGACAAGGCCACCTGAAGGGGCAGGGCAACGGTGCCGTTGACCATCTCTATCCATGAAGATAGCCACAGAGCTGGGAGCCTGACTTGGCTTCCACCCAACCAGGTGACCCTGCACAAGGCCCTGGGCCTCTGTTTCCCCATCTGTCAGCTCCAGACAGAGAGCCAGGAGCCCCAGGCCGGCAGCCCCCTCCTGCACCCCGCTCAGGTGTCCTGCCAGGCCCGCGTGCCCGGCTGGGTCCCCGCGCTCAGCTCTCCTGGGTTTGTGCTAGTGAGCGGTTGCCATGGAGACCAGTCTCGGCTTCTTTGGCAGAAAAGGGCTCCCCCAGGGCAGGGCTCTGCCTCTCCTCACCAGCCCCTACCCTGCCCAAGTTCAAGTGCCCAGTCTGCCACAGGCTGGATCAGAGGAAAAAGAAACCTGGGCCTCAGGGAAGTTGGGGCAGGGTCTCAGCTCCCGACAACCCCCCTCCGATGACGAACAAGGCCTGTGTCAGCTCCTCGGGCTGGGCCTGGCTCCGGGAGCGGAGTGATGCCTCCCACGCCCTTGGCTCTGCTTCCATTTTACAGATGTTAGAGTGGGAACCCAGAGGCAGCCCCGGCACCAGGAAGCAGAGCTGGGGAGAGAGGCCCCGAGACCCTCACCTGACGGGCTCCCTCTTTCTCCTGAGCTGGCAGGCATGACTGGGCTCAGAGTGGGGAGCAGGGGGCTGCCAGGCCGGTAGGGGCCACGAGAGCAAGGGCCATGTGCCCGGGGGGACCTCCAACTGCCTGTCCCATCGAGCCCAAGGGCACGTGCCCGGAGGGCTCTTTCCCTGGCCGGAGCAGGAGGCGTGCATCCCCACCTCCACCAAGAGAACACTGCCCCGGGGCAGGGGTCCTGGTCCTACTCGGCTCACTGCGTGAGCTTGAATAGGTGCCTGTCCTCCTCTGTCCACACAAGCAGATGGACGGAAGCGTCTAGAGGTGGCTTCTGGGCTACCTCAATTTTACCCAACTGAAGCAACCCCAGAAGAAATGCCAGAGCCAAGTCCGGACCAGAGCCAGGGCTGGCCCTCCTCACCTGCTTCTGAGGCCCGCTGCCCTCAGGGGGTTCTCATGGGGAGGAGGTGAGGCCATAATTAGCCGGGAATGCAAGGGCAGAGGCAGAAGCTACTGCAGTTTCCCAGGATGGAGACCGGCCTGGTGGCCAAGGGAGGGGTTCTCAAAGGGACCTGGAAGGGCCTGAGCCACACAAACACGGGCAGGGCACAGGGGCCGGCCCGGCAGGTGCGGACACACAGAGGGGAAGGCAGCTGACATGGTGTGGTTCTCCTGGGGGGTCTGCTTGGCCCAGGTGCTTAAAAATATCCTTGCGTGCTCCACCAGCCCAGGAGGTGGAGAGGAGGAAGTAGTAACCCAGAAGGCTCAGGGGATACCCCCAAGGTCACCCAGCTGGGAAGCTGACAGCCTGCCTCGAACTCTGGCCTGGAAGATGAGGTTTGAGCTGCCCACTGCAGTGGCCCCGGGCACTGTGGCTCTCACTGCCTGAAACGTGGCCAGTCCCGCCTGACACGGCTGTACCTGTAGGTCACACACCGGGTTTCAAAAGTCAGTGTGAGAAAGAGCAAGATGTCCCATGAATAGCTTTTATATTGATGACACGATGAAATATTTAGACATGTCAGATTGAATAAAATATATTAATTCATTTCACTTATTTCTTTTTACTTTTCTAACGTGGCTCCTAGAAGTATTTAAATTACATATGTGGCTTGCATGATATTCCTTTTGGACAGAGCTGGTCTATACCACAGGGCTAAAAAGGCACAGGACAGATTTAAAAGAGAATGGAACACCTTCCGTTCTTTGATGACGAAGCCGGGGCCACATGGGTGAGGTTCTCAGGGGCCAGGTGGGCCGAATGTCAAAGATGACAGAGCAATTCAGGGTCTGCATCCCCTCCTGTGTCCCCGCTGGGCCAGCCAGCAACAGGTGGACTCAAGCCTAGGATGACCACTGCCCTGCCCTCCCCCTCCAAACACATCAAACCATAGTAGTTGTCAGAGAGACAGTAGATCTTCCTAAAAACTGAACTTGGGGGCAGGGGCGTGGGGAGTCCGCCATAAAGAGAGGGAGAGGGAGCCAGGCTTATCCGGAGAGGAAATCTGTGTACGTTGTTGTGGTTGGGTGTCGGGGGAGGGGTGGTGCCTGAGCCCTGGCCGGGGGCAGGGAAGGATGCTGTTTGCACAGAGTTTTCCGGGCCTTCCTCCCCACGGCCCACGCCCCTCTTAGCTGCCACTCTCCATCCCCCCTAACCCATTCACTCGAAATTTCCTATCTTGTGCTCCCGTGCTGACTCTGGGACCCAGGGAGGGCTGGGGGCAGATAAGCTCCACACCTCCCTGATCCCACCCCCTCCCCTCAGTCCCTGGCAGAGTCCGGGTCCCTGAGAATACCAGGGAGGGGTGGTCTGCGGCCGGAAAAAAACAAGTTGTAAAGTGTGGCAATGCCAGAAGCAGCACCATGCAGTGTGCCCTGAAAGGTGGGGCGTCTCTTCCCAGGCCGAGGCTTACTGGTGGGCCTAATGCCTGCCTATCTGCACTCCCTAGGCCCTCTCGGACACGGGCCGCACAGGACCTCGGTCTCCTCTCTGTATTCAGAAACCCCCCACCTTCTCAGGCTTCTCCCCACTTTACGGTGACACCTAAGTTCCCAGGTCCTGGGCAACATGTCCTGCTCAGCAGACCAAAGAAAGAGCCCCCTGGGCACGGCTCAGCTCAGAAGCTGTGGCACCCACGGATACCCGCTTCCAACTCCCTGGAACGGGAGAGAACAGACGGCCAAGGGGCTTTGAGAGCGGGACAGGGGGAGGAGGGTCTCCCATCAGAGTTCGTCCCTCCTACGTGACACAAAACCCCGTTCAACAGAGGCCAGGAGAAGGGAAGGGGACGCAGGGGCACACGGTTCACGCCAGGACTCTGCTCTCCTCTCCCCCAACCTACAAAGTTCTCTTTACAGTCTGTCCAAAATTCCTTTTTTTTTTTTTTTTTTTTTGTTGTTTTTTCATTTTTTGCTAAATTGTGGTTAGGCAGGTTCTGGGCCAGGGTGCCATGTGTACCGTCGCTGCTCGCCTCCCACAGGGAACCCCATAACCGGCCTGGCCAGAGTACTTTTCTCTCAAGGTTATACACCATTCTCACCTAGAGGCAGCTCAGGCCACGGAAGGGCCCTACTCCCAGACCCCTGAGAACTGGGGGAGGGGGAGTGAGCCGCCGGAACCCCAGAACGCTGTCCATCCCCCAGGGGCCGAGGGATCAACCCCCTCACAAACACCAGCTGAGACTGGCCCAAGGTCACACACCAAGCACATGAGGGGCAAATCTGGGAGTAGAAACTAGCAGGGCTATCGACCCCCACCCCATCCCCAAGGCTGGTTCCCAGAGATGCTCCCACGGGACCAGGCGGCCCCCTCTGCAGCCCCAGTGGCCTGCGCCCTACCCCAGACCCCAAGCGCCATAGAGCAGGGGGAGGCGTCTTCAGGCCTGTAGCCAGGGCCAGCTGCAAACCGCATCCTGGGTCTCCAGGCGCCGCGGACCCGCCCCGCCCCTCCCTCTGCTCCCCGCAGCCCCGAGCCTTTGTCAGCCACGCGCTCACACACAGACCCGCGCCGCCCGCGCGCACACACCCGGTCTCTCCTGGCGCACACTGGCAAGGGGCGCGCGCACTCGCCGCACGCACGCAGGGGAGTGGAGGCGGCGGAGGAAGGAAGGAACTGACCCGCTACGGCCCAGACAGACCGCCTCGGCTGGGGGAAGGGGAAGAGAGGCCGGGGAACCTGAGGCTGGGGCGGGAGGGGGCGCGGAGGCAGAACACAGAGAGGCTCTCGGAGAAGACAACGGAGGGGACGTCAAGGGCTGGCGAGGACGCGCGGGCTACTCCAAGGGTGGGGACCCCTTTTAGCCCCTGGCCCGGCGGGGCGGGGTTCAGGGGGACGGTCCCCGGATTGGACCCGTGATTCACCGGGCTTCACTTGCCCAGTTGTGCCTGAGCACAGGGCCCTTAGAAACCCCACGTAAGGCTTGAATATAGGGGCCCTGGGACCGAAGGCTTCCCGGAGTACTTCCAGGCGGGGGGGGGGGGGGGGGTCCTGGTTCTCGGGCTGGGGGGGGCCCCCGCTCACCTGCCACGGTGTACCTGTCCAGGTAGTTGAGCACGTTGCCCAAGCTGAGGATGGCGGCAGCTGCCCCCCGTCCGCGGCCCAAGCTGGCCGGTTTGGGCTGCTGAGCGCCGGGGCCCTTGGCAGCGGCTGCGCAGCTGGGGGTGCCGGGGGCGCCGGGGGGGCCGGACGGAGCCCGCCTCACGCTGCCCGACAGCGTCTGCACCTCATCGTCGGCGGCCGCGACTCCAGCGGCGCCCACTCCCCGCGCCCCGCAGCAGCCGCCACCTCCAGCCCCTCGCTGCGCCCCCCCGGCGCCGGCGCCGCCGCTCCGCGTCCGCCTCCTCCTCCTCCGCGCCGCCCGCCGCCGCCGAGGCGCATTCCAGGCACATCATGCCGGCCGGGGCGGCGGGGGGCGCGGGGGGCGCGGCGCCCAGCGCGGGCCCCCTCACGGCGTGCGTGCGCCGCGGAGCCGCCGCTGCACCATCCCGGCCGGCCCGTCGGCTCCTGCGCTCCGGCCCGGCTGCGCGCGGCCCGCGTTCGGCGATGCGCCGCCGCGGCCGCTGCCTGAGCTCTGACAGCTGCGGCCCGGCCCCGCCCACCGGGCGGCGCCCAATCGGCGCGCGGCTCGGCCGCGGCCCCGCCCCGCACGTGCTGCCCGGGGCCGCCGACGGGGGCGCAGTGGGCCGCGCGGCCGCGGAGGCCTGAGCCTGGGCTGCCCCACTCCCCCGCGCGGAGGAGCCTCGGGCGCGCGTGCGGCGTCCCGGGCAGAGGCGAGAGGGTCTCGGGCGCGTGGGCGGGGCGCCTGCAGCAGAGCTACTCTCCCGCCCTGATCGAATCGGCCCGGGGAGAGCCTAGAAGCCTGACCGGTGGGGGGGTTCGGCCCGGGCCCCGGGCCTCCGCCAGGCGCAGACGGCTGTGTTGCCCACCGCCCCAGGGAAACGCAGCTCCAGCTCCTGACCCCTCCCTGGTCCCATTCCTGGGTGCGCGCCGAGACCCTCCCCGTGCCCCACCGAGACGCAGCCTCTGGCAGGGAGAGCCGGGCTCCCATGGGGCCTCCCCAAGCTTCAGACTTCCAGCTGTGCGCCAGGAAAGGGACAAAGCCCGGAAAGGAAGACCCTGGGCAGGCCCGTAGCCCTCTCTAGGTCTCTGTGTCTCTCCGGGGGTAGAGGGGGAAGACAGGATTCAGTCTGGTCTGAGGGGTCACCACCCGCTGCGGAGGAGGGCGAGTCCTGTCTCCCGTGGAGAGTGGCCGAGTAACTTCCGTGTTCGGGGCCACAACCCATCTCAGAGGAGCTGTAGTTCTGTGTCCCACCCCCAAGCCCACCCCCTTCATCTGTTTGAGGCTTTGACTGATATTAAAGTCCCACACAAAGGGCTGAGGACAGAATGTTAACACTACACAGAGCTTGGAAACCCAGAAGCACCCCATGGTTCACAGAGGGGTCCCAGAGCCCAGAAAAGACCCCATCATGGACATGCAGCTAGCTGGTGGCAGAGTCCGTGCTGACCCGGGGCTCTGATACCACCCTCCCGGGTTGGGAGCTCAGTTCCCACCGCGGGCTGTTCTGGACCCCATGTCCACAGGCAGATGCATCCCGCGAAAGTGTTGGCCACAGTGAGTCATGGCATAGCCAATGGGTGATGCAGCACGAGGCACCCTCTTCCTGCTGAGAGCAGAGTTAATCCCCAGGCTGGTGTTTCTCGGCGCCTTTGAGGTGTGTTTTAAATTCTGCAAAGTGACTAAAAATATGCTTTGGTGTGTTGGGTATGGATGACTGTCACGGGAGGGCCAGGAAACAGACTCTGTTCTGAAAGTTCCCTGCTGCATCTTTACAGCTTGAAGCCGGATAAGGGAAATTCTGCGGGGCACCCTGGGACGACAGGTGCTCAACAGGTCAGCACGACCTACGAGCTCCATGGGGCTAGGGCTGGGCCCTGGCAATGCCCCTCCTAACTGTGGGGTGGTACCAGCTAGAGGACAGTGCCCAGCTGCAGGGCTGCATCCAGCTGTGAAGGAGACACAACCACGGCTCAAAGCCCAACCCCAAGGTCCCCTTCCCACTCACCAAAATTCCTCCTCCTTTCAACCATAGCCCTGCCCAGGGAGGTAGCTTTAGCTCTTGGCCAGAAAGGGGAGCACTCCCTTTCCAGCCCCCAGTAGGCTCAGAGCGGGGGAAGGGGTCAGAGTTTTGAGCCTTTCAAATTTGGGGCACCTCTGAGCAGCTCTTCGTGCTGTGTGGGGGTTTCTGGGATTTTAACTCAAAGGCACTCTCTAGAGCATGTCTCTGGATGGGTACTAGGCCACCGAGGGCAGGACAACAGGGACAACAAGAGCCCTGACTGTGTGGCCCTGGGCAAGTCACGGTGGTCTCCTGAGAGCCTCTGGCAGTATCAGTGGACCACCAGCCGTAGGACTTGTAGGGCCCTTCTCCCCGTCTCCCCGGTGCAGAAACCGAGCCCAGGGAAGAGAAGGAATGTGCCCAAGGTCACACGCCTGGTAAACGATGGGACTCACACTAAACCCAGGTGTGCCTGCCCCCGATGCTGCTCTGAGCTCCGCCAAGACACAGCTCCTCAGCAGCCCCAGAAGGTGAGGCTGATCTCAGCGATGGCTAAAGGTCTTCCATGTTTGTTCGTGACGCCTAGACAGCAACAGGTTTCCGGACTGAGGGACTGGACTTCTCAGAGCCTTTAACCTGAGGGCGTACACTGTGAGTCTCCCGGGAGGAGGTATAGGCTGCTGTGTCCCCATGGGGACATGACCCACAGAACATCCTGTAAGGTGTCTAGAGCTTTGCAGAGCACTCTCAGAAACACCAGCTTCCCTGAGGCTGATAACGGGGAGTTCAGTCCCCTCTGCCCATCCCCCAGGGCTCAGGACTGTCCCTTCCCTTCTCGTGGGGCACACTCGCCCTCGGCAGGCTCTCAGCCATCATCCACGTGCCCTGGACACCCCAACCTTCATCTCTAGATGTGGCCTCATCTCCACACACCCCCCCCAGATCTCTCACAGCTCCCTAAACTCAGCACAATCACAACTGAACTCATCATCCTTCCCTTAAGCCTGCTCCACCCTGGTGTCATTTATCTCTTGCCAAATAGCACCGTCATTCTCATTGTCACTGAGCAGGACACTTAGAGTCACCGGGGACTCCTTCTCCCTCAACAACCACATCTGGGGCCTGTCCACTTTTTAAAATCCCAGTGTGCCATTGCCCACTGACTCAGCTCAAACCTCTCTATGTCTTAACGTTTTTAAAACTCAACACCACCTGCCCCAACATCCCCCTCCAGTCTTTTCCATATTTCTTGCCAGTAACTTTCTAGATCACACACACGACCCCATCACCACCTTGCACACAACCTTTCCACGGCTCCCCACTGCCCATAGGATAAAAATATCTAAGTTCCTTAACACCATCTCCAAGACCCATCGGAACCCTTCACGACCCATGCCAATCTCCAGCCTCAGATCCTACCGCCCAGCTCTCAAACTTACGCTCCACCGCACTGAGAATAGAGCTCCCTGAACTCACTGATGTTATACTTTCTGGAACCTGGAGGGGTGACAAGAATTGGGGGTGCGTGTGCATAGTCCCTGCTCTCCCCTCAATACAATGCCGTTCAGGACCACGGAGAGCATCACCTGGGAACCCCCTCCCCCTGCCCTTAGTCATGCTCTGCCTAGGGGGTCTACCCAGCTCACTGCTCCCACTTTCCCTCAAAAACCCAGCACAGACCGTGACTTCCTCCAGGAAGCCCTCTTTGACCCACCTGGAAAATTGTCATTTCCTCCTCTGGGATGCTTGAGTAACCTGTGTATGCTTCCCTCACACCAAACTCATTGTGTTGATTAAGTTTGTACATAAGTCCACCCCCCCACCCCACCCCCAACTGTGAGCCTCAGGGGCCCATACCACCTGATTCATCTCCACAGCCCAGTGCAGAGGAGGTGCCCAGAGAATGTTTGTTGACTGAATGAGTAAATGACATTTAGCAGGTGCACAGGAAGTGTGTGTTGATTTGCATCATGTATCTGTTGCTCTGAGTGACTCAGAAACCTGCCAGATTCCTCTCCTAGCCCCTCTGGAAAAGGTATTTTCTCCCTGACTGACTCCACCCTCCATTAGCTTCCATGTGCCCCTTGCCTCCGCCCTCCAATTACCTTTTCCACAGGTGAGCACCCAGCCCTGGGGAGGCGGCAGCCCCTCTCTGCTCCTGCTGTTGCCAAGCAAGGGACTTATCCGGGGCCCTCCACCCCCCCCAGCCTGGGCCTGCCTCACGAGTCCTGCTCAGAATGCTCTGTCCCTGTCTCTCTCTCTCTCCTGCTCGTAACAGATGGCTCTGAGTCCCCACAAACACAGAAGTCCCTGTTCTGTCATTTGAACATTTTTAATGCTTTCTAAATGATAGAAGCTTCAGTCTCCTTCGATCATGGACTCAGACTATCAGAAACAAAGAATCCCTTGAAGGATCCTGAGCCCAGCTTCTTCCCGGTCCTGCCGAGAGGCTGCATCTAAGAGAGGGCCCGTGGCCTGCCCAAGATCATTATAATGGACACCACCTTCGTGTGTGTTTGTTTTCCTTTCAATGCTGTTCTGTTTTGATATTCAGAGTCCAACCCCCTTCCCGGCAGCACCCTGGTGTCCTGGGCTTAACGGAGCTAAACATCAAGGAATGGCCACAGGGTCCAACTGGACTCTCTTGCCCCGGGCTTTAAATCTTGAGTAGGGGGGCAGGAAAATAGGGAAAATCGTCTGGCGCTTTGGGGAAGGTCCCCAGTAAGCCCAGGAGCCCTGCCTCCCAAATCTGCATTGTTCCCATCAATTCTGTGAGCTCCTAATGTGCTTCCAACAAATCCCTCTCTTGCCCAAGACGGCCACTCGGTTTCTTCGGCACACAGCCCTCCAACCCTGATCAGCAGAGTCACACAGGAGTGCAGTCCCGTACCTTCCTATGTGGGTAGAGCTTGGCGCCAGTGGCCTCCTGCCGGCTCTGTCTCAAGAGGCCGCATTCAACCGACACTTCACATTCCCACCCAGACATGGAGGAACGACGCGCACTGCAGGGAGTGAGGCGGACTAAACAGTGTCTGGTGTTGCCGGGGGATAAGCCAGGGTTGGGGTGACCATCTCAAGGCCTGTGCCCCACCCTCCAAGCCTGAGGGCAGGGTGGAGGAAGAGCAGACCTACTACCACACCCTCACACCCTCGCACGCGGACATGGAGAGGAGCACTCTGACAGACACACCTGCGCGTCCCGATGACACCCGGGAGCTAGGGTGCACGTGTTGTCTGGGACGGGCAGTGAACGTGCTGAGGGGCGGGTCAGGCTTAAGGGCCTGGGCCTGCTGAGCCGTGCATTCCCCACGAACGAGGCTATCAAGAGTCTCGGGGCTTCTGGGATTGCTCAGAATTGTCCTTTAGGCCAGACAGGTGTGATCGATTGACCACTCCTCGGCTCTGGCCTGAGCAGCTGGGCTCTCAGGGACCCACACCTGTGGCCCCGGAGCAGCGAGGCCTGAGTGACCGCCCCGTCAGACAGCAGTGGTGGGAGTGTGAGCACACTCACTGGTCTCTCTCCCAGAGTCCGCCAGCCCAGGCCCCCACCCGGGCCCCAAACTTTAGATGAGAACACCCTATAAACTCCGAGCTGGGCATTCTATCCAGCTCAGTCCTAGCAAAGCCCCATCCTGCCCAACCCAGCGACCCAAACACCGGGATACACTGAGAAGAACCCTGGGTTCAGGATTCAAGCCCCAGGTCCCAGCCAGTCTCTCCTGCCCCAAAGCACACACAACCCTGCAAGATCACAGAAGCCTTCTGCCCCTCCCCCTGCACTTCTGTTGGGCCCACCCTCTCCAGGGGGAGTGCCCTTCCCCCACAACTTCTCCTGCTGTTTGCCCCCCCCACCTGCGCAGAGGCTCCTGGGGGACGGAACGCTTTCCTCTGCCCACAGGTGTGCCACACCTGGCCTGGTATTTCCCTGCCCTGGGTTGGACTGTGAGGTCCAAGGGCAGGGTCAGAGTCAGCGTCTCTGCTTACCACCTGTTTCTGGCAGTCATATGGATGAGGTTTCTGATCTTCCTCCCCAGCCTCTGGACTCTGGGGTTGGGGAGGTGGGGTGGCCGTTTTGACTCTTGGGAAGCCCTCACCCATTTTCTGGGAACTGAGCCCCTCAGGGGTCTTTTCCAGGGGTGCAGGGAGTTAGGTTCAGACCCTGGAGCGGGTCTTCCGTGGGCCTGGACCCAGCCTGTGAGAGTCATACAATATGGGGGCTGGAAAAGCCACATCCAACACCCCTCTTAAAACACAACTGGGAGTCTGAGCTGCAGGAAGTGTCCAGGTCTCACAGCTGGTGGTGCCGAGCGGGTCCATGGCATCCTGCCCCCCCATAGACTGGGTATCTCCTCCTCAGGAGAAAGCAAGTGTGATCATGGGACTTATGTTTGGTCTTCATCCTGTTTCCGGCGCAGAGCTCCTAAAACCCTTGGAATTTCCTAAATGCTGAGAGACCTAAAGGTGCCTTTTTTTGTTAATAAGGTGGCATTTGGACCCCACCTAAGGGGAGGCTGGAGGCCAGGAGAACTCCCAGTCCCCCCACTGACCAATGCGGACGGATGACGGGCTGGAGGTCGAATCAATCACCAAAAGCCAATGGTTTAATCAATGGTGTCTAAGTAATGAAGCGTCCACGAAAGCCAAAAATAGGGTGAGCGCACGGGGGTGCTGGTGGGTGGGGCTCCTGGAGGGGGCAGGGCGGCCCTGCCCCTGCCCCACACCTCGCTCTGGCCTCTCTCACCCCGCTGTCCCTGAGTTGTGCCCTTTATTATAAACCGGTGATCTAATGAGTAAATGAGTTTCCTGAGCTCTGTGAGCCGCTCTAGCAGATTAACAGAACCTGAGGAGGGGCCACGGGAGCCTCTGATTCACAGCTAGTCAGTCGGAAGCACAGCCGACAACGTGGACCTGCGCTTGGCCCATCCAGTGGGCAGGGCTGGGGTGCGCGGTCTTGTAGGACTGAACCTTTACCCTGGGCAGGGACTCTGACCTTATCTCCGGGTACACAGGGTCAGAAATGACTGGAGGCCAGGAGAAAACTGCTTGGAGATGTGGGATCCCCTGCAAACACCATAACCGGTGCAGGCTTTTCCTTATAAGCTCAGGGGCAGCCTGTTTTATGCACTCCAAGGGTCAGATTGTGGGTGGAGGGGCCGGTCAGCCTAGCGGTGGCCACTCCTGAGGAAGGGCCGAGGATGGGGGAGCTGAGCTGGGGGGCCCAGCTCCCGGAGCTTGTCTGTCCAGCAGTAGGGGCAGGGAGGCAGGGTCAGGAGGTGAGCGTGAGTTTGCTGCTGGGAGGCAGGCCCCTGCTGGCCAGGCACCAGGGCAGGGGAGAGAAGCTGGTGCTCACGGGGCAGAAAGAACACGCCTCCCCACTGCTGCCCGCCTGGAAGCTGTTGGTCTCCTGCTGCGCCCAGCTGCGCTGAACCCAGCGGCAAGCGCAAGGCCCACAGAGCCAGCCCACCCCAGGTGCTGTGCCGGGGTCGGAGCATGAGAAGTGGGCGGGGGCTGGACTGTGAGCCCCCTCCCCCGCATGGTCCCAGGGCAGCTGAGTCTATGGGCGATCCGACGCCCTTCCTCCTCCAGGAGCTTGAAGCCACATGCGCAGCAGAGTGAAACCTCCCTCAAGACTATCGGACGCCCCCCTCTTGTTCAGAGGGTGACCCTGGCAAAGGGGTGTCCTGTGCCCTCCTGCCCTGCAGAGTGAGGGGCCCAGGGTGTGGAGTAGCCCTGCGCCCTGCCCCCAGCTGCTCTCTTCTTCCTCTCCGGCCCCCACTCCCAGCAGAGAGTGCGGACAGCTCAATCCCCAGCCCGGCCACAGGCACTGCCAGCTCTCCAGCTGGGAGTGAAGCAGTGGCAGGTGCGGCTCGGCCGGGGTCCCGGAGCCATGGCCAAACAGGGACAGAAGCGCTGAGGCCTCCAGGGCTGGCAGGAGGGGTGCTGCAGGCAAGAGGGACCTCCTCGCTGGGGCGCGGGGGCCTCAGGGGTCCTTGGCGGCGGCACCCGTGCCGGAGAGCAGGGCTCGGCTCTCCCTGTCCTTGCTGCCGGGGGTCCCTGCGGGAGGAAAGATGCTCAGCCGGCCCCAAAGGAGGCAGAAGATGCCTTGGGACCAGGCCGGGAAACCCCTCACATCTGCTGTCAGAATGAGCTCCAGATGCGACCCCTTCTCCTTACCTTCAAGGCCACCCCAAGGTCCCAGCCCCACCACTTCCCCTGGTGATGCAGAGCCTCCGGTGGCCCCCTGCCTCCACGCTGACACCCCTAGTCTGTTCCCCACACAGCAGCCATACTATACAGCGTTCGCACTACAAATAAAACACGTTGGGGCCCATCTGCAGGAAACAACACAGTCTCAAAGTTGAGACCACAGTCCCTACAAGGCCCCCAAGTGCCTGCTCCGGCCTCATCCCTACCAGCGCCCCCCTCACTCCCCCTCCAGCCACGTTCTCACCTCAGGGCCTTTGCACTGGCTGTGTGCTGAGAGCCCCCTCCCCCAGATAGCCGCATGGCTCACTGCCTCACCTCCTCCAAACCTCTGCTCCAATGTCCCCTGTGCAGTGAGGACCCCTCTAGGACAAGCCTTTCAACAGCTGCAGGCTGCCCCCACGTATTCCCGTCCCCCCGGCCTACTTTATGCCTCTCTGTAGCAATGATCACCTTGAACGTACTCTGTCTTTTGCTCTTCCTGTTTCTTGTCTACCTCTATCACCTAGAGCATCCCGGGTGTTCACCCCCCTGCACCTGGCATATAGTTGGGGGGGCGGGTAATGACCACTTTTGAATGAATGAACAAATTAACAAATCAGCCAGCTGCGGGGGTGGCCCGTGCTCCCCTCTCCTGTGAGGCTCAGCCCAGAGCCTGGCCGAAGTGGGAGGGCTGGGGGTACCTGTGTCCAGCTGCCGGGCCCGGGCCTGGTCCCTCTCCAGCCGCAGCGCGGTTAGCAGGAAGCAACCACCGGCCAGGGCGATGACGAAGGTGCAGCACAGGAAGCTCTGCTGAAGGCTGAGGAAGGACTGCAGGTAGGAGTCGGGGCGCCCGGCCCTCAGGGTGCTGGAGATCTGCAGAGAGAGGCTGTGTCTGCCAGGCCCGCCCGGCCGGCCAGCAGTGGCTGCCCCCCGCCCCCATTGGGAGCCACCCTTACAAGGCCAGTGAGGTAAGGGCTGCTGGCATCCCCCAGGATGTGGCCCACCGTGATCTGAAGCGCCTCTGCTGTCCCCCGGCACCGGGGCACCACCACGGACTGCAAAACACAGGAGTATCAGGGGAGATCCCCAAGCAAGGGCAGAGCGCGGGCACCCCTCATTGCCACCTCCTGCTCCCCGCTGGGACAGCCCGGAGCTGGGGCAGGCTGGCCAAGTCAGTGGGATGGAAGGGGGTCAGCGACATCCCACCACTGGAACGTCAGGCCCCTCCGAGGGGTGGGGGTGCCACGGCCCCGGATGAGGGCCCCTCTCTCGAGGGCTTGCTCTGGGACCGGGCAGGGACCAGGCAGGGCTGTGACTGCAGGGACCGAGGCGGGAGTGCAGGCCGGCATGGGTGTGGACGCCCGGACGCAGGGCACGGAGGGCTCGGCCCTTCTCTCGGGAAGTTCAAGCCTCACTGGGCAGAGACCAAAGGCAGCCTTCCTGGAGAGACCCCCATGACCCCTGGAAGAGGGCATGAATTCTGGAGTCAGAGTGTCTGGGTTCCGATCCCAGACCCCCCACTCACTAGCTGTGTTACTTCACCGTCCGCATCCCCCAACAGGGATAATTACAGGACCTACTGGGGGATATGTTCATTATCATTCCTCATGCGGACAGCAGACCGAAATAATGCCCTGTGACCCCGGGAGGCAGAAAACTTCCAGACCCTTCTGCCCGGCCGGCCTGCCCCCCTCCGGTCCAGCCAGAGCATCCCTATTTGTCCTTCAGGACTGACCCTCCCAGAGTTCGGGTGCCTGCCCTACAGCCCATGTGCCCCCCACCTGCACATGACCCCCCACACTGGAAGGTTTCTCCGTTGTCCCCCCCCACCCCGACACCGTCTGGGCAGCAAGGCCCCAGTCGGACTTCTCTCGAGCTCCCTGGGGCACAACGGGGCACCAGGCTCAGAGAGGACTAGCCCGAAGTCTGCCCAGCAGACGAGTCCAGTAGAACCAGCCGGAAGCCTGGCTTGCCGCAAGGGAGGGGTTCAAGCAGCAGCCTCACAGTCCCAAAGGGGGGGCTCATCCCCAAGACCTAGGTGTCCATAACCTGAGCCCAGCAGAGATTAACAACCGGCATGTATTAGACGCTTCCCATATGCATTTTGTAGATCTCATATATACATTCTCTTTACCCACTCAAGCACCCCGAGAGGGAGGCATGGTTATTATCCCCGGGTCACAGATGACGGAACTCTCCCCAGGGAGGGAGGGTCACCTCTCCAGGGTCACCCCATGGGAGAAAGCAGGACTGGTATTCGCCCCCGTACCTGCTCCTCCAGGGTCTGTTAGAAGCAAGGAGGAGCCTGTCCGAGAGGCTGTGTGTCGGCTAGAGAACGCCTGGAAGACAGGACAAGCTCGCCCCGCCCTGCACGCGGACGACTGGCAGAGAGAGGGACGGGCGTTCCAAGGGGGAAGAGAGCAGAGGTGTGGGGGCAGGAGCCCAGCACCTGGGGGTCCCAAGACAGGCCGGTGAGACCGTGCCGCGGGGGTCCCTCTGTGGGGGACGACAGGGGGCCCCAGGTCAGACACTGAGCCACTCTGTCCAGGCGGCGAGAGAAGCTGGGCCTGCCCCCCTCACTGGGACCTGCCAACAGGCCAGAGAAGGAGCTGAGCTCGGCTTTGCACCGGCCCCGCGTGCCTCCTTCTTGACCCATAATTACGTGATTACGCACTGCTGGTTCTGGAGGGTGGGCCCAGGAGACGTCCATGCCGGCGGCTTGGACCCTCAGAGTCAGGTCCCTTCCACGCCCCCAGGAAGTGCCGGGCCCAGACCAGGCTCTGCTGCCAGGGGCTGGAGCTGCGGGTCCCCAACCTGTTCCGTGGTATTGCTTCCATGTAGCCTGGGGCGGGGTGGGGGGGTGGCAAAGCTGGTAATTTTAGAAGTTAGAGGCTTTGGGTTCCTAAAACCGCAGGCCCACTCTATTCTGAGACAAAGCACCTCTGTTTCCGACTCTCCTTTCTCAGAAGACCCGTTCCCTTTTTAGCATGGGGCATAACCCGTGCCAACCAAGGGCCCGCAGAACGTCAGAGCGGCGACCACCAGGTACGGACTCCCTGGCAGCCTGCCTCCTGCACTGCCCACTCAGCCCTCACACCCCGCTGCACTGGGGAGGGTGGGACAGACGGGCGAGCAGAGCAGGGAGCACTGAGACTACTAGGGCCCGGGGGGGAACAGGAGGGTGATGCCCTCCAGGGGCCGGGGGAGCTCTGCGCGGGAGGCACCCAGCGGACAGACCTGACCTGGGAGAGCAGGTGAGTTCCGCTTCTGCTCTAGTCCCTGATGCTGGCGGTGGGTAGGCTGGCTCCAGGCTGCCCTCATGGGGCCCAGACACACGGGGGGCTTGCGAGACAGCTGGAGACAGCATCAGTCAGGGGGTGCAGGGAGCTCGGCCTGGGGGGACACAATCCCAGCCTCCCTGGGAGCTGGACCCTCCAAGGGGTCTGCCTCCGGAGGGCGGGGAGGGGGTGCTGGAGGTGGGTCTAGAGGGCCTTGGCTGTGAGGGAGCCAGACCCTTTTCCTCACTGAGTCTTCGGGAGGCAGGGGCTCCTTGGGGTTCAGGGAGTGAGCCTCCCATCAGAGGGGGATGGGATCAAGGACAGAGTCTGCAGGGGGTTCACAGACTGGGGAGCTGGCTGCGCTAGACCAGTGTTCTCCGGGGGCGCTCTGAGGAGCGTCCATATCAGGACCACGTGGGAAGGTCACGAGAAAGGCACACCCTTGGACGCCCGCAGAGACCCACTGAGCCAGACCCTGAGGAAGCAGAATTTGCAACAAGCTCCCCAAACCTGGTTCCTACGCTCACTGAGGTGCGAGAGCCCCTGGACCAGACAGCTTTTGCAGTCTCTTCCCCAGAGAGTCTGGGTTCTCCTTGTGGATCAGAGGGCCAGAGAGAACGGTGTCCCTTGCAGACTGATGCGGGGCATGGAGCCGCCACCGACCCCTTGGGAATATGGCCGCTGCAGGGCCTCCTGGCTCCTGGGCCCTCCTGGGCCTCAGGAGCTGGGGCCTCCTGCACTCCTGTGCCCCCACACGCTGCCTGGCTGGATCCCACCCCCCTAGACCCCTCTCTGCGGTCCTGCCCTCCTGCCCCTGGGGTGCCTCACCGCTGGAAACCAACACCAGCTCTCAGCGATCCTCCGAGGCTCCCACTACCACCCGCCCTCCGTCCACACAGCTGCTTGCCCTCTGGGCCTCTGTCACCTCCCACGCCTGCCCCTCTGCGGCACACACCCCGTCCCCCACAGCCTGCCCGCCCACCTGCGTTTGGCCCAAGACCGCTCCCTCCTGGAGCCTCCCCACTTTCTCTGTGGGACAACAGCTCCAAGGACCGCAAGGATTGGTCCAGCTCCCACCACCAAAGGGTCTAAAGGCAATCTTCCGCTGAGGGGCTTCCGGAGGGGGGAAGGGGGTGCAGAAAGCCTTCCTGGGATGGAGAGACTCGCTGCCTCCAAGCCAGGGGAGGGCCCCAGGGAGCACCTGGGGGCCAGGCACAGCTCCCCAGCCGGCCGCATGGGTCAGACCGCGGCTGCCTGCCCTGTCCCCCCGTGCCTGCCCCTCCCCGGCCCCCGGCACACGCACAGCTCTACAGAGGTCCTGCCAGGTTAATCATTCTTGCAAACACAGACACTGGGGGAACACGGCCACCGTCCTCGCATATCTGTGGGGCTGCCGTGTGGAAAGGGGGCAGCGTCATGGGGGCTGGAGGAAGATGCGGGGGCGGGTTTCAGCTCCAGCTGGACGTCGGAGATGCTGGGTCGGGGTGGTTAAGCTCCCCGTGCCTAACAGTGGGCAAACCCAGGGGAGACGTTTGCCGGCACATTCCCGTCTACTGAGGGCTCTCCTACAGGCCACCTGGCTCACCCTGCCAGGCCGGTTATGATCGCTCCTTTTTATAGACAAGGAACTGAGGCCCAGGGCCATTCATCGGGTCTGTGGCTGAGTCTGGGCAGGAGCCCAGGTCCTCGGGCTAGAGGGAGGAGCCCTGTAGCTGATACGCCCCCAGGGCGTCAAAGGGCAGCACTGTCTACACCCGCTGAGCCTGGGCCATGGGGTGCGGGGCAGAAGTCTAGGCAGGGAGTGAGCATCCCATCAATGGCAGTATTCAAGCAGGCCCAATGGCCCTTTCAAACTCAGCTTTGAGGGCTCAGGCGTCCTTTGGCAGCCAGGAGGCGAGAAGGGCAAGAGCCCTGGGGGAAGCCCCGGCCAGCACCCTTGTCATTTCACGCCCACGGTAACCCACGTGTATTTCACCCCGTTGTTCCCATGGGCAACCTGAGGCCCAGAGCCACACAGTGACTTGCCCAGGTCACACGCAGCTAGGAAGTGGCAGAAGCAGGGCTGAAGTCCAGGTGTGGGCCAAACCCTGGCACCGGTCACCTCAGGACGCTGTCAGCCAGGGTCCCTGGCTCCCCTGCGCACGGGGCTGGGCTATGCCAGCCTTCCAGGAGGCAGGAGGCGGCCCCTGGGGGTCCCCGGGTTCCGGGTCCTATGTTACGCACAAGGGCACAGCTCACTAGCATCCAAAGCCCTCCCCTGACATCTTCTGGAGGGAGGCAGGGAGGCTGGACAGGGAGGCTGGACAGAGAGCATGAGGCTCAGATGGGCCACAGCAGACTCTAGACATACCACAGTCACATGGTTGCGCCGGCACCAGGCCTCATAGCCCAAGCCGGCCCCTTGCCGGGCAGCCTGGACCCACCTGGCTCAGTGGCTATAGCCCTGAAGTCCCACATCCCTGTCCACACACCCAGAGCCTAGGCCAAAGAGCCTGCTTGCTAAGAAGTGTAGTCAAGGAAGAGGGGGGGCTTCAGACGGGGCCTGGGCTCCTGTTCTGGCTCAGTGGCTTTGCATGCTGTGTGACCTTGGTCCGGGCACCTGCCCTCTCTGAGTCTCCATCTGCTCATCAGCAAAATGGAGGTGATGGTCCGAGGATAAGTTTGAGTGTATCAGGATGACCTTGGACCCCTACCCCATGGTCTCAGAAGCCCCTCCCAGCCCTGAGCCAGACAGACTCCAGCTCCCTCCACTCAAGAGGCCCCAGGACCAGCACCCCCAACACCTACCAGCAGGATGTCAGCAACCACCGCCCAGTTGCAGGACAGAAGCAGCTCCCCGAGGGCCAGGAACACCTGTGGACAAGGCCTCCAGTCACCGACCCCTCCCTGCATTCTCTTCCTGCCTGCAGGGAGAAAGGGGCCGACGGGATTTGCCGGGGTAGGCGAGGCCTGAACTGTTTCTTCAGTTCCAGCAGCCTGGAGGGTGGGTGGACATTCCGGTCTGGGCAGGCTGGTGGCCGTGACCCAGGGGAGAGGGCCGGGCCCCCAGGCCCCCAGGCCCAGGCCTTGAGGTCCCTCCTGGGGCCCAGCAGGAGGGCAGTCAGGACTTCCAGGCCTGTCCAGGGCGCCTGGCCCCCATCCTGGCACCTGCAGGGCTGGCATAACCTTGCGTGCCCGGCCCTGCCCTGCCCCGTGTCTGTCGGGGACTAAGGGCCACCATGGACCTGTCTCGGCCAGTCCCTGAGCCCCCTGCCTCATGCCAGGGCATTAGGACAATCCTCATTCCACTCACTCAGGAAGAGCTTAATGAAGCAGCAAGAAGGGGGGGAAAGTCATTTCTCAGAGCTTCCAAGAGCTTATTGCTGGAGTGGAATTAGTCATTCCTGGAGTCACGGGGCTGTGCCCGGGTCAGCCTGGGCTCTGGTTCCCAAAGGCCTGCGAACACCCAGGGCAGAGGAAGGGAAGGAGCCTGCTTCTCCCAGGCACCAGCCCGTCCACCCTCTCAGCCACCCCCACTAACGAGGGTCATGACACCCACCTCCCAGGCCCGCACACCCTACCCCCTGCTCCTGGCCTTATGCAAGATGAGGCCAGCAGAGGGGAGTCAGGATGGGGAGACCTCAGGCGGAGGTGGCGCTAAGCAGAGCCCGGAGGGAGGGGCAGGACCGGCGGGGCCCCCCCCCCGAAGAGCCCCCAGGAGGCAGGGAAGGAGCTGGGATATGGGCCCCCTGTGCTGGGGGCCAGGGACGTGAGCTCCCTCCGTGCGACCAGCCCCCAGCCCTCCGCCCAGACTGGGGAACTCTGCGGCCCGGGCTGGGCACCCATGGGGTGGGAATTGGGGTGTTGCTGGGGCAGGTCTCAGGTGGCTGCAGACCCGCATTCCAGCCCGACAGGGTCTGCCACCCCGGCCTCCTGGGGCCACAAGAAAGCCGGGCCGCCCTCCCCGCCCTCCCCACCCCTGGACAGCCCTCCGTTGCTCCTCACACCCCGCACCCTGGGCCGAGGAGCTGGTCTCTCCCCGGCTCCCCCACACCCACAGGACATACTGAAATACACCTTTTCCTTCCTCCAGCTGGAGCGGGGTGGATCCCAACCCCAGAATAGAGCCCACAGACGGAGGCCACAGCCACAAGCTGCTGGGGATGCCAGGTTTCCTGAGACACACCTGGAAACCATCCGGTCACCAATCCTCCACGCGCGGCTTCGCGGGGTGAAGGCCAGGCTGGGAGTGGCTGCCTCTTGGCCCTGTAATTACAGAGGCTCCCGAGGCGCCAGGAGGGCTCTCCCACAAAGGGGTGGGCCACCCTCGGCCTGTGCTGCTATGGCCCCCGCGGGCCGCATGCAAACTGGGTCTCGGAGCTCGGGGGCTCCTGTGGCCAACTCGGAATCCAGAGAACACCCAACCGAAGGGGCCCCGGTTTGGGGCTGAGTCCCCTTGAGGGATGTAGCCCGCTGTTCACAGCCCCGGGCTCCTCCTGGACGCCCTCCTGTGCCCAGAAGGCCACAGGCGCCTCCCACCAGCCGGTCCCCAAGCCCTGTCTCTCCTCCTGTCGGCCCGGACAGCCGTGGCAGCCAGGACAGACCCCAGGACAGGCTGCCCCCAGCAAGCTGTCTGGGAAAACCTGCTACACCTGGCCACTGGGGCTGGACATGGGGGTGGGGGCTCCTACATGCTTGTGGTCCATTCTGCACCCTAATGTCGCTCAGCTCCACGGCTCAGCAACTCCGGCCGCGGCTGCTGGCCTGGTCCAGGCCTCCCCTCTCCTCCTCACCAGGTTCCCAGGCCCCGCCATGCCTCCCAACACCGGCCCCCGAGGGGACTTCCAAGTGGGAGGTCTGACTCTGCCCTTGTCCCCTTAGCGCCCTGCATGCTTCCCCGCACCCTGACTCCGTCCCCGGGTTAGAGGGCCTGGGAACGCTGCCTGGAGCCTGAGAAACGTGGAGCCCCTCAGCCCCTGGCCTTTTCCTTTCAGACCCAGGAGGATTTCCCCCTCGAGCTGGGGCAGTGAGGATGAATGTCCCTGGCATTAGTCACCCCGGCCAGAGACACATGCGCTCCCACTCTACGTGCCTCCCATGACTCAGGCACATGTGCTCACATACACTGCAGCCACACAAGTGTGCACAGACTCCTCACACATCTGCACACGTACGCGGACACACACAGCTCACACCACAAGTACGCACGTGTGAGCCAACAGGGATGACTTCCAAAGCAACACCACCGTGGCGATGGTACGGGCCTGCCGGGGTGAATGCGTGGGTATGCGTGTATTCTGGCGGCCTCGTGGACGTGTGCACACCTTGCACACACCTCTCCAGGTGCGCACACAGGTGGGCTTGGGGGGTGCGGGGAAGGCGGACCCCTGTGGCGGGGAGGGGCCAGTCTTCCAGCCGGCAGTAACTGAGCTCAGAACTGCGAGGATTGGATCCTAGGCCTCCCTCAGACCGACTCCATGCCCCGTGTGGCTAAGCCGGTCAGGACAGGCCCCAGGCACACGCTGGCTGCCAGCAAGCTACCAGACCGGCTGGCACACTTTGCCCCTGGGCCTGCCAACCGGTAATTGCAGGGACTGGCTTCAGGGCGCGAGGGCACCGCTCAGTTCCCGGAGTCTGGCAGTAGCCCCAGCAACCTGGTAGGAAGGCAGGTGGGGAGCGAGGCAGCAAGGAGGCTGAGTTCTGCCGTCCTCCTGGAAAACTCAGCAGACTGCAGCCTCTCTGGGTGGGTGTTGCTGCCTGTCCAAGAAGAGACACCTGCTAGATCCTGGCAGGGAGCTACGGCCCTCAGAGCAAGGGCAGGTGGTCCCTCTTGGTCCCTCCCAGGCAGCCCCTGGCCAGGCTGGCTACTCCAGTTCAAGATGCAAGAGAAAGAGAAGTCCCCCAAGGACCAAGTTGTAGGAGAGCCCCCCAGAGCTGGGGCACCTGCCCAGCCCAGCTGTCTGGGCCACCCCAGGGGCCAGAGAATCCTTGCTGACCCTGCCCACCTCCTCCGAGTCCCCTGGGGGCAGCCGGCGGGGCAGATACTCCCATCCCTGGTCCTTGCTCACGAGTCCTCAGGGCTGAGGAGGGCAGCGTCCCCTCCCTGAGGGAAAGGCCTTGGTGAGAGCTGGCTCTCCTGGGGCGGGCGGAGACTCAGAGTTAGGATCTCGTTTGGGCTGGAAGGGGCATTACACATCATCTGGGCAACTCCTCTGTAAAGACAGAAGGCTGGACTGCATCGCAGGCTTCCCCTTCCCCCAAAAGCAAAAAACAGTAAGTCAGAAAAAACATGTTTTTCACCAAAGAAAAGAACAAAACCTAATGAGACAAACATTATATAATTCTGGAGTACAGAACTTCTCAGTCTTCCCAGAGCCCCCACAGTTGGAAGAAAGTGAACTGAGTAGAGGTCCTTTGTTCCCACCCCTAACTGGGGACCAGTGGGGAGGCTGCTGGGGAGAAATGGGGAAAAGTGGAGAAGATGAGCCATGACCCGTTACGGATTTCACTCGAGGCCAGAGGGGCTCACCGGGAAGGTAAGTAGGAGGACCCTGTGTGCGCCAGAGCCTTTACTTAGCCCCCAGAGGACGGTAGGGCCCAGGGCTCTGCCTGACTGGAGCCCCAGCGCGCAGCCCCAGTGCGGGAGGAATGGCCCCAGGGAAGGGTGGGAGAGCCTCTCTGCGGTGTTGAAGCAAGTTCAGCATCGCAGCAGAGCCGCTCACGCCCAGGCTCGGCACGGAGGACGGCGAGGAACGAGAGGGGCAGAGAAGACTAGGACTCCCTTACCAACAGACCCAGCCCCTTCCCAGCCCGCACGTTGGAAGGCATGAGCCGCCGGGCGACAGAGGCCCACACAGGAAGCACCTGCAGCCAGGAACCGGGGCCCTCAACCAACGATGCATAAGGGTCTGAGAGCTGCCAACAACCACCTGGGAGCATGGACATGGATCCCGCCCCGTCGGGCCTTCAGATGACACTGCAGACCTTGGGCCAGCACCCACCCCAGCCTAGGAGAGACCGTGAAGTGGAGGGCCCAGCCGGGTCCAGTCTGGCACCTGATCCCCAGAGGCTGTGAGAGAGCATGTGTGTTTCGTCTTAAACTGCTAAGTTGGGGGGTGATTTGTTACACAATAAGAGATAACTAATACGCTGGCTGAGCCATTGAATTTCAAGAATAAATAACGAAATCCTCAGGTATCCAGCTGGGAAAAATGAGTCAACATTAAGGATTTTTTTAAACATTAGGCTAACTAGGGGCGCCTGGGTGGCTCAGTTGGTTAAGCGTCTGACTCTCGATTTCAGCTCCCGTCATGATCTCAGGGTCATGGGATCGAGCCCCGCGTGGGGCTCCGTGCTCAGTGGGAGTCGACTTGGATACTCTCTCCCTCTGCCCCTTCCTCCACTCATGCTCATGCTCGCTCTCTCTGTCAAATAAATAAAATCTTAAAAAAAAAAAAAACCCATTAGGCTAACTTTATCCTCCACAGCAATATTTGATGCTAAAAGACAAGAGAAGAAATGCAGAGCAACAGGGAAGGAAACTGTGATCCAAGAGTATCAGACCCAGTTAGATGTCGTTCAAGGGAAGAGTCCAAGAGAAGACAGCCTCACAGACGAACAGACCAAAGGAGCAGTCTCTCTAGATACAAACTACTTCACCCCAGAATCCACCCAGGTAGGAGCTGAACCCAAATGAAGACCAGGAATGGAGGATGGTGGGCACTGAACCCATTCAACCTGGGACTCCCCCAAACATCTGTGAGGGTCAGGCTTGGACTGTGGGGGTTGTAATCCAGCAAAAGTGAAAATAATCACGTAACATGAGCCGGGAGCCTGTCGAGAGAAGATGTGAGACAGACAAGGAGGCAGGTGCTGTCTTTCAAGGTCAGGATTTGCCACTAAGTCCAAAATCTTAAAATCGGTTTGAACTTAAACAATCCCTTTTACTTTGCTTCAATTTCTTCAGGTAAATTCATATAAATTAACTAAATGTATGATTCTATTTATGGGAAATATCCAGAATGAACAAATCTATAAGGACAGAAAGTGGATTAGTGGTTACCCAGGGCTGGGGTAGGGGTGGCTCGGGGAAACGGGGAGGGACTGATTAACAGATATGAAACTTCCTTTAGGGGTGATAAAAATGTTCCAAACTTGATGTGATGATTGCACAGCTCTGAATATACTAAGAGCCAATGAACTGCACACTTTGAAGGGGCGAATGGTATGGGCCGCGAATTACATCTCAATAACTCTGGTTTTAAAATTACACTACTATATGACCTCAGTTTAACAAAAATATTTATGGAAACACAAATTGGTGTACGTCTACAGAGACACATATGGAATGATGGTCACCTAATTAAAAAGCAAAAGCAGAAACAAACAGGCCCAGATGCTGAGAGCAGTCAATTCCGGGGATAAGAATGTGCATAACTGTTATTTTCCTCCTTGTGCTTTCCGCTTTGGCGTTTGCGTTCTACGTTTCCCGCAAAGGGAGATATGTACGTAATAGTGTGGCGAGCGGAACTGTCCGCCCCCCTCCGGACCCACACCCTGGCATGGAGCGTTCTGCCCAGCCGCCGTCCTCCCCTATGTGCACGCACACTCCTGGCGACCGCGCTCAGCCTCGCGGCTTCCCCTGACCGCCAAGACCGCTCTCCCGAGCTCCAGACTCAAACCTTGACGTTTCCAGCTAATGCCTGAAGAGGCATCTCGAATTATACACCTCGAGAATCGAATTCTTAATCCCACCCCCTCCGAAACAAAGCGCTGTCCCTCCCTCAGTGTGCCGGATCGGTATTTGGCAGTGCTGCCTGGGATGGCTTGCCGAAACCCAGGGTCACCCTGGCTCCCTCCCCGCTCTCCCCCGATACCCAACGCATAACCCGAACATACCCAGAATCTGACCCCTTCTCCACACTTCCTCCACCCCACCTGTGCCCACGCCGCAAGCAGCTCAAGCCTGTCTTACTGGAAAGCCTCCTCACGGGGTTCCTGTTTCTGACTTTGTTCTCTCTCACTCTACCAACAACACGGCCGCTAGAGAGGCCCTGTCAAATCACAGGGAAGACAGTGGCCATGCAGTGATCATGCATCTTGGAGCCCACACCCTGCACGGCCACGGTGAACCCGGCCGGCCTGCACCTTGCACCGACCGACAAGATACGGAGGCAGCGGTGCCGTTCCTGGCCTGGGCCTCAGGAGCCGTGGCAGCCTCCATCCGTGCTTCCCAGGAGCGCTGCCCTGAGACAGCCCTGTGGGAAGGCAGGCCACACAGCTGAGGATGCTTCCACTCAGAGGAGAACCCGGGAGCCCACAGACGGACAGGAGGGAGGCCAACGTGTACGTCCAGCCCACGCCTTCTTCCAGGTCCAGGCGGCCACGTGAATGAGCACGGGTGGAACACGCCAACCTGCTGAATCGTAAGAAATAGCAAATCATTGTTTTGGGGGTGATTTGTTATGCAGCAACAGGTCACTGTTACAAAACCACGAGTCAGATCAGTTCATGTCTGTGCTAGAGAGCCTGCCATGATTTCCCACTTCTCTCACACTCAAGGCCACGGTCCTTCTGTGGACAGGGCTCTGCACCCCACGGCCGTTGCCTCTGACCTTACGTCCTCTGCTCTTCCCCAGCTCATGCCATTCCCACCATGTTTCCTTAAGCACACCGGCCATGCTCTCCCCCTCGGGTCTCTGCATCGGCTGCTCCCTCCCCACCGTACCCCAATATCCACCCAGTTCCGTTCCTCATTCTGCTACTTAAGTGTCACCATCTCGGCAAGGCCTCGCTGACCACCTGGACTGGCCCCAGTCCCTCCTCTTGTACCCTTTCCCTGCTCTGTTAGTCTCCACAGAACATATTCCCACCTAACGGTGCCTGGCACACAGGAGGTGCTCAGGAAGTATCTGACAAGTGAGTGAACATTTCTGCTCATTCCCAGCCACCTCACCCTGCCGGGCTCTGCACCTTGAGGCCCTCGGGGCCCAGCAGCAGTTTGAGGGGGAAGACCCCACTCCAAGGTTTCTCACTTGTGAGGCCGGAAGAGCAGGTGAGACTAGAAGCCCCCTGAGGGTGGCCCACACTGTGGGGCTTCATGGCTGGGTGCCCGGAGGAGCCCAGATTATATTTACCCCAAACAGCCACTGAATATCCCCCTGTTCCCTCAAAAGCCCCATCAAAAAACTGAATCTCCCCTTGATTCTGAGCAAGAGCGTGGCTCGAGTGAAACACAGAAAGCAGCAAAAGTGATGCCGTGTAACTTTCAAGGGCTGGTCATAAAAGCAACGTGGCGTCACCGGGCCTTCTCGGGACCCTCGCCCTTGGGGGCCGGCCGCCATGTTGTGAGGAAGCCCCGGCTGCATGGGGAGGTCACGGGCCGCTGTTCTTGCCGACGGCTCCAGCATCCACCGCCTTTGATGGTCCAGCCCCCCTCCCCGCTCCACCCCCCCCCCAGTTAACCTCAAGTGGGAAGGAGAGAAGTTAACCTCCCCCAACCCACCCAAATGGCAAACTTGTGAGCAAAACAAGTGTTCTTGTTGTTTTAAAAGTGCTGGGTTTCATCACATCCCATAGTGACTAGAACAGGCATGGAAGCTCATTGAGCTCCTCAGGGAAACCAAGAGGTCGGGACTAGCACCCCATGTTACAGAGAACCGGGGCTCAGCAAGGCCAATCTCTTACTCCGGCTCATACAGCAGTGCAGATGCACGAACAACGTCCAGCTCTTCCTGAAGCCTCGATGCCCACGCACTCCCATCCCGACTCCTGCCCCTCCGTCTGGACCACAAAGCCCACCTGAGGGGGGTGGCTGACATTCAGCTGCGTCCTCCAGCCACTGGGCCGGTAATGGTGGAGCCCTTACTTTGGGCTCCGAGTATAAGCCTCTTCTCCTCTGAAGGGCAGTAGCTCTGGGAAGGAGGCCAAGGAAAGGGGTGTGAGCCAAGACCTGCTGTGTGTGTCTGGATCCTAATTAACAGCTGAGCAGCCCACTTCCCCTGCCAAGGGGCCTGGAAGGAGGGACGAGATGGAACACTCTCTGTGGAGGTGGGCTCTGGGCATGGGCTCCCCTGGGAAGGCCCCGGAACAGACTTCATGAGCTCAGGGAACCTCACTGCCAGGAAACATCCAGCACAGCGCGTCCCCAAATCCCTCCTCACTGAGCAGTGGGTCAGACACGCATGTGCACACAACACTTGGTGCCTGGACACACACGCGTGTGCACGCTCACGCACAGACCCCTATGTGAAACAGCACACACAGACATGCTCCTACACAGCACACACAGAATCAACCCACAGACACGTGCAATCCACATTCGGCACGACCACGGAGGCACACAGAGATGCATATACACAGGATACACATGTCCACACGCGTATCTACAGACCTGAATAGATTCACCCTATGGTGCACGCGCACGCGCACACGGGCCCGCCTTCCCAAGAAGCCAGATCCGTCTCCCCCGGACAGTCAGAGACAGGGCAGGAAGAACTGGTTTGGTTCCTGGAATCTGGGAAAGTGAAGGGATACATGGACGGACGGACAGATGGATGGACAGAAGAGCCGTGAGTGACTCTTCCTCTTCTGAACACAAGTCAATCCCTCAGCCCTCTCTGTACACCCTTTCTGACATCGGCCCTGGATGTCCCCCAGATCTGCTGACGGTGCTTCCTGCTGGGCCGCAGCCAGCCCCCACCCGTTAGGGTTGCAGGGGTGACGTTGTGACCCCCAGCTGCAGACTCCATGTCTAAGTCCCCACCAGCATCTCCCACCACTGCGTCATCCAAACCCACTGCACCTCCACGGCCCTCTCCCGGTCTCCCCGGCGAAGAGGTCCCCGCGCCTCTGCGTTCTTTCACACCCCACACGGAGTCACCAGGACACCCCTCCAAGAATACTCGGGATCCACCCACGCCTCCCGCCTCCGTGGGGCAGCTCTGGCCCACGCCTCGCGGCCGTTGCCGCCCCATCCCTGTCAGGGCAATGGTCTAGCGCCGCCCACACCTGTGTCCACGGAAACCAGACTGATCCTACTAAACGTGGGCCGATAACCGAGGAACAATAGAGAAAATCAATAAAACCAAAGTTGGTAGCAAACTGACACCGACCAGGAAGAAAAGACAGGACACCGGTCACTGAAACCAGGGTGGGAGAGGCGCACGCCTGCCAGCCTCGCAGAGACTGGAAGGGGTTACTACGAACAACTGTACGCCAGCAAATCAGACACTTACACAAAGGTACGAACTCTTAGAAAGCCGCCAACTATCGAAAGCGACAGAAAAGAAATAAAAAGCCTTAACTGATGTATAACAAGTAAACACCGAGTCAGTAACCACAAAACTTCCCACAAACAAAGGCCCAGGACCAGATGGCTTCACCGGTGAATTCTCAAAATGTCTAAAGATGAATTAACACAAATCATTCCCAAACTCTTCCCAAAATGAAAGAGGAAGAAGGACTTGTCGGGGCGTTCCATGGGGTCGCCGCCACAGCCCACGTCAGCCTCTCCGGTGGCGATGGCGTGGCACGACCAAGACAGGGTCCGCGCCAGGAACGCAAGGCTGGCTAACTAACACACAGGGCGATCAACGCACCGTATCAGTAAAGGACGAGCCACGCGGGCACCTCGACAGACCTCCCTCACTCTCAGCCCAAGCCGGTCCCAGCCAACGCACGCGGGCCCCGTGCAACCCCGACTCCCTGTCCTCCTGTCCGTCCCTCCTCACTGAGCAGGGGGCCCCTGCAGTTCCTCAGACCCAGCAGGTGTGCGTCTAACTCAGGACCCTCACGACCCACACCAGCCCTCCTGCACCTCCCGCAGGACCGCCTACACGTCTTCGCCCAACACCGCCTCCTGGGGAGCCCGCGGCCGCGCAGATCCGCCCCCACACACTCCCAAGCGCTGCGTCCTCTGAAATATCGTGAGGCGCACTCCTTTGTCTTGCCTGCCCGCTGCCTCCCGCGGCAAGGATGTAACCCCCAAAGACGGAGGCGCTTTAGTCCTTATCCACTGCCGCGCCTGCCGCAGTTAAACCAGCACGCCCCTCTGCAGGCCCTCCGTGTTTGTCGAATGACTGAGTGATGTGAATGCCTGGCACTGTGTCTCGGGCCCAGCACTGAGGAAGATGGGAGCCGCCCCGGACCCCGGGGCTGGGAGAGCGGTCAGAGCATGAGGAAGACAGTGTGAGCGCGCCAGGAGGGGAGCGCGGGTGGGGCCCGGCAGTCAGGGAAGCTCCGAGGAGGGATGGGGTGGGGAGGGAACCAGGACGGGCCTGCCCGGGGGACGCGGCCACGAGGGCCACCCGGGTAGTTCCCCGAGGGCTTCGAGCGCCAACAGGAGGGGCCAGACTGGGTTCCAGAGGCACCAAGGAGCCCGGGAAGGTCTGCGGTGTCACTGGCCACGTGAGGACAAGAGACTGCGGTAGGTGAGCAGCAAGGCAAGCAGCCCGGGAGGGCAGCTCCTGGCCCAGGTCCCGGAGAAAGACAGAAGGCACGCGCCACGCCAGGCAGAGGGGACCTGGAGAGGAGCGTAGGCCTGCACGTGGGAGGGTTCTGCGACTGGTGCTGGGCGGGGGGGAAGGAGCCGGGGCCTGGCTCTCGAGCCCGAACAACGGTTCAGCGTCAGAGGCACAGACGGAGGCACGGAGTGGGCTCCTGCTCAGGAGGTCCGGAGGGTCCGCGCTGCTCCCGGAAGGCTGGAGCCTGGCCTGGGGGCTCAGCGCCGCCGGTACCCACCAGGCCCCAACACGAGCCACGGGAAGGAGCGGCTTCCCAGCACCAGAGGAGGGGCACGTCCGGGGCCTGCCCGCCGTCCTGCCCCACAGCCCTTCACCCCTGGCCAGGCCTCAGGAAGAGTTTCTCCGGCTGGCTTTGTCAGCCAGGCGCAATGTCACTTCCAGACGAGGCATCCAGCTCTGGAGATGCGCCCGGCTGCAAAGGGGGAGACAGCTGTGTCCCCTAAACACAGCCAAGGAGCTGCCTCCCAGAGCCAACCGAGACCGTGGCAGAAGCAGGGCTGGCAGGGGTCCGCGGCCCCAGCCGATGCAGGGACAGGCCCGTGATGGGCCTCCATCTGCCTGCAAGGTCGGGCCCATGCAGCCCCGACTCCGTCTTCCGCTCCCTCCGCCAGGATGTCAGTGGGCACCCAGGCATTTATTAGCGCCTAGTGTATGCCGGGCTCTGCTCCGCCCCCTGGGGGGCGACAGGGTCAGTACGGCGTCTGCGGGCTGAGTCTCCCTCTCATCTGTCCCACTGTCCGTGGTGCTGTCTCTGGGCCTCAGTCTTCTGATCTGTAAGTGGGGGTGAGAAGCCCTTCCCCGCGCGCGTGCCGTGAGGGCTACACAGGGGCACGCGCAGAACGCAAGCCAGCAGGGCCTGTCTGCTCTCCAGGGATTTTGGCAGGAGCCCACGCGCGGCTGGACACGGGCAGGCAGCACCCGCACTGCGAGCGACGCACCGGCCCTGCCCTCAGGCCTCGGGAGAGAAGCGCCCCCACCCCGGCGTGTAGAGCGCAGGCCGCGGAGGGTTCATTTGAAGAATGCGGACGCTGGGGAGGGGCTCTGGGAGGCCCACCCCCAGACTGAGGACGCCAGCAACATGCTGACCTTCCCGCGCCAGAGGGCACCGTGGGGGCACCCCAGCACGTCACCCAGGAGCGCGAGGACAAGCGAGCCGAGGCCCGTCCCGAGCACATGCAGGGGTCTGACAGACGCCACGGAGGGGGAGGGCCCGAGGGTCACGAGAGGGGACCGGCGACAGGGTCCGGGCAGGAACAGCCGGAAGGGCCCCCGCGGAGCCGAGCGGAGGGAAGCCGTGCCATGGAGGCGACAGGGTCACCTGCACCAAGAATCAGACGATGCAAATACCAGAGCTCCCAAACCCACAAAGCACCCCCGAGCGCAGAGCTCGCCAGAGTCTGGGCCACGGCAAACCGACCCTGGACTCGGAGAATCCTGCCCCATCTCGGGCCGTCCTCGCCCAGACTGGAGGGGAGGGGGCCGCCCTGGGGAACAGAGCGGAGGTGGGCCGAGCGGGACCAAACCAACAGCAGCTCCCTCTTGCCCCGGTGCCATGATCTGGGCCTGGACAGAGAGGACTGGGAAGCAGAACCAAAGTTTGGGTTGAAACGGGACCAGGCTTCTTAGTTCACGAGTGTAACTGAAGACCTGTGGGGTCTGGTCGTGGGTAGGACACTAGTAAAGCCGTTAGTGATTTGCCTTCTGAGTCCAGCCTGCTCAGGGGCATCTGTATCCGTGACGGGGGACCCCAGGACCTTGGAACGGGATGGGAGGGGGAGGGGAACCCGTCTGGCGGGGGCAGAATCACAGGTCCTTTCCCATCGGGTGAGACCATCAGGGCCGGGGCGTGGGGAGCCAGGGACACTGCTGGGCACATGTGTGGGGGGGTGCACACAGCCCCCCCATAACCACGGTGCCTGAGCCCAAGCATGAGCAGAGAATGGTCTGGAAAGGCTCTTGGAGAAGAAGCCTTTGCGCTGGGCCCTGCAGAAGGAGAAGGATTCAGGATGCCCAGGAGGGAAGGGTGTCCTTGGCAGAGGCTGGCAGGTGTGAGCCTGCGGCTGGAGTGGCCACGCTGTGGCCCTGGTTGACCTGGCTCACCCTGGCGACAGGATGCATGGCATAGTGTCAGACCGGCCCCTACAGGGGCCATGGCCGATCTGGCCCTCACTCCTGTCGTCGTTCCTTAAGTCCCCTCGAGCTCACAGCATCCTCGAGGAATGAATGAGTCCCACTGTCTCCAGCCAAAGTGTTGACCAGCGGCTCGGAGGACACCCTCTAGAGTCAGAGAGGCTCAGGCTCAAATCCCAGCGTTCTGTTCCTTCCCAGCTGTGCTACTCTTGGTAAACCTCGATTTGCACATCTGTAAAATGGGGGTACCCAATGCTCCCCGGGAGGAGGGAGAGACAGAAGTAGAGACCAGGCACAGTATCGGCCCATGGACGGGAACGACACACCAGGCCCCCCCCACCGCCCCAGGGGCCCTCACTTACATAGGAGGCCAGAAGAGTGACCGGGGCCAGGATGAGAGCCAGGTAGAGGCAGGGGGCCGCAATGAGCAGGCTACAGGCACAGATGAGGGACTCAGCCCGCGGGTTGACTTTCTTGTACCTCCTTGAAGCCTCTGCTCCCAGGACCACCCCCATGATGCCAGTCACCACAGTCAGAATCCCAAAAATCAAGCTGAGGACAAAGAACAGAGCAGGGTCAGTCAGCCAGGTGGCGTCAGCCCTGCTGGGGGGCTCAGCCCCCAGGGCAGGACCCAGTACCTACGGGGACTGTGGCTGTGAGCCCCTCCCCGTCCCTCCGAGCCAAGGCTTCTGGGGCCTCAGGGTCCTGGCCAGGGACCCGTTTCCTCGCCTGCCCCCATCCCCATTCCTGTCTCACCCTGGGGACATCGCCGGCCATGGGGGTGACTGGCCCAGCATGCCTCACCTCCAGTGAGCTGCTCCAACCTCTCAGCGGCCCAAACTGCCCCCCAATTGCCCCCACTCGGGCCCCAACCTCCTCGCCTTCTCGCCCCCAGGTGAATGGGAATGGAGGCACAGGAACATTTATTTCCTGAGCTCCTAGGATCCCCCGGCCCTCATGGAGCTTTGCCCACGCCCTCCTGAACCCCGCTGTTCCATGCAGTCTTGGCACCCTCTCCAGCTGCCCCCTCCTAACTGCACTCCCAGTCCCTCCTTCAGCTGCACTCGGCCCCCTGCGCCCGCCCCTGGGGAAAGCTGTTCCTCCAGAGCCGACTCCCTACGGGTCCCCTGAGGGTGCTTTCTAAAATACAGATCTGCCCCACCCCCACCGAAAACCCTCCACCGGCTCTCAGACACCCACCGGATTTGTGCCAACTCACTATGATGAACGTGGCCCTTCAGGGTCTGACCCTGGTTGATTTCAGCCCCATCCCCCAGCTCCAACCTCTTCTGCCCCCAGACGAGTTTCTGTCCCTCCTTCAGACTTTCACTTCTCCATCTGGACACTTGACTAGTTTCCCCCCCCTACCAAACTTCTACTCATCCTTCAAGACCCCCCACAAGTATCCCCTCTCTGGAGAGGCCTTCCCCTGCCCCTCTGCAGATTCCTTCACTCCCTTCAGCTCCCAGAGCACCTTCTGTTTCCACCATCAAGGTCGTTCACCAGACTGTGACGTCCTGGAGGACAGACACTGGGTTTGGCTTACTTTCTTGACTCCGCGCTAGCAGCACAGACAACCGTGAGCACACGAGCTCATGGACCCGTCCCAGCACTCCCAGAGCCCGAGCTGGAGTCCTGGGTCCTGGAGCTTCCCGCCCTTGCTGCACCCCCTCACCCTGGGGCTTACCCCAACCACGGAGGCTGTATTAATAGCAGAGGTGGGTGCAGAACCCCGACACCGGGACTTCTATCTACTCTGTGGCAGGCTGAATAACGCCCCCCAAGATGTCTGTGTCCTGATCTCTGGAACCTGTGACGGTTACCTTCTACGGCAAACAGACTTTGTCACTGGGATTACGTTAAGGGTCCATATTCGAGGGGCCCTACAGGCAACCACAAGTGTCTCCATGAGAGGGAAGCCGAAGGAGACTTGAGACACAGAGGACAAGGCAACAGGACCATGGCTGCAGAGACCGTGGACACGGCCACAAGCCAGGGCACACCTGCAGCCCCCAGAGGGGACGAGGCAGGAGGACAGTCCCTTGGGGCCTCGGAGGGGGTGCGGCCTTGCAGAGCTTGGCTCTGGCCTGGTGAAAGCACTCTGGATGCCTGGCCTCGGGACCTCGGAGAACAGTTCTGTTGCTCTAAGCACCACGCCTGTGCCACTTGCCACGTGGGCCCTAGGACGTCGTTGGCCACACAGGGTCCGTGGAGAAGCCAGGTCGGAGACGAGGCTGAAGCTGAGAAAGGGGAACTGACTTGCCCACGGATGCAGAGCCAGCGAGCGCCAAACGAGAACGTGAGTCCTGTGACCCCCCCCGCCGTGTGTCCAGGCTGCCACGGGACACCCTCCCCCCGTGTGTCCAGGCTGCCGTGGCCCGCCCCCGTGTGTCCAGGCTGCCGTGGGCCTCCCCACCGTGTGTCCAGGCTGCCGTGGGCCTCCCCCCGTGTGTC
>NW_027397105.1:352182-377105 GCF_003265705.2 Callorhinus ursinus | reverse complement strand
GTGTCCAGGCTGCCGTGGCCCGCCCCCGTGTGTCCAGGCTGCCGTGGCCCGCCCCCGTGTGTCCAGGCTGCCGCGGGACTTTGAGACTCCGGTCTCTGTCTCCGGGAGATAACGAGCCTGGGGTAGAGCCAAGACCAACAGCACAATCTCACTGGATGCCCTCCTTCACTCCTTCCCTGATGCTTCCCCTGAGCACCTGCTGTGTACCAGGAGGCCACGGATGTTCACGTCACCAGCAGCCCCAGGCGGCTCCGGACGCTCCAGGATGTGGCGCTAGGAGCACCGGCTTCGGAGTCAGATGGGTTTGAGGCTGGCTCTGTTGCTTGGACAACTCACTAATCTTTCTGATCTTCCATCTCCTCCTTCCACAACACAGGAACAATAGGGTTTATTATCATAAACCCTCAGAGGGTTTTTCAGGTAAAATGCTCCTTATTCGGCCTGAACTAATGTGATCGCTTAAGAAGTAACCATGGAAAAGGGAAGGGAGCTCCAGGCAGAAGGCCCAGCTCAGGCCGAGACACAGACAAGTAACAGGGCGTGGGACATTCTGGACATCACGTGACGGCCCCTCTGGGCGGCAGTGGGGGAGACGGAGACAGAGGGGAGGCCAGGGAGAAGGGGGGACACAGGGGTCGTGCCCCACAGCCCATGTCGCTGAGCCTGGGCCGCAGGGACGGAGGAGGGAGGCAGAGACAAGGAGGAGAAAGGGGTGACGGGGCCTGGGGCTGAGCTGGAGAGGCGTCGGCCTGGGCACAGCACAGGACGAGGTGGGAACGGGAGGACACTGCCCTCCGTGTGGCTTTATGTCCCACCCCAGCGTCCTGGCAGCTTTCCCAGGATGCTTGGTGCCCCAGACGAGGCAGGGAACACACGAGTGCAGGTGTGAACTGCCGGAGCCCTGGAAGTGACGAGGCACCCCAGTGCCTCAGTGTGCCATCTGTAAAATGGCCTCGTGCTGCGGGTCCCATCACCCCACAGGCCCCACAGGCCCCAGAGAAGCCTCACCCCTCTACCAAGTGCCTTCCGGACCCCCACAGCAGCCCAAGAGTGGGGAAACTGGCCCAGAGGAGATGAGGCCGCTGGCCTATAGCCACCCAGAGCCCCAGGGGCTCGGCCAGAGCTGGATCCTGGCCTGCTGGGCCGCCTAGGTCCCAAGCCCTGGGTTCTTCACTGAGACACTGAGCTCTGGGGCTCAGAACTGCCCGAGCGCTTGCCTGCCAAGAGCCCCCTGACCTGGGCCAGGGGCCCACGGCTCCCGGAGACCCCTCACCTGTCCTGGTCGTTGCACAGATCCTGGAGGCAGGGAAGCTGAAGCCCATGCACCACACGGGCCTCGAACAGAAACTTGGGGGCCCAGAAGCCCAGTGCTCCAGTCACAAAGGCTATGGCGGTCACCCCAAGGGTCGACCACACAAAACTCCAGCTGCAAGAGAAAGTGTCCTGGCTGAGACCCCCGGGAGAGGGCTGGGGCTGCAGGGCCTGGCGGCTCCTGTCAGGCCCTGCCCCCACGCCTGCACACTCTGGTCACCCAGGTGCTCAGAGGGCTCCAGGCTCCGGATCCTCGCTGACATTGCCCAGGAGCCCTGCACACCCCACTCCACACTTTGCTTCTCGCTGGGCCTTCCTCCCTCCTCTCTGCAGAGCCAGCTCTCCCCATCCCAGAAGGCCCAAAGCCAACAGCACATTCTCCCGGGAGCTGTCCCCTCTGCCCCCACCTTCCTCCAAGTGCCCTCCACCGGTCGCATGGCTCTGTATCAAAGAGAGCTGGGTCCCGTCCGCGCCCCACATTCCAGTAAATCATGAGGCCTGGGAGTGCAGTTGACTCCTGTCTGCCCCCCACCCATGCCTGGGACAGAGGATGGACGCACTCCCACAGGCTTGCAGAGGTGAGTGATTAACTCCCAGCATCCTCCTGGCAACCCTGGGAGAATTACGTCCATTGAATAAATGAGGGGAGTACGATTCCAAGTCTCAGGTCACTCGGAGGTAAGGCAGTGGCCAAGCCAGAGTCAAAACTCACACTGCCTCCCCCTTCCCTCCCTCCCAGCCCCCATCCTGTTGCATGGCAAGGCGAGAAGGGGGCCTCCAGTGAGGCAGGGGCACCTCCGTTGGTGAGTGGGAGCTCAGAGGAGGAAGAAGACTATGAACACTGGGGCTCCCTGGAGGCAGAGAGAGGCAGGGCAGGGCTGCTGGGGCGGACGGGGTTCTCAGGGAGGAGCAGGGACACTCACTTTCTCCCCAGGTACCTGACATCCTCACACCAGCTGCTCCTCAGGTCCCCCACGGCCACCTCTTCCTGCTTCTCAGCAGCTCCCCGGGGCGGGTCTGGAACCAGCGCGATAAGCAGGGTCAAGGCCACGGCTTCCAGGCAAGGCAAGACCTGAGCATGGGAGGGCCCAGGAAGCTCAGGACCACACATACATGCCCAGGACCCAGGAGATCCTGCCGGTGATGAGCCATGTGGCCCAGTGTCTGGGAGGATCTGTGCCCTGGGGGTGGGGCAGGGGGCTCATTTCTTGGCTGCGCCCTCTCCCCTAGGAGTACAGCCTCTCTGGGGAGTAGGGTCCCCTTGGGACTTCCTTTAATGTGTGCAATAGACACTACTGCCCTGGGGCCCATGAGCCCGGCCAGAAGGACTCACCACCCCTACCCGCCAGGCCCGTTCTACCCTGGGCTGCTCCCACCCTTGTCTGTCCCTCCCCGAGATTCCATGATGCAGCCGGGACCACCCCACCCATGTTACAAGCCACTTGCTTGAGCTCACACCACTAGCAAACCCAGCAGCCAGCATCTGAACCCAGGGCCATGACCTCCACAGTCATGTTCCATCCAATTTCTGAGCTGCCAATGTCTGACACCCCCCATGGCGCCAGTGACTGTGCCAAGTGGCTAAGGCCACTGGAGGCTGGAAAGTCCCTGCTGGCCCAGGGGGATCGGAGGGAAGAAGGGGCTGGACTCACTCGGAAGGCCCAATGCCAGTTCCCAGTTAGCTGCAGCACGGCTGACCCCAGCACGTAGCCCAGGCCGCTGCAACAGAGGGGCAAGGGGGATGGCGGGTAAGGGTGGGGGGCAGGTCCAAGGTTGCCAGGCCAGCCTGTGCTGGGGCACCCCACCCCAGGGAGCTGGCTTCCTGCTACTCACAGCCCTGCCACGGAAAAAGTGAGCCACGTGAGGCCCAGATGTCCACTGCCCTTGGTCAGATCACTGGTGACCTCTGGCTCCAGGCCTGTCCCCTGCACCACTGCCCAGTGCCGCCCTATCTGAGGACCCAGGGCTCAGCCCTGCCTGAGTCAGGCGGTTCCAGGAAACCTGGATCAGAGCTCAGAGGTTGGATTGCAAATCCCACTCTGACCTACCCACACACCCTGCCCCGGGAGGTGCCTGGCCCAGCCCCACACACTCCCCAAGCAGGCCTTCCCAAGTGCCCTAGGGTAGAAGGAGCACCTGTATTATCTCTAACCCTAACACAGCCCATTGGCCAGTGTTCTCAGCCCCCTGTACAGACGAGGAAACTGAGGCCCAGGGAGGTAAAGGGACACGGCAGGGAAGGAGGAGGGCTGGGATTCAAATCCCATCCCCAGTCCAGCTTCGGTCCCCAGACTGTGGGCCTCAGTCTACCAGCTAGGGAAGTGGGTCCTGGGTGGTACCGACCTTCCAACAGGGATGAAGATGTAGAAGATGGCCAGCACTCGGGTCCGCTGGTCCCTCACAAAGAGGTCGCCCAGGACGGTGGGCGCGATGGTGGAGTAGCTGGCAGAGCCTATGCCCACGACTCCCCGGGACAGGAAGAAGAGCCAAGAATGCTGACACAGAAGCCAGTGAGTCTGGGATCACCCACAGGGCAAGGGACCGGAGTGATGACACGTGCCCCCGGGGAGGAGGAGGGGATGGGGCTGAAGACCCCTGGCTGGCCTCCCAGCCCGCGTTCCCCGCCCCCCCCCCCCCGCCCCCACATCGCATGGGTGCCCCCTGCTGGTGCTTGCAGATACCGGGGGCCCCGGGGCCCAGGGAAGTCTTTTTCTGGGCTTCACCTTTGCCAGGCCCGCGGGTGCCCCAGACAGAAGCAGTCACAGGCAGCAGTGGGAGGTGCAGGAGAGGAAACATCTAAGGGGGTGCTCTCTGGGCCCTGGGAGGCACCCCTGCAGCCAGCCTGGAGCCCAGAATGTATGGAGGCCGGCCCATCTGCTTTCCAAGGGAGGAAGCAGGTGGCGGCAGGACCCCAGGGGCCTTGCAGGGATGAGGGGACCTACCTGGGGGGAGATGAAGGAGCTGGAGAGGCCTGCCCCCGACCAGAGCAGGATCCCAACACTCAGCGTGGCTTTCCGGCCATGCCGGTCGCCCAGGTAGCCAAACACAGGTGCAGACAGCAGCAGGCTGCAGATGAAGACTGAGGGGGAAAGGCAGGTGTCACGTGCATCCCCCACTGTGGCGGATAGGCGCACGGGCCCGCAGGACCCCAGAAGGGACCTGGCTCAGATGCCACAAGCTGGCACCTGCAGTGGGTGGGGGCCAGGAGGAGGAAAGGATACGGTGAAGCCTCCATCCCCGCCTAACACATAACCCAACGCCCAGAGTCAGGGGCACTGGAGGGGGAGTGGAGGGGCTGGGCTCGCTCCCCTCCGAGCAGCCCCCCAAGCGCCTGGGAGGCTGAGCCCCAAGTGAAGGTGGAGCCCGTCCTGGAGCAGCACAGGGAGCCCCCAGCGCTCCCCACCAGGACCCTGTCTTTGCACAACTCCCCCCCTCCTCGCGCCTGGCCAGGCTGGCCTGACTCGGCTCTCACACCCCTGCTGGGGGCGGGGGTGGCGGGAGGCGAGGGAGGTCTGCCCGGGCCTGCTCTGCGGACCAGCAGGGTTTAGAAGGAGCGGTCGTTCCCGGAGGCTGGAAAAGCCCTGGTTTTCCGAAGTAGGTAGACCATTCCCCTGACACTGTCGGTTGTATTTGTACCATTTTTTTAAAGTAAACCCTTCTGAATTGGCGACTGGATTAGTGAATACATCTGCTACCCTGCGAGGACAAAGAAACGGCCACGCTTTTGCACGACTCTGCCGTGCGCATAGGTACCCTCGCGGCCCCGAACCGCCTCCACCCTCCGCGGGTGGAGCGAGGCGACCTGCACCCGCCTCCACCGGAGGCCCCGCCCCACCCCTGGGCCTCCATTCGCTGAGCACAGATGATTGACATAGCCCCAGCCTAATGAGCGTCCAGACTCGTCCCAGCTCAGGTTCCAGCCCCCCCCCCCCCCCCCCCCCCGACCTGCTCTAGTATTAGGCCGAGCCGTATGCAGTCGCAGAAATTAGGCCAGTTTTGACCTACAAAAAAACGGCAATTTTTTATTGGTTATATGGTTCGACCTAATACTCCACAGAGAATGGTCTTTGGTGTCAGTGGCATTTAGAATTTTAATAGCTACTGCCAAAATAGGCCTCCAAAAAGGCTGTATCCATTTACACGGGCACAGAAGTTCATGCTCCCTTGCTGACATTTGATAGGATCAATCATATTGTTTTTGTTCATTTAACGGTTGAAAAGCAGACGGTGTCTCGCTGATGTTTTAACCTGCATCGTGCTTATGTGCAGTGAGTCTGAGCAGCTTCCTCTGCCCATTTTTCTATGGGGCTCCCTGTGGTTTGCAAATCATGTCTCCCAGTCCTTTATATTTGTTTTAAGGACTTACAATGCAAATTCTGGGGCTGAACTACCTGGGCTCACATGCTGAACCAAAGACTGCCTAGCTGTGTGACCTTGGGCAAATTCCTTAACTCTTCTGTTCCCCTCGAATCAATGATAGGAGATAGTAATTGTGCCTCCCACAGAAGGTTATGGAGATTTTAAATGAAATAAAGCATATAAAAGGCAGTGCCTACCTTTATGTAAATGCCTCATAAATGTTATCCATTGTTGTTACTAACTGCGTTTATAGTTTCAACCACCATCATATAGAAGAGTTTAGCTTCCTGTACTCAAATGTATCAATCTTCCTCCCTCCAGGATTGTTTCCTGTTTAAGGCATATCTTCTCTACCCAAAGCTTATAAAAAATATTTCCCTACATCCTCTAATCCTTTTATGAGATTTGGGGTAGGGATCCCTTATAGGATATAAACAACCTCACCCCGCAGATGGCCTGAGACGGAGAAGCCTGCCCCCAGGGGGAAGGCACCCTCCTGCAGGTGCGCTCCTCCGCTCCTAGCAGCTCCAGATTCAGATGACTTCGGAGACAAAGGGGAAGGAATGAAGGAGCAGGGCGTGAAGAGAAGGACCCTACAGGTGGCTGCCCAGATTCGAATCCCAGCTGTGTGGCCTTCAGCAAGCCCATAGCCTCTCTGCGCCCCAGGTTTGTCCTGGGGAAAATGGGCACAATAATAATAATCATCCCTGCCCTGTGGGGTTGTTGTGAAGGGTAAATGAGCTGATATTACAGGGTACTTGAGACAGTGTCTGGTCCACGGTAAAGGCCACATCAGTGTGGTTTTTAAATATTATCCCTCAGGAGACCAACCCCAGGAGCCTCTGTCCCATTGGAAGGGAAGGGTCTGCTCCAGCCTACAACTCAGCCACGCCCTCTCAGTCAGGGGCTTCTTCCACTCTGAGCCCTGTGGACAAACAGCAGGGTGGGGCTTGGGGCCACTGCACCGCCACCCGGGAAGGTGAAGATCCACCCGAGGTCACTGGAGAGAGAGCCTGGTCGTCAGGCCTCCAACCCCTGGCACCCTCCACATACCTCTCTGGGCTGCTTCACACACCATGCACAGCCCCAGGACACGCTTGCACACACGTGCGCATGCTTCTCTCTCCATGGCATCTCACTTATGGAGACCTTGTAGTAATAATCCTGCTCACCAAGGTTAGGACAAGGGAAGGCAGATCGTGACTCAACCACCATTACCTGTTTAATCTAGAAGGTTGTGGGGACTGAGCCCAGAGGGTCTTGCTCTGGCTCCTCGAAGGTCAGCAGCCACTGCAGGCCTCAGCCTCGAGACGAGCGGTTGGAAAAGACACATGGTCTAAGGCAGAGGTCTGCAGGCTCTTTGCCCCAGTGCTTCAAGAAAGAAGCTTATCAACCCACATACCCCTTCATGTGTTTTCAGCCGACATTTAAAATGTTTTCATCGTAAGTTTAAATAGTTGCAAAGGATATGATTTCTATCATTATTGTATTTTTTAAGTATATTTTTATCCAGATCCTTGGGGCTGCCGATCACATTCATTCAATTGATGGGAAATGTCTGCCGTCTATGGACATTTGCTCCAACAAGTAAAACCAGTCCTTATTTGCCAAATCAATCCAACAAATCGGACTGATTGCCTGTAAGGAAGATGTTAAAATGTTGGCTTCATTTTTTCTAATTGAAATGAATGTGTTGACACCCATCCGTGAGACAACATCTCACTTCTAAATTCTAAATCGTAGACTATCACACCAGCAGGACAGCCAGATAAGGCTGGGCACTTTGCCACGGACTTGTGGCCTGGAGGAAACATCCCGAGCTTCTATGTCATTCTCTCTGCCTGGTTTGCACGGCCTCCCCTGCAGAAGCCAAGCATCTGTGGGAGTCCCCTCTGCCTGGCACCCTGGAGGCTTTCCCACTCCAGGGCAGGGCACCAAAGCTAAACTCAGAATAGGGAAGACAGACATTTTCCTTCTTGAAGGGGAGGCAGGGAGGAAGAACAAGACTTTTCCTCAAGCAGGTCCATTTTAGGAAAGAAAAACACAGGCTTGAGGGTCTGTAGTGGATTCTCTCAAAAGTCTGCTCACGTGGTCCCTAGAAATTTTTTGTGTATCCCTAGGGGTCCCCGCAGAAACTTGTTCTGAGGTGTTGGGGTAGCGGACTGTTAGGGGAGGGGGCCCACAGGGAGGAGCGACACGTGTGCTAGTTACATGTTGAGTGTGTACCCTGTGCCATGACAGTGCATGCACACGTGTGTGTGTGTGTGACCTTGGAGGTGTGGCTGCTCCTCGCCCCTGGACTGACTGCGGGCCCTGTGGGCCCAGACCCCGTGTGAACCCATGTGGGAAGTACACATCTCTGTCTGTCTGTGTTCTGTGGGCCAGATTTTTCAGGGAAAGCCCACAGCAGGATTTCTCAGCCCCAGCAAGCGTCGGGCGCCCAGCTGAGCCGATAGGGTTGAGTGACCGCTCATCACGATCTGAAGCTCAGGAGCCTTTCTAGCCCCACGCCCCCTGCTGCTTTGCAGCACCTGCGCTCAAACCCGAAATGGCTGCTCAGACACCCGGGCTCAGCCCACAGGCTCCCCTCCTCCCACACCCACACTGGCCCTCGCAGGGGACCGGTGGGGCTCGGCCTGACCCCCTGCCCCAGCATGAGCCCTGGGCCCCAGCTCCAGAGCAGGGACTCGCTCCTTACCTGTCTGAAGCAAACCAGCATTGCTATCACTGATCTGAAAAAAATTCTGTATGTCCAGCAGCATCCCTGCGGACAGAAGGACAGCACTCAGGACATGGGAAGTGGCCTCCTGGGCCTCTAAGGGCAGTTACCCCCGCCTGTGGGACAGGGCCCCAGCTGACCAGCACAGCACGGAGTGTGTCTCTGGGTCCCACTGCTCTCGTTCCCTCTCCGCCACGCCACGCATATGCAAGCGCATACGCGCACAGAGACACGGGTACCCATCAACACAGGAACACATACCCCAGAGGCCCAAACGTTCGCCCATGTTCATACACAAGCATCCACCCCGGCACACAGACTCACAGACGTGCGGACAAACGGGCACGCCCAGAGAAACGTGCCCGCAGAGGCACACACACACGCACACGGAGTCTGCACGCCACAGGCCTGCTCACATGTGCACGTGTGCGGGGTTGCTGTACACACCCTCGTCAGAGCGACCGGCAGCTCCGAGTTGCTACACGGTGCACAGCTCCCTTAGACTACAGTGTTAATGACTACACAGCCCTGCAGCCCAGGCACCAGCTCCAGACATTCGCGGATGTACATCCATGCGCAAGCATGGACATACAAAGACACGCATGCCCTGGGCTGCACACACGCACACAAGCACGTTCTTCCAGAGGCATGAGCAGACAGATGGTGCCCGTGAGAGCTTCAGAGACAGGTCCCACTTGGGTCCCAACTCCCTGAGGGGGGCAGGCTCTTTCTGCACGCCAGCCGGGCTTTGGGAGCCCCTCCAAGGTCTTCCTGGGCCACAGGCCAATGCAGTGGGCACTCAGCCTAACACAGAGAGAGGAAACAGGCCCAATTCCCCGAAATCCCCTCAGCCTTTGGCAGCACTTCAGCAAGCGTTAGTCAGAGTGGAGGCACCTGCTTATCTGAGCTGGGAGGCTCAGGCCCCATCATTAGGAAGAAGAGCAGCCATTGCTGTCATTCAGTTATGAGCCGGCGGAGGGCCCAGCCCCTGAGCGGGGCCCTGCAGGTGTCCCCCTAAGAGGTGGGGGAGCATCCGCGACCCCAGAGGCAGCCCCCTCCCACCCCTCTGAGCCCCGCCAGCAGGCGGAGGAAGGCCCAAGAAGCAGAGAAGCCCCATATGAGATTTTCGTTCAGACATTTGCTTTGGGCCCGAATATCACAGCATGCAGCCATACAGCCTGTATGTCTTTCCTTCCTTTTTAATATTTTTAATTACACGAATAAGACATATTCGTTGGAGAGAAAAAACAGAAACACTAATAAGCAAGCAAAGAGTTAAAAATTCTGTAGCATCCCACCCACCCTTCATCCTTAGCAGTGAGGACTCACTCCTGGTTTTATCTGCTCCCGGCCTCCTCCCAGCCCTCTGGGGCCTTGAGTGGACCCCGCATCCTTCCTCCCCCCACTGCCCCACGTCATCTGCCCCCATAGAGCCACTTCCCACAAGAGCATGTGAAAACCACCTGCCCCCAGCCGTCCTGGCCGTTCACTCTGCGTGGTTTCACTTCTCCTGGCCTCCTTCATCCAAGCCAGCAACCTTGGCCTTGCTTCCCATCCAGCCAGAGGAAGTCCCAACAGGGAAGGGCCTCCACTGGCCGGACTCGGGGGGGAGCTCCCCAGCCTGCAGGGCTCCAGATGCTCCCCCACCCCACACACACCCTGCCTCTCTGCCTCTTCCCCGCTCAGCTCCGGCCCTCGGCCCACACAACCGCACACCCACCTGGGCCTCCACCTAACCCCCTGCAGTAGCCCCGGAGCCGGATGCCCCCCATCTTGTTCGGCCTGCACCCATCTCACTCTAGCCCCCACCCCCAAAATTGTCTGTGGCTCACATTGCCTCAACAGAAAGCCAAGCTCCCAGCCTGGCAACCGCAGAGCCTGTGATCTGGCCCTGAAGACCCTTTTAGAAGAGTTCCCTGCCGTCCCACCTCTGGTCACCCCTGCCCAGAGCACAACCCCCCACTCTGTGTGCCCACACCGACCCCTCACCCAACACCCTCACCTCACTCCACTTCCTGCCTCGCCAACTTTCTCAGCTTCAAGACCCAACCCAGATGCCCCCTCTTCTGAGTTCGGCCAGAACCCTCAGTCGCCGTCCTGGGACCCCCCCCCGCGAAGGTCCAGCCTGCTCTGGTCTGTGTGTGCCCTCTGAGCTCCCCGGAGATGGACTCGCGTCTGCACACGTCTGCAGATCGGATCCTGTTCACCGCACAGCCGCTGCCTGGTGGGGGGCTGAGCCCGTCTCTGGTGCACCAGGGTCCTGCCTCAGGGCCGCTGCAGGTGCCCCCTGACCCCCAACCCAGCCCCAGCCTGGGCTTCCCTCTGCCCCACGACATGGGCATTCCTGAGCTCCAGAACCACCAGACAGACCCTCCCTGGGTCTCCAAGCCCCGTAGTTCACGTTCAGTCAGTCAGTCTTAAATGAATCAGTGATGAAGAGAAAAGAGAGTTAAATCTGGAATGAATAAAGGAATGAATGAGTTAAAGGAATGTGTGAGTAACGAGAAGAGCAGGTTGAGCCCTGGGGCCTCCAGGAAGGAAGTCAAAATGTGCAAGGCTTGCGCACAGCCCCCACTGTCCCAGAAGCACCCAGCAAGCTATTTCTGGGCCCGGCTGCCCTGCCCTCCACAACCTCACTCAGCATTCCACCCAGAACCTCCAGGCCTTCGCCCGAAGGCCCTCACTGCGGTCCTCGCCCCCCGACCGCTACCACGCACCCACACCTGTGTGCACAGGCCTAGGTTGGGGCTGGATTGGGAACGCAATGCCCCCCACCTCGGGCTTGGCTGAAACTCCCTCCAGGGGGGAGAACGGCAGGGAGGTACTCCACAAGAAGAGAGTTTGCAAGGCGGAGGGCACTGTGGATGCACCGTGCCGGCTGGAGGCCTGGCAACCATGAGTGGCAAGCAGGTGCTTCCCAGGGCGCTGCCCGCTGTCGCCTCCTCACCTGCAACGATGAACCAGTTCATGTAGTTCAGGAGGTTGATGTAGCAGAGCACCGCGGCGGCCAGGCAAGCCCTCCAGTGGGGCAGGCTCCAGGGGGCGGACGCGGTCCCAGGGGGGCACGGACCTGCGCCTGAGGCCCCAGGGTGCCCGCCCGGCCCGGTATCCCAGCCCTCCGCCGACATGGCCCCAGCCTCACCAGCCTGAGCTCCTGACCCAGGATGGCTGCCGGGACAGAGGCACATCGGCTCTGCACCGAGTCACTTCCTGTGGGTTCCCGGCCTCCTGACCTCAAAGTAGCTGCCCTAACTGCTGAACATCTTATCGCAGGTTCCTCCTGAGCCCACTGCAGGCTGGCCCTCAAGGTTTCACCACCCCAGGCTCTGAAGCCTGCTGGGGGCCTACCCTGGGTGACAGGACATGATGTGTCCCCCCAAACCTCGCCTGCGGCTTCAGTGGCTACAACAAGGAAGAGAAGCTTCATGAGATGGGAAATGAGATGAGTCTCCGGAGCCCTGCTCTCCAAAAGAGGGTCTGGCTGCCCGCACAAGAGACGGGCTGTGAGTGCAGGATGTGAGCTGGGCCAGATCCGGAAGGCTGGGTGTGGCCGGGAGAGTAGCACCCAAGTGTGAGCGACGCCAGCACCTTTTCCGCTCCAGTGCCCCACCTGGGGAGGCAGGGGTGGTGGAGGGGCTGCCCCCGGGAGGACAACGGACTCAAAATCCAGGGGGAGGGGCAAGATATTGGCACGGTCTCAAAGTGTCTCTTTACAGAATGTTTACTGGTAGCGGGGGTGGGGGGAAGTAACCCTACAGTAGAAGAATCAGGCAATGTCTAGACCAAGGATTAAAGTAACACCACTGCCAAGAGCAGAGGGCATTGTGCGTCCCCCACCCCCACCCCCCGGGGGCCCTGAGCCGGCCACATGTCACCTAGGCAGGGTTCCAATCAGGAATGCATGACCCGGATCTAACGAGGAAACATCAGACACACCCAAATTGAGGGACACTGTTTTTTTTTAATAGACTATGTTCTAGAGAAGTTTAAGGTTCACAGCAAAATTTAGCAAAAGGTTGATTTTCTGTAATCCTCTGCCCCCACACACACATAGTCTCCCCCATTATCAACACCCCTACCAGAGGGGGACGTTTGTGACAACTGAACCTACACCCACACATCATTGTCACCCAAGTCCATCGCTTACATTAGGGTTCACTCTTGATGTTGCACATTCTGGGGTTTAGACAAGTGTATGATGTGTATCCACCTCGATGGTATCACGCGGGGAAGTTTCCTTGCCTTAAAAGTCCTCTGTGAGCTGCCTGCCTCCCTGCCCACCCCTGGCAACCACTGTTTTTACCATCTCCATAGTTGTGCCATTTCCAGGAAGCCATAGAGTCAGAATCACACAGTATGGAGCCTTTTCAGACTGGCTTGTTCACTCAGCAATATGCATTTAAGGTGCTTCCATGTCTTTTCATGGCTTGGTAAAGTCATTCTTTTTCATGCTGAATAATATTCCATTGTCTGGATGGACCACACTTTATTTATCCATTCATCTACTGAAGGACATGTTGGTTGATTGCAAATTTTAGCAATTATAAATAAAGCTGTCAAAATCATCTGTGTGCAAGTTTTTGTGTGCACTCAAGTTTCAACTCCCTTGAGTAAATACCAAGGATTGCAATTGCTAGATTGTACAGTAAGAGTATGGAACACTGTCTTTTTAAAAGGTACTCTATTTTTTATTTATTTACTTAAGAGAGAGTGTGCACATGGGGGGAGGAACAAAGGGAGAGAGAATCTCAAGCAGACTTGCCGCTGAGCGTGGAGCCCTACGAGGGACTCGATCCCACGACCCTGAGATCATGACCTGAGCTGAAGTCGCGAGTTGGACGCTTAGCCGGCTAAACCACCCAGAGGCCCCTTAAAGGAACTGTATTACGCAAAAATGTCAAAGTCATAAAAGACTAAGGAAGACTGAGGGATTATTTCAGAATAAAGGAGATGAAGAGCTGTGATAATTTAGTGCAACCTGGACCCCAGACTGGAGGGAAACGCGTGCTATTGGGTCAACTGATAAGACTGGAATGCAGACTGTAGACCAGGAAGACATACACCAGCATCGCTCGTACTAGAGTTGATGACGGTGCTGTGGTTGCGTAGATGAAGCCCTTGTACTGAAGTATTTAAGTGTAATAGACACCGTACGTGCAACTGACCCTAAGTGGTTCGTGGAAAAGAAAGTAGAAATAGTGCGAGAGCAAATGGGGCAATACATGAAGGGTAGTGAGTTTGGGTAAAGATTTTGTGTGGGTTTCTCTCCGGACCATATTATAATTTTTCTGTAAGTTGAAAATGAATTCAAAATAAAAAAACAAAGCACAAAATGACAAACAACCCAATTAAAAACAGGCAGCGGACTTGAATAGACATTACTGCAAAGATGTCCAAACGGCCAACATGCACGTGAAGAGACGCTCACTATCACCCGTCGCTAAGGAAAGGCGGATCAAACCACAACGAAGATGGATGTCATTTGAGCAGCTAGCAGGTGGGCTCTGTGTTGGCTTTACCTCTGTTCTTACTGGAATCGTATAACAGAAGATGCTTTGCCACTTAAAAAAATAACACAATGAGAAACCAGTTCATATGCACTAAGATGACTAGAATTAAAATTGTTTTCATTAAAAATAATAATAATAACAAGTCTGGTGAGGATGTGTGGAGAAATTGAAACCCTCATACATTGCTGGTGGGAATGGAAAAGGGTTTGGCATCTGTGGAAAACAGTGTAGTGGTTCTCCAAAAGGTCAAACTTAGAATTACACCATGACCAGCAATTTCCCTCCTGGGTGTATACCCAGAAGGGCTGAAAACAGGGACCGAAGCAAATACTTGCCCACAAAGGTCCATAGGAGCACACTATTTGCCGTCGCCCAAAGGTGGAAACAGCCCAAAAGCCCATCAGCTGATAGACAGGCAAAGCAGGGTAGCCTTCTCGGGTCCCCTCCCTCTTCGGGAGTTTTGTACTCTATCCTTCAGTAAACTTTACTACTGCTCAATAAACTTTGCTGCCCATCAAAAAACAGGCAAAAAACAGGCAAAGCAAATGCGGGCTGTGCATGCAACGGAACACCATCCAGGCACAGAAAGGGATGGGGTCCTGATCCATGCTACCACGCGCTCGAGACATCATGCTAAGTGACAAAAGTCACACGCAAGGGGCCACACACTGTATGACTCCATTTATACAAAATATCCCGGATAGTTAAGTCCATCGAAACAGAAAGCAAACTCATGGTTGCCAGGGGCCGGGAGGAGCAGGAAATTCTCTGTGAGTTTGGGGTCTCCCCTGGGGCAATGGGATATTTTGGAACTGGAGAGAGGTGATGGTGTCACAACACTGTGAAAGTACCAAATGCCACTGGGCTATATGCTCTGAAATGTTTAAAATCTTACTTTATGTGAATTTCATCGCGACTTTTTAAAAGAGCTAAAGCAAACCAAGAAAAAGCCAGTCTGGAGACATGTCGAGAACATGAGCTTTGCTGGCTGACCAGCCAGGGTTCAAATTCCAATTTTGCTTCTTCCGAGCTACATGCTTAGTGCAAGTCCACAACCTCGCTGGGTCTCGGGGTCCTCACCAGCGATAGTTGTGCGGATGAACTGAGTCAAGTGCGTGTAGCTTTCCCTTGCTGGCCCGAGCGGGGTTCGCAGGAAGCATCTGAGGAGGGAGAGGCTGGCCTTCATTACCGCTGTAAGGGTGACGCTCACCACCTGCCCCGTGCGGGTGGTCTTGGCAAAGCAAAGGGAAGCTCAGCATCAGGCCCTCAAGCAAGAGCACGCGCAGCTCCAAGGCTGAGGGCCTGTGCGTGGGGGTAGGTCACCAGGCATTCCTCCGATCTCCACAACTCGGGCTCCTCACCCGTAAAACGGGGTAATAATAGAACACGCCCCCTACTTCTGTGGCTGTGTTGTGGTTGTTGTGCCATAAAAAAGATCATGTTTGAAAAATGCCCAGAACTTTGCCTGGTATTGAGGAAGTGCTCGCTCGGGGTTTCCCCGGTCTGGGACTTTGGGGCAGTTTCCCCGGCTGGGACTTCAACCCTGGGCCTGCCCTCGGATGCATGATAAGCAGAGCTGCAACCTCACGTAGAGTGCGTGGGTACAGCCCGCAAGCGTGATGTGGGTGCACACATCCTGCCAATGACGCGAGAGCTTTGCACGTTATGAGCATGAGACCGAGCTGCTCCCAGTCACCCCGCTCCAGGGTCTGGCCCTCACTACGCCAGGCAGAACACCACCCCACCCCGGCCTTCGGAGCTCCTGGGATGGGTCTAGTCAGGGAGGCTGGGCATCAGCCGGGAGGGCAGAGCGCAGCCTCCGACCAAGGACACGGGATGCATCCCCCGGCGGAGAGGTTCTGGAGGAGGAGGCCGTGGCAACAAAGCCAGGGGTGGGGCCAGCAGGGCAACACAGTCTCGGATGCTCGGGTAAGGAGCCTGGGTCCCAACACTGCGAGGTGTCAGCAGGATGTGTCCCTCTCTGGGCCTCAGCCTCCCTATTTGAACACTGGGGGTCAGGGTGATGGAGCGCTTAGAAGGCCCTAGAAGGTCTGCTTAGCTTCCCGGTTGGTGCACATGCCTATCTCTCGGCTGGGAGGTGGACTCCTTGAGGGGTCCAGGGAGCAGACCCGGTCATTTCTCCAGGGATCACCAGGCAGATGCTGCTACCTTCAGGCCTTGCAGGCAGAAGCCAGGACCCAAAAGTCCTGCTTCTCAAGAACAGAAACATTTCCACATGCACATGGACAGGAAACACTGCTTTCAATGGGTGGGAAAGAAAACTCTGTGCCTGATCTGGAGCCCCCAGTCCCAGGAAGGGGCTGGATCGCCTCCGAGCCGGCTGCAGATCCTCCATGGTGTGGCAGCCCCCTCCCAGCCACCGCAAGAGCCAGGGTGTCCGGCCTGCAGTATCTGCAGGCTCTGCAGAGCAAGGTCTAACATGCTCAAAATCACTTTCCCTGAAAAGTCCACGGGCGTACACCCAGAAGTCCTGCAAGAAGGGCCTCGAGCAAATGCCCGCACACCCATGTTCCAAAGCAGCACTATTCACAACAGCTGAAAGGCAGAAACAGCCCATATGTCCATCAACAAGTGAATGGATAAGAAGAATGTGGCCCATCCGTACCGTGGAATAGCATTCAGCCCTGAAAAGGAAGGGCGTTCTGACACCCGCTGCAGCGTGGATGAACCTGTGGGACATGCTGAGTGACACAGGCTGGTCCCAGAGGGCAAGTTCTGTGTGGTCCCACTCAGATGAGGAACCTGGAGCGGCCAGATGTGTAGAGACAGAGTGGACGGAGGTGCCAGGGGGCTGGGGGGCTGGGAGTCAGTGTGGAATGGGGACAGAGTGTCCGTTTGGGAAGATGGAAGGTCCTGGAGACAGACCGCGGTGCTGGTTGCACAAGGGGAATGTGCTCGGTGCCCCAGAACCAAACACGTACAGACAGTGAAGATGGTACATTTTGTGTGATGTGTATTTTACCACAATTAAAAAGAGCAAATGGGGTGATCACACTGTCAAGAAAGGAGCAACTTTCTGGGCTCCAGGTTCCAGGGCACTGGTCGTAAATAATGGTGTCTCCAGACACCCCTTCACCTAATGTTGTTCTGCGTCGACCTCACGTGGGCTCGGGACACAGCAGTGAGGTGTCGGCCAGAGGGTACGAAAATTGTGCGCAGAATGACCTCATCACGATAAGAATAATAAAAATCAATACAAGAAAACCTTAGCAGTTGGCTGGCCACAATCCGCTTGGTGTTTGTCCCGGTGAACTGGACTAATACAGCTCATTCGAGATTATCTTGAACAGAGGCCCTTCTGGAGGGGTTCCTGTGAGAGTTTAAATTTGTGTCCCTCTTTAAAAATGAAAGTAACATCCAGCCTCTCAGAACGAGAGGTGACAGAAAATCACCCAGGAATCACGCCTCAGAAACTCCCAGTGAGTCTCCTCTGAGGACAGACCAGGAAGGATGCGCCCGCCGCAAGCCACAGCAGACCCGGCCACAGCCGACCCGGCCACAGCCGACCCGGCCACTGCGACTGGAGGACCGGAACCCCCCAGGGGCAGTCAGGGAGCAGGAGGGCTCGGGCTTGGCCAGCCCGGCGGCATCACGACAGCCTCAGAGACTCTGGGCTTTGCCCTCGTTCCTCTCGGAGACCTTTACGCTCTTGGCGTTTGGTTCCCTCTCTGTGGCTGGTGACAAATCACCCCCAAAACTTAGGGCTTTAAACAGCCAAGTCCTTTATTTGTCATTATCTCTCAGGGTTCCGGTGGGTCTGGAATTCGGGCGGTTTACTGGGCGTCCTGGCTCCGAGGCTCCCGCGTGGCCACAGTGAGGGGTCAGGCGTCTGCAGGCTTGACCGGGGCTGGAGAGCTCGCCTCCGAGGTGCGTCCCGCACACGGCCGGCAAATTGGCTCTGGGCTCCGTTGGTCTCGACGGCAGTGTCTGAGCGTCCCCCCGGTGCCGTCCTCCCGGGGGGCAATCCAACAGGGACCACGCAGAAACGTCGGTGCCTTTGCGGACCCCGCGTGGGCGCCCGTACGCGGCTGCACTCCATGCGTCTCGCAGGCCAGCCGGGTCCACCGCGGAGGGGCCTGCACGGGGCGTCATCACGGGCAGGTAGCTCACTGGACCCCAGGTTGCAGGCTGGCCACGCACAAGAAGGAAGGTTCCTCCCGGCCCCCCTTCATGTGTGTTGATCAGGGAGGAAGCCTCCCCCACAAATGCCCCAGCGGGCATTCTCTCGGACCCACTGGCAGGGTGGGCTCCGCAGGAGGCGCCGCGTTAGAGAGGGAGGCCGGGGGCGCCTGGGTGGCTCAGCTGGTTAAGCAGCTGCCTTCGACTCAGGTCATGACCCTGGAGTCCCGGGATCGAGTCCCGCATCGGGCTCCCTGCTCAGCCGGGAGTCTGCTTCTCCCTCGGACCCTCCCTCCTCTCGTGTGCTCTCTCTCTCTCATTCTCTCCCTCAAATAAATAAATAAAATCTTTAAAAAAAAAAAGAGAGAGAGAGAGAGAGAGGCCGGGAAGGGAGGTGGCCGCTGGGTGAGCAAGCGTCTTCCACGACTGGCGGACCGCGGAGCGCCCCGGGAACGGGATGTGTGCCTGGGGGGCTCGCCCAGCTCCTACCGGGGATCCCCACCACCTCTGGGTCTAGGAGGGGGCAGGTGCCAGAAACTGCCCTAACCCGGAGCTCCTGAAGCTATAGCGGGAGGTGTGCGGGAAAGAGCTGCGGAACGCTGAGAGCTGCAAGCTGGGGCCTCCAGCCTGGGGCGCCCCTCGCGGAGCGTAGCACGATTTCAGATTTCAAAAAGGCCGGGGAGCATCCTTCCGGGGGCACCGGCGGGGGGCCGGGCTTCCACAGCGACACCCTGTGGCCGCAAGCGGGAACCGCAGGCACGAAGCCCGCCGGCGCGGGGAGCCCTCGGAGCTCGTGGGTCACTCGGGGCGGGCTGGCTGATAGGACACGGGCGAGCATGGGCGACTACGGGACACAGGTCATCGCACGCCGCGTGGTGGACCGGCCACGTGGATAGCGTATACACACAGGGACAGGGCGGAAGGATACAGCCGAAGGGTGCACCGTGCCGGTCCCCGCTCAGAGAATTACAGGTGATGGTTTTCCTATCTCCTCTTTTCTTTCTTTACTGGCCAGTAATTATAATGGCAGACACTGATGACAGAGCACTTCCCACGTGCTGGGCCTGCAGCCGCCCGGGCACTGGCTGTGATGGGCATGCGTACGATTCAGATGAGCAAGCCGGGCACGAAGCATCATGGGGCGGGAGGGCTCCCTCCGAGGTGCGTCCCGCACGCGGCTGACAAGTTGGTTCTGGGCACAAGTGCCCCATCTGGCTCTAAACTGTGCTCTACCCTCCTGGCAAATCCACCTGCTTGTCTTCTTTGCATGCACCAAATTTCTGTAATAGCACAGAAGAAAGGAAAAAGCAGTGACATGCATGGGCTTATAATCACACACAAAAATAATGCAGGGGGACAAAACAAGCTGGACACGACTCTGCCCACACCTGTGGCTGCCGGTGTCGGAAGGGTCCCCGGGGCGAAATTGCACCCACGTCGGGACTGCAGGGTCCCCCGGGAGCGAAGCTGCACCCGCAAAGCCAGGACTTGGTGCCTGCAGAGGCTCGTCTTCATCTGGGATCTCAGGACCGGGTAGCAGTTCTAGATGTTCCTCCTGCTGGTTGTGGTTCCAAACTGCACTCAGAGGTCACCTCCTCCAGGAAGCCTGCAGGCTTGGCTGGGTGCTTGTTTTTATCATGATACTTACTGCTCATTACCGGGATTTTCTGTCTCCTGCACAGGTCAGTGAGCCCTTTAAGGGAGAGGCGATGTGTGAGCCCTTTAAGGGAGAGGCGATGTGTGAGCCCTTTCTGCCTCACCTGGGGGCCTTGACCAGAGCAGCAAGACAGACAGACGTTCTGAATGAGTGAAGGAAGCTTGCTTCTCAGGCCACCAGCCACACCAGCCTGGGAGTAAAAGTAGGCTCTCTATTTTAGCAAAGGTGTTTCTGTTACTCTAGCCTTTACCAGAAAAATAGCTAGGACTCTCACTTTTTGAAAGCGTGACCCCACACACTTCTTTTGGGACTGTGCAGAGGGAGTCTGGCTTGTGCATGGCTGCCCTCGGCTCTGCACACAAGGGCGGCTCCCTGTGGGCGGAGGATGGAGAGGAGGGGGCAGCCAGAGGGCACAGGGCTTGTTTTGGAGGTAATGAAAATGTTCTAGAATTGACCATGGTCATGGCTGCACATATCAAAAAGAGAAAAAGAAACCGCACTTGAGTTGTACATTTTAAATGAGTGAATTGAATGGCATGTGAATGACATTTCAATAAAGTGATTAAAATGCCAATAATATGATCTCACAGCTCCTATGGGCCCAGAATTCAGAAGCACTTCTTGCCCACACCCCCAGTGGGCCTCCTGGTCACCCCCGTCTGCCCGAGGCTCCAACCCCTGCCTCTTTCCACCCTCCGCACTCCCTAGGCCTCAGCACATCTCCAGCTGTTCCCTGATGCCCCCACCCTGATGTCCGCCAGGCGTCGCAAATGCACGGGGCCCAAACAGTTCTCCCCCCGAAGCCCCCCTCCCTCGGCCTTCTCGGGCCTGTCACGGCACGGTCATCCACGCGGGGCACAGGGCAAACACGCGGTGAGCCTTCCTTCCTTCGCCCGCACACCCAGTCCTCCAGCAAACCTGGCCACTGCGCCTCTAGAGCCCTTCTGAGCCCACCCTGTCTCCCCCCTGCATCACGGCAGGCCTAGACGGTCCCCTCCTATCCCCCCTGCACGGCTGCAGGGGGGAGCTGACTGGTCCACCACAGCCCTCCCTGCCGGGGATCTTTGTAAAATCACTCCCCTGCTTAGAACGCCTTTACCCCGGGCCCTCCGCGTGGCTGGAGCAAAACCAGGTCCCTTTCCCTGCCTCCAGACCCTTCATCTTGTCCCCGACCCTGTTGGCCTCACACCAGCCGTCCCCTCGCTCACTCTGTTACAGCTACGCAGCTTTCTCCGTTCCTCAAAGTACCCATTTCAGGGACTTCGACCATCCCCTCCCCCCGGAATGCTGCTCTGTGAGATCTCTGCACCACAGGTTGATAGCAGCTTAAATGTCACCTCCTCCAGGAAGCCCTCCCTGACCACTCCATTTAGGAAGTCACCCAGTCACTCTCTGTCCCACCTCCATATCACAGTCTGAAGGTTTTCTTGTTTATTTGTTCATTTTTTTCCTCCACTGTCTGTCTTGATAGCCGCTGTACCCCCAGCGCCATGGTGCATGGCACTCAGGCTGTGTTCATTCCAATAAAGAAAGGAAGGAATTGCTGTGTGGCTTCAGGCGGGTCAGTGCTAGTCTCTGAACCCTCTCTATGAAGTAAAGTCGTGTGCCCTGATAAGGTCTTTGCTTCTTAGGGTCAATCTGCAAAGGCAAAGTTTTAAGGCAAATCGGCGCCGGGGTGGCCAGGGGCCACCAGGTGTCGCTAAACACCAAGACAAGACCAGCCTTAGCTAAGTGCCAGTTCCGGGGCGGGCCCAAGAGTCTATGTGGTCAGCTCACCACTGAGAGGGTCTCCAAGGACGTTGGGTCAGCACATGCCTTCTGGGGCGACCCTTAAGCGGGGGACCTCCAGTGACACGACCAGCCGGGCAAAGGACCCGGGGCTAGACTCTGGGTTGTCTCTGGGCGTCAGTCTTCCCATCTGCCCGTTCGGTGTGGACTTACTGTACCGGTTCTTCTGGCGCAGACCCCTCCTCTGTGGCAGCATCATCGGGGCGGGAGGAAGGAGGATAGCAAAGGAGAAGGGGGTCCCCCTTTCTTCCCTCTGTCCCATGGGGCAGGGCCATGTCCTTCCCTGGGTGCATTCTTATTTTTTATTTTATTTTATTTTTTTAAGATTTTTATGTATTTATCAGAGAGAGAGAGAGAGACGGAGGCAGGCAGAGGGAGAAGCGGGCTCCTTGAAAGGAGCAAGGAGGAGCAGGGAGCCCGATGTGGGACGCGATCCCAGGACCCTGGGATCATGACCGGAGCCGAAGGCAGACACTTCACCGACCGAGCCACCCAGGCGTCCCAACCCTGGGTGCGTTCTTGGCGCCCACACGTTCCATGGGAAGGTGCCTCTGGCAAAAGGCACAGCTTTGTCATTAGGCCCTGTCAGAGGTGCGAGCAATCAGAGCCAGAAGAATTCCTCCGGTGAGACGCAGGGACGTCCGGGGGGAGGAGGGGAAATGTATTCTTCTAAAAAGGCAAATGTTAAAACCATTATGAACTCAGGGCTACACCCAAAGAGGCCATCAGCCAGACTTGCCAACAGGCCACGCGGGGGTCCCAGAAGAGGGACAGAAGCGCCCCAGGGAGAGGCACTGACCTGCCCAAGACCATCACGCACAAAACATACGCCGCAAACTGCTGTGCGCGAGTCCAGGGGAGATCAGTGTGCGTTCTGGGAGACGGAGCCAGAGCCGGGGAATGGGGTTGGGGAAGCCTGGGGCTTCAAGGTGACACATCCCTAGACCCCGAACCTTCAGTGAGAATGAACTTTACTGCACACACTGAAGCGGCCAAAATGTTCCATCCAGCAGGTTACGCCTCTCGCCAGGACCCTTGTCCTGACCCCACCCAGCCCCCGAAGAGAAGGGGGAGCCCTTTCAGGGACACATCTGGACCCAGGCTTAATGAAAGTCGTGCGAACACAGCCTCCAGGATCTTGCCAAACCCCCGAGGGCAAGCCGGGGAGAGCTTCCTCCCGACAGAAGAGGAACACAGAGGCAGAATGAAACGAAGATGCGTTCACATACATACCCTTATACAGAATTCAGCTTTATTGAAATATAACTCACCAACCGCACTATTTCACCATTCAAAAATTTTAAAAGATTTTATTTATTTATTTGAGAGAGAGGGAACACAAGCGGGGGTGGGGGCAGAGGGAGAAGCAGGCTCCCCGCTGAAAAGGGAGCCTGACATGGGACTCAATCCCAGGACCCTGAGATCATGACCGGAGCCGAAGGCAGACGCTTGATGACTGAGCCACCAGGCGCCCCCCTTCACCCATTTTTAAATGGGGCTGTCTTTTTGTTGTTTTACAAGTCCTTTATACATTGTAGATAGAAATCCCTGATCAGGCGCATGACTTGTAAACATTTGCTCCCATTGTCGCATGAGGGGTCCTTCCACACTCTGGATATCTGCCTTACGTTTTAAGGATATGTCATCAGGTAACACAACTTGAGAATTGTTCCATCTTCGTAGGTCATTCCTATAATCATGAGGTGGGCCCTCTTGTTTTCACTCATAGATATTTTCTGTCTTAAATAACATTTTGTTTGCTATTTATAGAGACACACCAGCTCTCTTTCAGCCAGTATTTTCTATTTACTCTCAACCTTCCATCTCCTTGTTTTAGGTGCTTCTTTTGTAAACAGCATGAATCTTGACTCTTTAAGTCCAATCTGTCAGTCTGGCCAAATTGGTGCACTTACAATTACGGTGACTCAGGCTGGTCAGAGGTGCCAGCAGTCTGCCCCGTGCTGCACAGGAGGAGGGGAATGAAACTGCCTTTTATCAACTGTTAGTTTTGTGCCAGCCCAAGCTTGCTGAGTGCGCACCGCACTGGCATAAATAGCAGAGTACTCCTCTTTCTCGGAGAGAGGGAGCAAGGCTGTGCTCGGGTAACCCACTCAAAGTCACACAGCTGGTGAGGGGCAGAGTTGGGGCTCTCGCTGGGCTCCAGACCCCCTCCCCACAACCTGCAGGGGCAGCCAGGACCCCTCCCAAAGTGGGCAGAAATCCAGCTGGACCTGGAGGGTCAGACTGTGACAGAGAAGGAAACAGGTTTGCAGGCAAAGGGAAGAGTCACAGCTGGGTGCCGAGGTGCATCAAGGTCAAAATGGCGGGGCGCCTGGGTGGCTCAGTCTTTAAGCGTCTGCTTTCGGGTCAGGTCATGATCCCAGGGCCCTGGGATCAAGTCCCACTTCGGGCTCCCTGCTCCGCGGGAAGCCTGCTTCTCTCTCTCCCACTCCCCCTGCTTGTGTTCCCTCTCTCGCTGTGGCTCTCTCTGTCAAATAAATAAATAAAATCTTAAAAAAAAAAGGTCAAAGGGTGGGGCCCCGTTCCACTTAACCCAGCCCACCCACCGGTACAGCAGGAACGGTTCCCCGCCCTATGCCCATGCATTTCTCCTGTCCACGACATGCACAGTAGAGTCAGGCTGAGCACTTCCAAATAAATCTGGGAAATAAAGTGATTCTGTTCTGGTTCCACTGGTGTGCAGGGGGAGATGTTTAGCACCCCACTAAGTGGGGAGGGGGATCTTGGAGCATTTGCCAATTGCTGTGGTATGAATACTCCCACTATGCCAAACTATCAACATCACCAAACACACAGAATTGGGAAGATATGCACCCAATCTGCTCACACAAGCCGGGAGCAGCCGACTCCAGCCCACCACCCTACTTACCCCTCCTGGAGAAGTCTGTCAAACGGGGGGGGGTACTGCTACTGGAGGCTGTGCCTTTTCAGTGGGGTATAGATGGTTCATGCCCCTCGTCCTCCTGCTCCTCCTCCAGGAAGACCCTGCAGGTAGGGGTGTGTCGGGGTTAGAGACATTGAGGCTTAAAGGGAACTTGCCCAGTGAGTGCAACCAACACACCTGTGAGTGTTCACATGCACCTGCGATGTGTGCACAACCCCCGTCCACGTGTACCTGTGATGTGTGCACAGCCCCCATCCACGTGTACCTGTGATGTGTGCACAACCCCGTCCACGTGCACCTGTGATGGCCCTGTCCACGGTGCACCTGCAATGCGTGCAGAACCCCCGTCCGCATGCACCTGTGATGAGTCCACAACCCCTGTCCACGTGCACCTGCGATGTGGGCACAGCCCCTGTCCACGTGCACCTGCGATGCGGGCACAACCCCGTCCACGTGCACCTGCGATTCGGGCGCAGCCCCCATCCACGCGCACCTGCGATGCGGGCGCAGCCCCGTCCACGCGCACCTGCGATG
>NW_027397105.1:327018-352172 GCF_003265705.2 Callorhinus ursinus | reverse complement strand
CATAAACACATCCATGCGTTTGGGGCTGTTCTTGAGGTTGAAGCAGAACATAGAACTGTAAGTGGTGATTTTTTAAATGTGATGCTTTAAAAAAATACCCGTGTGTCAATTATTCCCACAATTGTGTCCTAGGCTGTTAATTACAAACAGCTTCTCTCTGCCTCAGGTCTTCTGAGCCCCTTCCTGCCTCTGTGCCCATGAGCATGGGAACTTTGTCCAGCGTGGATCACACATATGGCCCAAGACAAACCTAGAAGCCTGGGGGACGGGTTGCTGGGTCAGGTGTTCATGGGATACAACTGAATCCTCAGGTGGGTGGGAATCACGGTCAAGGAGGGTAGTGAGTGGGAGGAAGCCAGAGGGCGGAGGGGGGACAGGCTGTCAGCAGGAGGCAGGTGAGACCAGGGCAGAGCCTGTGGTCCAGGAAGAGGCTGCCTCGAGTCCAACAGAAGGACCCTTAGCCCCTTTGCCTGCACGCATCCTTAGCGGTCTAAATCAACCCAAGGGACCAGTGCCCGCCAGCTACCAGGTAACTCCATCACTCAAAGCAGATGGCATTTTCTGGGATCCAAATACGTTTGCTGGTGGGCAGAGGCCCAGAGAGAGGCTTGATTCTAGCTGGCCAGGGAGAGACTGAGTTTCCAGAAAGGGAAGTGGGGCTACTGTGCCTCTTGGTGCCTCCAAATGCAGGCCAATCTCTCCACTCACCTTGTTCCCAAGACTCCCTCCTCCCTCCTCCTTCCCTTCTCCACCTCCCCCTGCCCTTTCCCTGCTTAGCTCACTATGTCCATTACTGGCCAGAGTTCTCCCAGAGGATTGCTTGTCACTCGTTCCTGCGTGTAAATGGAAGTGTTCGTGTGCACAAGCCACGTGTGCGTGCCTGTGTGTACTCCTGTGTGCCTGGATGTGTACGAACACACCTGGGTGTGCCTACACGTGAATCCTCCTTTCCGGGTGTTATTTTGCCAGTATTCCATATATCACCTGCACTGCGTGTTAAAATGACAGTCACTTACAACTGAAAAGTCCCTTGGAAGGCATTTCATTCAATCCTACGGGTGCTTCTCAGAGGGTCATTATTGTGTTTGGGTGGGGACAATTCCTGGATGGGACCAGCTCCCAACCCATTGCATTAGTGTCCCTGGTCCCAAAGCTCTAGCAGGGGCAAAACGTTAGGGGCACCCCACGTCAATGCAGCGACCAGAAATGGCCTTGCATGTCTCCAGCGTCTGCTGCAGGTGCGGCAGTAGGTCTCCAGGTCTCAGTGGCTGTTTTCTCCACGGAGTCCCTAAAGAGGGTCCTGCCTCTGTCTTAAAGTCCCAGGGATTGTAGCTGGCGACCTCCTGAAGCCACCTGCCTCATCTACAGACGGAAGCACCTGAGAGAAAGCCCCACCTCTCCAGTCCCTGTTCCTCCCTGGGGGGACCCCAAGCACTGACCCCACAACGCTCCTAGGAGGCCAGCTCTGGAGGCCGGAACTGCTGTGTGCTGGACCCCACAAACCAGAGATGCAGGTGTGTCTGGGAGGCTGATGGGGTTCTCAAAGACTCAAGGGGCTCACCCCAGAAGAGAAGAAGCCTGTCTGACCAGCTAGAAAGTTGCAGAAACAAAGTGCACAGTTCTGAGCTTGGCCAGGTGTTGTCCACAGGTACAGAAAGCTTGCCTTTCCGGCTTGCTGTTCCTCCACTCAGGTGAGGGGAGCCCTGCAGCCAGCGGCTGGTGGTGGGGTGCTGGGCGGCGTGGGGCGGTGAGGGCCTGGGTGGGGTAGGGGGCCCGGGGGGGGGGGCCGGGGATGCATGCTGTGCATGTCCTTTGGCGGCCCTACGCACTCTGTTGCCTTGGGTGTTGCTGAGGAGTGCAGGTGCGGGTTACGGAGTGGGCTGTGCACAGATGCTTCCCAATGCGGTACGGTGGTCCCAACTCCACTCCCCACCACTCTGCACAGTAGTCCAGTGGCTCCACGGCCCCCGGGCACCTCCTACAGATGAGACCCAGAGGACCCGGTCTCACTGTGCAAATCGTACCACACCTCACCTGGGGCAGAACTTTGCGCCTGATGAAAGTCCTTGACCCTTCCCTAATTAGCATTCCTGATCACAGGACCTGGGTGGTTTTAAGTAGGCTTTATTGAGATGAAGACTTCCTCTGGAAGTTAGAGCTATGCACAACACTAGCCTTCCTTCTGGAGACAGGCCAATGATGCTTACCCAGATTTTTAAAACCCAGTCTGACAATGATTATCTCATCGTTTTTTTCCATATTAAAAATTTCTACTCAGAGGACATCCTTCGACTGAATCTTTCCAAAGCGTCTCCCTTTGCAGCAGCTTTGAAATAAAACTGAAACTTGTGGTCGTTCCAGTGTCCGCATGCACCTTTCCACACGGCCACCTAGAGGACAGAGCAGGGTAAGAACACAGTTACCAAACAGAGATTGTGCGGGAAGATGATGCACAGCCGCACGGCTTCGCTTGCTTGTCCATAGCTTTTCAGTAAAGTTTCTGGGTTCCTGGTGGCCTGAAGTACCCCCTCCCCACCCCCAGCCACCTGTGGCACATTAAAAGGAGAAGCAAAACTCAAAACTCAACTATTCGGTAGCCTCCGCCAACTGCAGGTGAGACATTGAGGTAAAGGATCTGAAAATAAGGTTCGATTTACTTAAGTCTCATTTTGACCAGATTTCTCAGGTCTTCCCACGAATCCCTAACATGCTGTGAAGTGTCGCCCACTGGGGGATTGCCCACTGGGGTGTCCCAGGTGTAGCCACGACCCCACCCTTTGCAGGTGGCTGGGAGCCTCTACCCCAGGAGCGTGAAAGGGGGTAGGAGAAGGGAGGGGACAGGCCTGGGTCTCTACACCCAGAGTGTGGTTGGAGGGTGAGGGGCGTGGGTCTCTACCCCTGCAGCAGGGACGGTGGGAGGGGGTGCAGGTCTCCACCCCAGGAGTGTGGATGGGGGGAAAGGGCAGGCCTGGGTCTCTAACCCAGGAGCTCGGATCTGGGCAGGGGCGGGTCTCTACCCAGAGGGGCTGGCTTTCCAAATCACCTTGAACGCCCCAGTGCCACCTCCTGACTGTTCCACACGGGGCCTCAGACGGTTCACCTTCTCCTCCTGCCTCAGTGGCAGTTGGAAACCCGGCCCTGAGGCCCCAATTCGAGTGGGTGCTGGCCAGGAGCTTGGGTTCTGGAGGGGCGAGAGACAGGACCCCCCCCAGAAAGGGGCAAGAAGGCCCCCCGTGGAGTGTGGTCGTGGGACCCGAGGACGGGAAGCCCCGGGCACTCCCGTGAGGCGGCGGCTCCTCTAAAGGACCAGGCCTGTGAGTGGTCAGGCAGGGGTCTGTCTCCCCACTGCTGTGGGAGGACCGGCATGGTTGTCAGAGTTGGCACATTTCAGAAAAGGACACCCAATTAAATTTGAATTTCAGATAAGCCACTTTTTAAAAAGTATAAATAAAGTCCCATGCAATATTTGGGATATACTTATACTAAAAAATTATTCATGATCTGAATTGAGATTGGTCTGTCAACCCTACCAGAGAGACTAAGGTGCTTATTGCCGGTGCTCCTTCCTTTGGGACTGAGAACTGTGGGGGAGAGGGGCAGCTGAAAGAAACATGGGCCAAAGTCAGAGAAGGACCTAGAGCACGGAGACCTGGAATGGGCAACGGCCTCCAGGTCTGGTTGGCCACCTTCTGCTCTCAGGCGAGCAGCAAACACACCCTAGAACCCTGATTGGAGCCTGAGGTCAGTGGAACCCCATCTCCCCGTCCCCCGCTTCCAAGTCGCTGCTCTTTCTCCAGCTCCAGCTGCCCTGGCCACCAGGCCAACAGCCCACTCCCCAGTCCACGCTTCCCTGAGCCAGAGGGACGGGAGGGGGTGCCACGGAAGGAGCGAGACTAGGGTGGTTAATCAGGAGCAAAGCTACTCTGTGTTCCCTGTTCTCCAGGAAACCAGGAGCATGACACACCCCAGAGATGCTTTAACCTGCTGTGGCCAGACCGGCAGAGCGAACCATCCCTCAGTTAGCCCTGTGGCCGCTCCAGTCCTGTGGCCACTAGGAGGACATTCACCCCACAAACATTTCCTCATCTCCTCCGTCCATCCCACAAGCAAACCCCAGCTCCTCGTCTTCCGCCCTCACCCCTCTCCCCTGATGGCCTCTCTCCCTCCTCCACCTACCCCATCAGCCCTGCATGGCCACCTCTGATGTACCTCAGGCTCTGTGCCCCCAGGCCCCACTGCTTGGCTCACCCGCACTGCTGCAGCCCCCTCCCCGCCCTGCATGGACCCCAGCTCTACTTCCCACAAAAGCCAGCGTCATCTCACCACTCCCCTGCTGCAAATCCCTCCTTTGCATCTGAGGCCAAGTCCCAGCCCTCAGGACAGAAGCGCAGGACAAACCAGGGTGCCTGAATAAAGCAAGCCTCTTCAGGCTCCCAGGAGAAACTGTTACTCATCCCAGGTGAGGGGGCGGGGAGCCAGCTCCCGGGAGAGGGCCAGGCTGCTCAGCCACCTGGCATCCGCTGGGGTGGCGGGGGGGACACAGTGGCGCAGCCTGGGGTGGGGGCCAGACCCCACAGCGTGTACAAAACTGTGCTCTGGGTTTCTCTCTTAGATGCTCAGCCTCATCCATGACATAAGGAATGTAAATTAAAACGACAAGGTACCGTTTTTCACCTGTCAGGTTGGCAAAGCAGAAAACAACAAAAGTGAATGCACAGGTGTCTGAAAACAGGCACCACCACACATTATTAGTGGGGGAAGCTCCTGGTACGAGCCCTTTGGAGGGCAAGTGGTGATATCGATCCAACAATTAAATAAACCAATTCTGTCCAATTCCAATTCCAAATTCCAGAAATTCACCCCGCACGTATACAGGTGCCCAAAGACATACACAGTCTGCAGCAGGGTCTTCACGGAACCATTTTTCTCAGGTTCGGAACCTAAATAGGAGGCTAGTTAAATAAATTGGGCTCCAGTCATACAATTAAATATTATGTATTATTAAAAAGAATGAGGTGGGGAGGTACTAAAATTAAACAATATAATCAAGATTTGTTATGTGCAAAACCAAAGCACAGAGCAGCGGGTCCAGCACACAGAGTTTGTGTTTTTTTTTTTTCCCCTAGATTTTATTTATTTATTTATTTATTTTTAAAGCTTTTATTTATTTATCTGACAGAGAGAGACACAGTGAGAGAGGGAACAGAAGCAGGGGGAGCGGGAGAGGGAGCAGCAGGCTTCCCGCGGAGCAGGGAGCCCGATGTGGGGCTCGATCCCAGGACCCTGGGACCATGACCTGAGCCGAAGGCAGACGTTTAACGACTGAGCCACCCAGGCACCGCCAAAGTTTGTGCTTTAAAAAAAAAGGAACTATGGCAGTGCATCCTGGGTTGGTGTAGCCAGGGCGGCTCATGTCCTTTCCGCTGGTGTCCACTCACCGCCCACAGCCTTCGCGCCACTGCCCCGGGTCCCCACACCAGCCGCTCAGCATCACCCGGTGCCCTGCAGGGGCAGGACGAAGCCTGGGGCTCTATGGCCAGCCTCGGCGCTCCCGCAGTTTCCAGGCACACAGTGGTACCGCCAGGATCGTGATGCACCCCCTTTGACGTTAGAGGGAATCATGACCGCGTTCTTTATGTCCTGAAACTATGACAAGACTGACCCAGAAAAGCTCTCGGTCAATTCCCACTTTATGAAAGACCTGGGCTTAGACAGTTTGCACCAAGTGGAGATTGTCATGGCCGTGGAGGACAAATTTGGGTCTGAAATTCCTGATACAGATGCAGAGAAGTTAATGTGTCCACAAGAAATTATAGAGATCACATTGCAGATAAGAAAGATGTATATGAATAAAATGTCAGACCCCCTTTTTTCACTGAGAGAAGAGTCAGAAGATGCTGGTGGGTGTCTGGAAGTGACAACACGCTTTGGCATTATTGCTGCCTTTGACAGAGTAATTCTATTTAGACTTGTATTTAAACTGTCTCTTTTTCGCTTTGCAAATAAAATAAATTTAAAAAATAAAAACGAGTAACTGTCAGAGTAGGTCAAACAAACAAACAAATAAAAGTAACTGTTTGCTACGTATCAAATATCCCTGGAGAGATAAATAAGAAACAACCTGGGTCCTAGCCGGTGCTGAAATACAGCAATGGGAAAGATTTCCTTTAGTATTTTGTGAAATACTATCAAATTAACCAAAATATTAGAAATTCACATTTCATATATGTGTGTCATGTATGTGTGTATAAAATAATTTAAGAAGTAGGCTACTTTTTCTATCAGAGCGTGCCGTGACAGAAGGTGATGCGCACGTAATCTGCACGGCCCAGGGTCGACCCTGTCTCTTCCAGGCCTCAGGTTCCCGTCTATATGGTGGGAGTTTGGGACCAGAAGATGATTCCTGCGCTATTCCTAAATCTGAAGCTAAGCAACCGAGTAAGTACTGGGGGACGGTACAAAATGGCCTTGAGGAGACCGGGATGCAGCGCGTATCAGCTGAGGGACAGGGCACTCCTCTGGCTCCTGAGCAGGGGACCCACAGTCTGCCTTCCTGGCCTGAGAAGCCAGCTGTCTCCTGCAGATGTCAGGTCCCCAGGGCTGAGCAGCGTCTTCCCTCCCGTCACCTCTCTGCCCACCTGCCTCTGCCCGGGAGGCCCTGGGCTGGCCCTGGGGAGGAGCTAAAGACAGCAGGCTAACAGGTTCTGTGGGGCAGAGGGAAGGTGCTTACTTCCCCTTTGACGGAGGTCCTGGCCTCCCTGTGGCTCCCTCCCTACAGGATTGGGCTCTGCCCCCTTTACAGGTCGCTGGGGCCCTCCCTCACTCCTCCCTAAGCCACTCAAAAGAGGCAGCTCTTCTGACCCACCCAGCTCCTTCCTCTAACAGAGGATGTCTGTGCGGGAAGCTGGGAGGCCTGGGGTGCCCTGCACTGAGCCTCCCCGGGCAGGCAAGAGGAAGAGGAAGAAACCTGAGCTTCAGACTACGCTCAGAGGCCCCACCTCCCTCCACAGGCCCCTGCCAGGGCCAGTCCTGGGCTTTGCTCTGCTTTTACTGATGGGAACCAGACAGAGATGACAATAAAAATTAGAAGAGTCAAAGCCAGACTTGTTTCCTGCCCCGCATTCTCTCTCCTTTCTGCCTGGTTTTAGAATCGGTGGGCTTGTGTTTCTTTCTTTCTTTCTTTTTTTTTTTAAAGATTTTTATTTATTTGGCAGAGAGAGCACAAGCAGAGGGAGAGAGGGAGAAGCAGGCTCCCTGCTGAGCAAGGAGCCCGATGCGGGACTCGATTCCGGGACCCTGGGATCATGACCCGGGCCGAAGGCAGAGGCTTAACTGACTGAGCCACCCAGGCGCCCCTGAGGGCCTGTGTTTCTGTCCTAGGTCGGCTCTGGCTCCCTGACACAGTCCCTCTCCAGGGGCTTGGGTGGGCTGCACGCTCCTAGGTGCCCCCTGGGGGGTTCTGATGCAGGTGGTCGATGGACATTCCTGCTGAGCCTGCTCCCAGAAGCCAGGGGTCCGAAGGGAGCAAGTAGGAGGCTGGGAAATTGTCTTGGCACATAGAGCACGGGTTTTCAAGAGATGCTGGGTGACTACACCGTTAACAGGTCCACTATAAACCCTGTTTGGGAGAGATTATTATTGATAGCAGTTTACAATTGAGCAAACTGAGGCTCAAAGAAATTGAACCACTTACCCGTGGTTAGCCAGCTGAGCCTCACCCTGGCTTTGGAGTGGTGTCCTCACAGCGTGAGCCAGGGCAGGTGAGAGGGATGGAGAAGCGGTCCCCTTGCCGGCCCCTGTCCCATTCTGACACTGCCCTCTCTTTGACCCAGCAGGAAAACCCTGTAGCTGTCCGGGACAGGCTAGTCCACAGTGCAGAAGCACCTGCCAAGTCAGCCACAGAAGTTACAAAAGGTGAGTCACAGTTCTCTGTCCCATGACAATGGGACTATCACAGCTTTCTTTTGATCAAAATAGAAACTAGAGAATAAAGAAAATCAGCCAGGGTGCCTCCTGATGGAAGTCCCCAATGCCACATATGAAGAAGTCTCAGAACAAACTTAAACCCCAATCTGATCAAATCTCTAGATCTGATCACCACTTTAGGGAACACAGATGAACAGGAGAACATGTGAAATGATCAGTGAGACCCAGACCTCAGGAAGTTTCATAGGAACAAATGACCACATTTCTTCAACAAATAACTTCCAAGGAAAGACAAAAAGAGAGGGAGGGTAGCCTATCAACTAAAGAAGACTTGAGAGACATGTAACCAGTCAGAAGAGATGGACCTTATTTAGATTATAATTCAGCAAACTGTAAACTAGTAATTTACAGTCTTATTTGATTTTTTAAGATTTTATTTATTTATTTGAGAGAGCATGCGCACACGCACAAGCAGGGAGAAGGGCAGAGGGAGAGGGAGAAGCAGTGGGGACGCGGAGCAGGGAGCCCGATGCGGGGCTCGATCCCAGGACCCCGGATCATGACCTGAGCCGAAGGCAGACGTTCAACTGACTGAGCCACCCAGGCGCCCTAATAGTTTATAATTTTAAATAGTAACAATGAGAAACTATAAATAGTAGTAATGATAATGAGAGAGTTGGGGATGTTTGAACACTGACTGAATATTTGGTGATGTTAAGGAACTATCATTTTTAGATATGATAATGATGTTATGATTATGCTTATAAAAAAAGAGTCCTTATGTTTTAGAGATACTGAATACTACCGGTGAAATAAGGTATTTGGGTTTTGCTGTAAGGTGATTTGAGGTGGAGAGGGGAGAGGTGGCTTGGATACAGATGAAATAAATGTTGGGTATGAGCTGATCGTCGCCAAACCTGCCACCAGGCACGTAGGGGCTCATCATCCTATTGTGTTTACTTTTGTTTATGTTCGGGATTTTCCACAGTAAGAAGTTATAAGCCAACAATGAACTTCGTGGCGTGGACAACAGCAGCCCAACAGCATGCGCTCAATGCCCACCCCCAGCTTTAGATGTGAAACCCTGTCTCTGCCTAAGTCAAAACTAAGGGAAAGAAGTAATAAAGTGTGCACCAAATTTGACCTGTCGTCCCCTTTCCCCCCCACGAGGTTCGTGAAGAGCGAGGAAAAAAGGGTTCAGAGTTTGCCGTGAGGCTGGATTATTTTATGGGGGTAGGAGAGAGACTGTCTCTGATAACGAGATTCAGCTGGCTTTCCAGGGGCCTTTGTTGGTATTTGGTGATATGCCCCATCTTCGTTTGGATTTGCCCGAAGCAGACCCGAGACAAAGATTTGAACGCCAGAGGTTTATTTGTCGGGAATACTTGTAGAGGAACGGGGGCGTGAAGGAGACACGAGCAGAAGGCATGAGCCAGTAAAAACGATGTCAGGCAGGTTACATCTGTGGGCAACAGGGCTGATCCTGGGGCCTCTGGGGCTGGCGTAGAACGGGCCCCTGGGAGTTTTCCTGCCTGAGGGGTGAGGAGCCAGGGCAAACCCCATCTCCTGCCAGCCACCACTGAGAATGGCCGGGGCTGGAAAGGCGTGTTTCTGCCAAGCTGGCCAGGCCGCCTGCAGCTGGAGGAAGCTCCCTGACGGGGAGATGCGGGGGTGCTGATGCCGTGCCTCACCCCGTCAGCCAGGGGGGCTTGGAGCATCTGCCGCACTTCCTTTTGGAAGAATTACTGTTCGTGCTCTGATCATATAATTATATCAACATACAATGGCTGAGGTATAGGTCCACAAGGTAGCCAGGTGCCATGATGCCTTTTTGGGAGGGCGGTTGGAGTGTCTGGGGTCCCTGTCAGAGATAATGGACGTGAGCTTGCTGTTCCGGGATTCAGCCCGCACGGCCCAGAGCCATGCACTGTGCGGGGGCACCCACTCTGGACCAGTCCTGCGGAAGAACTGAGGGACAAATTGCGATCGGTCAGAACCTTTTAGGCTTGGTCTTCTCTCTGCCCTGTCCTCATTTGCACACCCTGAATGAATGAGCAAGAAGTAAGTGAATGAATGAATGAATAAACATGATTGTCTGAAAGGCTAACAGAATGTTTAAGTGTGTGGGAAATATAGTGGGGTCGTTATCCATCAGCTTCCTCTGATTCCCTCGAAGTAAATGATTTTTTAAAATGGGCTCTTGTTTAGAGATGCTCAGTTCAGAGCCGCAGCCCTCAAGTTTGAACAGTGAAGAAATCAGCTCACAGCTCTTCCTGGTCATCAAATTGTGTGTTTCCTTTATTCGTGTGTGTGTGTGTGTGTGTGTCTGTGTGTGTGTGTGTGTCTGTGTGTGTGTTTACCACTGTCAAGAATGGGCCTTGGGATTCCAGGGAACGGTTGATTTTGTGTCCGGCGGGGGGCGAGGCATCGAGAGAGCTCATGTGGGAGACAACACTTGTGCTGGGCTTCCAGGGATCAAGCCAGCAGGGAATCTCTGAACACCCTTGGTGTGCCCAGCCCCATGCAGAGTTTTACCTGTGTTTTCACACTTAACCTGCACGGTAATCCTGTGACCTTGCATTCCCTTTCCTGAGATGAGAAGATGCGGTTGGCAGGCAGGGAGGAAGGGGGTCAGCCTTTCATAGCTGGCCTCTGGCCCCAGCGCTGCTGGTCGGTGGCTCCTGCCCAAGTATGGCTTCTCAGCAGGTAGCTCCGCATGCCCTGAACAGACAGAAGCCCGGAACCCCACGGGACCCTCCTCTGCCGGGGAGATGAGCTGCACTGCTGCTCCTTGGGCTTCTGTGGTCTGCGCAGACTCCAGGAGTCTGGGTGATTTTTCTAGTTTACATCGGACGGACGTTCCTGCCCACTGCAGTGTCCACAGCACATCTGTGGACCTGAGAGGTGGCATGAAATGCCAATGCCCCGGGCCACGGCCCCTGGCTTCAGTCCCTTGTCCCCCTTCAGAGTCAGACACCCAGCCCTCTGGGAGCCACTGGCCTCCGTCATCTGCTCCCAGAGCTGGTCTTTGAGGGAGAAGCCGCGATTTCCTGCTACGTCCCCCACAGCAGACACCGTTGCCCAAGGCCCACATGTGCTGCTGGACTCAGGTCTGGTCATGCAAAGGCATGAAGATGTCTAGTAACCACCAGGAAATTGGTCAAAGGAAGCTTTGGTCAAGAACTCATACTGGGACATTCACCGAGGGAGGAACATTTTCCACATTCACACATTCATTCATGCAACTCGTATTCAAGCAGCCAGAACCAGGCATCGTTCCAGGCCTCGGGCGTCCGCGGTGAGCAGGAAGGAGGACGTGTCTGTGCCCGTGGAGCCTTCCCTCTTTGTCATGGTCAACATCCCCAAATGATCGTCAGTTGTAAGTAACAGTCCTTCTTGTAATGCACTTGAACAGGGGAGGACCTTATTGAAAGTTTTTGGTAGCCTGCTGGATGCCTGGATGGCCAGATGGTCATGCTGGGAGGCCACTGGTGGACACACTATCTGCTATCATGTAGTGGCCACGGGCCACGTGAATCCCCAAACCGTGGCCAGTCTGAATTTAGGTGTACTTCATGCATTAAATACACACTGAATTTCAAAGATTTAGTGTAAAAAATAATACAAATGATCTCATGGATACTTTTTAATATTGAGTACATGTTGAAATAACATTTAGGATATTTGGAGTTAAATCAAATATGCTATTAAAATGATCTCACCTTTTAAATTTTTTTTAAATGTGGGTATTAAACAACTGAAAATTACTTCTGTGGCTCGCCCTCCCTTTCTGTTGGACAGCACTTCTCTAGAACTAGGGAAAATACGCCAATCACAGAGCTGGGCTGCTCCCAGGTGGGAGGTGGGTCCGTCCACTACTAGACATCTATCCGCACAGCGGCTCACGCTGAGAACCTTCCCGACCCTGCCAACAATGGGGGTCCTGCGAGGCCGATGGCACCTTCCTCATGGCTGTCTCCTGAGTTCAGGTCTGGAGGGCGGCCAGGTCCAACCTTTGGGGCCCTGGCTGCAAAGGAGGTCAGGCAGGTCCCAGAACCTACCTCTGGGAGGTGGGGAATCCCCAACATAAAAGAAGTGGGTTCAGGGGCGCCAGGGTGGCTCAGTTGGTTAAGCGTCTGCCTTCAGCTCAGGTCATGGTCCCAGGGTCCTGGGATCGAGCCCCGCATCGGGCTCCCTGCTCAGCAGGAAGCCTGCTTCTCCCTCACCCACTCCCCCTGCTTGTGTTCCCTCTCTCGCCGCTGTGTCTCTCTCTGTCAAACAAATAAAAAAATCTTTAAAAAAAAAAGAAGTGGGTTCAGAAGATGCTGGGGGGCTACCCAGAAAACACATCCCATATAGGCACCAGCAGCTTTCTGATGCAGTGTTTGCAGCATATGCCTCATGGGGTCGTGAAGTTCCCAATCATGGAAGGTGCACACACGTTAAAAGAACCTGGTCTGGGGGCACCTGGAGGCTCGGTCGGCTGAGCATCCAGCTCTTGATCTCAGCTCAGGTCTCGATCTCAGGGTCGTGAGTTTGAGGCCCACAGTGGGCTCCACGCTAGGCATGGAGCCTACTTTAAAATCAATCAATCAATCAATCAATCAATCATTCAGTCCTGGTCTGAGCTTCCCCACCAAACTGGAAGAACAGTGCCAACAAAACAGGTTGTTCTGATGTGAAGGCTGCTCGTGTCTGCAGTAACAGGGCTGTCTGGTGAGTCACGCCCACGCTTGGGCGGGCGTCTGTCTGTCACACCGGCCCCCGGTCATTCCCTCTCTTTTCTGTGTCTGCACCTGGGCAGGTGAGCACCGTGGAGGAAAGTCTCACATGGGGGCACACGTGTATCCAACGTCAACCGCGCTCCCAGGCTGCCTGGCTTCCCTGGTCAGCTGTCTCCACTGTTCTCTAGTTCTTAAGATTTTATTTGTTTATTTGAGAGAGAGAGAGAATGAGAGAGAGCACGAGAGGGAAGAGGGTCGGAGGGAGAAGCAGACTCCCCGCCGAGCAGGGAGCCCGACGCGGGACTCGATCCCGGGACTCCAGGGTCATGACCTGAGCCGAAGGCAGCTGCCCAGCCAACTGAGCCACCCAGGCGCCCCTCCTGCACTTCCGTTCCTTCTTCCCCTGGTTCCGAAGGAAGACCTTGTCTGCTTCCCGTGTAAAGCCCCCTCCACCTGCGCTGTGGGCACACCTCTCCCTCCTCCAGGGCGCCCTGCGCCGCCCACCGTCCTTCCTGGCTCCTTGCTGTCAGCATCCAGCTCACTCTCAACTCCCTCATGCTAAGAGATAACACAACCGAAAACCAACAACAAACGCTTCTCCACTGGCCCCCGTTTCTAACCACCGGCCGCGGTCTCTCACCTCCCTGATGGTCATCTTTCTTGAAAAGGTCAGCTGTGCTCAGTCACTCGGCACGCTGCCTCATTCTCTGCGTACCTGCTGGGATCAGCACCACCTTCCCTGTTGCTGAGGCTGGCAAACACCTGAGACAGGTGAGGGGGGCGGTCAGTCTTTCCGGAAGCTAGATCTGAGCGGGCTCTGAGACTCAGGATCACGTTTCTGGCCACAGTGTGTGTGCTCTGGGAGGACCGCAGCAAATCTGAGCCAAGCCTGACTCCCCGCGCTGGGTTTCTCTCTGCCGCCTCGGGAGCTTGGGAGGCCCCTTCCCCTGTCCCGTGGGACCGTCAGGGTTACCGTGAGGATCCCGGAGGGCCCTGAGGGTGGGTGGGCTGCTCTGGAGCCTGCAGGAAGCTTGGAGTCCTGGCAAACAGCTTCTCTGGGGGCCCAGAGGCCTTACACTCAGCACCTCCTGAAGGCACATAGGTTCCATGCCATTTTACACATGAAAGAACTAAGGGGTAAAGAAGCTAATTATCATTTAGGGGGAACTGCAGGCGTCTATGCCATGATCAAACAAACAAACAAACAAATGGGTTTGCCGCTCAAACCCGAGAGAGCAGCTGGGGGTGGGTGGGGGCTAAGGTGGGGGCACAAGTAACAGGACAAAGTGTCCGTCTTCCTCGGGGTTGTGCATACAGATTCCTCCCTCAAGCTCCTGTCCTGCCTCTTTTCTCTTTTATAGTCGAACTTCTGAAAAGAGAAGAGACTCCTCCAAACTTTCCACTCCTGACCCGGTCCCGCGTCTCGCTCCTCCTTCCTCATGCCCCGGCCCCAAGCCTTCGTCATGGCCTTACACCACCGGCCTTGGGACTTCTCGCTGCTGCCTCCTCTTCTGGTCCCAGTTCAGATGTCGCTGCCTCAGAGAAGCCCCCGTGGCCCCCTTAGCTAGGGCCATCTCCAGGCCCATTGGCGGTACCCTATCGTACTTTCCCTCCCAGCGCTTGTCAGTATCTGCAAGGATGTTTCGGTTGACAGGTCTACTGGCTGTCAGGCCCCACTGGAACGTGAACTCCGTGCAGACTTTATTTATTTTTAAGATTTTATTTATTCTTGTGTGAGAGAGCGAGAGAGGGCGCGAGCAAGCGGGTTTGCCTGGGGGTGGGGGAGGGGCAGAGAGAGCATCTCAAGCAGGCTCCATGCTCGCGCAGAGCCTGACGCGGGGCTCGATCCCACGACCCGAGATCATCATGGGCGCCAAAACCAAGAGTCGGACGCTCCACCGACTGAGCCACCCGGCTGCCCCTGTTCCCGCTCTTACGTGAGGGTTTCTGTGGTGGCCGTTTAATAGGTTGGGGAAGTTCCTGTCTGTTTCTCGTGGATTATGACTTTATAAAAAGTGCATGTCCAATTCTATCAGATGTTTGTTCTGTGCCTACGTGCTTCTCCGCACCCTGCCCTTAATCTGTTAATGTGGCAGATTATACTTACTGACTTCCTGATGGTAACCCGACCTTACGCCCCTGGATGAATCCATCTCGGACACCACGTACTGTTTTTTACATGTTTCCCTATTCAGTTCCCTAATTTTTTAAGGTTTTGCATTTATGTTCACGATTTACACTGATTTGCAATTGTTCTTTCTCAGACTGACCTTAACAGGTCTCGATATTAAGATTATGCTGATTTTATAACAGGTACCCTTGGCCTCTTACTTTCATTTGTGTAAGATTAGAATCAGTTGATCTTTGAAATTTGGTAAAACATATCAATAAAACCATCTGGGCCTATGGTTTTCTTTGTAGGAAGACCTTTAACTACCAACTCCACTTATTTAAAATAGCAATGGGATTATTTAGGCCTTCTGTTACCTTTTTTTTTTTTTAAGATTTTATTTATTTACTTGACAGACAGAGAGAGAGAGAGCACACAAGCAGGGGGATCAGCAGAGGGAGAGGGAGAAGCCGACTCTCTGCTGAGCAGGGAGCCCGATGTGGGGCTCGATCCCAGGACCCTGGGATCATGACCTGAGCCGAAAGCAGATGCTCAACCAACTGGGCCACCCAGGCGCCCCCTTCTGTTACTTCTTGAGTCACTTTTAGTAAATTATATTTTTCTACAAAGTTATCCATTCCATCTAAGTTTTCAAATTTTTGATACAGAATTGTTCATAATTCTCTTGCTACCATTTTCTAAAAAAGATTTTATTTATTTATTTGAGAGAGAGAGAGCACGAGCAGGGGCAGTGGCAGAGGGAGAAGCAGGTTTCCTGCTGAGCAGGGAGCCTGATGCAGGACTCGATCCCAGGACCCTGAGATCATGACCTGAGCCGAAGGCAGACATTCAACCAATTGAGTCACCCAGGCGCCCTTCTCTTGCTCTCATTTTAATCCATGTGGTTTTGCTTCTTCTCATTCTTAATTTCATCTGTGCTTTCTTCTTTCTTTCTTTCTTTTTTAAGATTTATTTATTTGAGAGAGAGAGAATGGGGAGGGCAGGGGGAGAGGGAGAGAGAGAGAATACCAAGCAGACCTCCCGCTGAGTGCTGAGCCCAGTGCAGGGCTCGATCCCACGGCCCTGAACACCATGACCTGAGCCAAAACCAAGAGTCAGACGCTCAACTGACTACACCACCCAGGCGCCCCCCTGCTTTCTCTTTTCTTGATCAAGTTTGCCAGAGTCTTGTTACCTTTGTCAGCACTGTTTTTTGGCCTTGTTATTTCTCTTTACTGGTTTTCCTATTGTTTCCATTCTCTGTCTCCTACTCTTGTTTCTGTTATTTTCTGATCTCTTTGGGTATATTTTTTATAACAGCTTTATTAAGGCATAATTTACATGCTATACAATTTATCCATGTAAAGTGTACATAATCGAGGGGCTGTTAATACATTCACAGCTATCACCACAGTTACTTTTAAGACATTGTCATCTTTCTAAAAAGAATTCTGTACCCATTAGCTGTTCCTCTCCGTACCCACCCTCCAACCCCATCCCTAGGCAGCAAATATTCCATAAAAATATATGGAATATTCCATATAAATGGAATCATATAATATGTGGCCTTTTGTGTCTGGCTTCTTTTAGTTAGAATAATGTTTTCCAGGTTCATGCATGTTGGAGCATATAATCAGTGCTTTGTTCTTTTTTATGGCTGTATAATATTCCAATGCATGTATTTACCCTCTCATTAGTTGATGGACATTTGAGTTGTTTCCACCTTTTCACTATTATGAATAATGATGCTATGAACATTCCTGTGCAAGTTTTTGTGTGAACACATGTCTTCATTTCTGTTGGGTATCCACCTAGGAGTGGAACTGCTGAGTCGTACGGAAATTCTATGTTGAACTTTGAGACTCGGCCTAAGTGGCTGCACCTTTTCACACTTCTGCCAACCACGTACAAAGGTTCCAGTTTCCCCATATCCTTGGGAACATTTGTTAGTACTTTTCTATCTGTCGAGGGGATGTGAGGCGGTATGTCCTTGTGGCTCTGTTTTGCGTTTCCCTCAAGGCTAATAATGTGGAGCTCCTTTCAAAGGGCTTATTGGCCATTTGTCGGTCTCCTCTGGAGAGATGCCTATTCAGATCTTTTGCTCATTTTAATTGGGTTATTTGTCTTTTTATTGAGTTGTAGGAGTTCTTTACATATCCTAGATATGAGTCCTTTAGTGGATATGTGATTTGTAAAAATTTTCTCCCATGTTTGGGGTTTTCTTCTCACCTTCTTCTTGGCGTCCTGTGAAGCACAAAGCTTTTAATGTACTTTTTCTTTTGATGCTTGTGCTCATGGTGTCTAGGGAACTGCTGTCTCACCTAAGATCACAAAGATTTCCTTCAGTGTTTTCTTCTAGGTGTTTGATAGAGTCAGACCTTATCTTTACATGCCTGATCCATTTTGGGTTCATTTTCGTATATGGCGTGAGGTAGGGGTCCAACTCCATGTGTTTTGTACATGGGCTGTCTAGCTGCCTCAGTACCATTCTTTGGGTTTATTTTGCTTTTCTAACTTTTTACAATAAATGCTTAGCTTATAAAGTGTTCAGTCTTTCTTCCTTTCTAATATAAGCCTGTAATTTATAGGTTTATCTTTAAGTACTTTTTACTTTCTAATCTCAAAAAAATGAGCCAGACTAACAGTCCAAGAGAGGCTTATTCTGTACCTTTAAGAACACCTTGGCACACCACTCTGTACCAGCCTGTGCCAGGTATACAAATCCGAATTTAATAAGCATTGGCCTAGAGTAATGTTGAAAGATGATCCTGCTATTAATTTAATAGAGTCGACTTATTCACTCAGCAGATATTTACTGAGTGCCTACTATGCAGCATTATTGCATTCAGTTCTGAGAACAGAGAAAAAAACTGCCATCACAAGGCTTACAGACAAGTGAAAAGAAAAAACAACACAAAACTGCATGATAACTGCTGGGATTCGAGATGTAATACATGCTGGAAATAGGAAACAGAGAAGTAAGGTTACTTTTGAGATTGAGAAAGGTTTTCTGGAGGAAACTGTTTCCTTCAATGATTGAAAGATGAATTAGTAGGAGTTCTCCAGGTGTCTAGCAGTAAAGAATGTTCTGGGCCACCGCAACAGCAAAGGGAAAGACCCAGAGATGTAAAAATAAAAACTAAAACCCTTGAGCTTTTGGAGGAAGGAGAAAAGTGTGGTCAGGAGCAGAGAGTGTTGACGAGAGGATCAGGATGAGAGATTCAGGATGAAGCTGGAGCCCCAGTGAAGGGCAGACCATCTCGGGGAGCTTTGATATCATCCTCAAATGGTCGGGGCCACTGTGAGTTGTAAGTGGAAGTGAGACAATATCAGGTTTGCATTTTGAAAGTTTCTCTGTGGCTGCAGAGAATAGATGAGGGGAGAGAGGGCCAAGACCAGTGGCCAGGAGATCCTCCCGGAGGTTGTGGCGGAGGCCACAGACTTGGATCAAGGAGTGTCCACAGAACAGAAAGGAGGGTCCATTTAGGCCTTGGTGATCGGTCAGCTGTGGGGGCGGGGGGCACAACAAGGCTGACCTTCCTGTTTCTGACCCAGGTGAGTGAGCACCATTGCTCGTGACAGAGCAGGTCTGGGGAGGAGGCACTGAGCTTCATCCGGGGTGGTTCGAGGTACTTGTGGGTGCTCCTGCACCTCTGGGCCTCATGTACAGAGGCCTTGTGTCCCTCTCAAGGCAAGGCTGTTTCGCCGACACTCCACCAGTCTCCGTGTTGCGGGCCTAGCCTCTGCTACTCCCATCACTGCTGTCCGGATGTTTCTCCTTTCCTTTCCCTGAACCCTAGCTCTTTTGAGTTCAATGCCATCTCGTGGGTCCACGGATTACTCCCTTCACTGCCAGTCCTGACGGATCCTGATGGATCCATTCACCAGTGACTTTGGCTCCTGCCTCACAGCCTGCCTCTCCATCCTCCTGCGGCTCTTGTCCTTGGGGACTTCATGACTCATGGCAATGACCTATCCAGTACGCTTGCCTGTCACCTCCTTGACTGTCCCCCTCCTTCCACCAGCCAGTCTGTCCCACATTCACGTGACACGGCCTCAGCACCATAAACAGATCACAACGGAATTCTGGATTCCAGGCCACCCACCCTGACCAGCATTTCCTGTCCTCCCAGCTCATTTGGTTTAGTGACTGCACCGCACAATTCCTCAACCTCATCAAGACCCCATTATTTGTATCACTTTTCCACTACCCATCAGCTCCTTCTGGTTTTCACATCCTTCTCTACTGAGGCAAGATATAGTCACTTTCCTTACACACCCTCAACAAACTAGCTTGTCTCCATCTCTCTCTTCATTTACTGATGGATGCACCCAGCGATCATCCTTCTCCACGTGCACCCGAGCAGCTGAACATTACCAGAAAAAAATATTACTGAGCTGGACCTACGGGCTGCACTTTCAGTTCATGACCACAAAGTGCGTGTAAGGCCTCGGCACAGAGACCAGTGGCCTCGTGTCTTGTTCAGCCTTCAGTCCACGGTGCTCAGCGCGCTCTACCAAGGTTCTCCCATCAAGGCGAGCAACGGGTGCCCAGGTTCAAGATTCAGCGCACGCTTCTCAGCCTGCATCTTTCTCAGCAGCTCGTGGCAGCTGACCATTCCTTCCTCCCGGGAACATGTCCTCCCATGTCGGGTTTTCTCCTTTTGTCCATTTTCTCAGCCTCCATTGCCGGTTCCTCCTTCTCTACCTGACCTCAGATGTCTGGGTGCTCAGATGTCTGGGATCCTTTTTAGGCTTAAGAAAAAAAAATCTTATCACCCTTTCTCCCTAAGGAGCCTATGATGCTCTCCCCAAATGTGTACCTGTAGCTTTCGCCTCTTCTTGCTCGTCTTTGCACGCCAGGTGTAGGTATGTGTCTGCTAATTCAATATCCCTGCTTGGATGTCTAATAAACAGCTAAAAAAGGAGTCATCCAAGTAGATATCCCTACACCAAAACCTATTTCCCCTTCCACCTTTTTCAAGCCAACCCAGTTATTCCAGGAGTCATAACCCTAGGAATCATCTTTCCCATTCACCCACATTCGATCTGTCAGCAAGCCCTTCCTATTTTACTTCCAAAATGTATCTCAAATCCTTTCCCCATCCCCTTTCCCACGTCTGTGTTGCCATCCCAACTTTTGCCTCACCTTGTGCAGTAGGCTTCTGACTGGTCTTCCAGAAAACTCTTCTCTTTTCTATAAGCAAGGGAGCTTTAGACCATGTAAATTAGATCACACTCCGTGCCCCGCCCCCCCAGGCTTCCACTGCAACTGAGCTAATCCAGACTCTTTGTTGTGGTCAGCAAGGCCCCTCGCAAGATAGCCCCTGCCTGCCTCCCCTGTGCCCCCTCTTCACTGGGCTCCACTGGACCCACCCCACCCATGCTGACCTCTTACCCACCTCAGGGCCTTAACAGGAGCTGCTTCCTCTGCCTGGAATGCTCTTCCCCAGAATCCTCAATGGCATCTCCTGTTTGCAATGCAGATCTCAGTCCAAATACCTTCTCTTAAGAGAGGACTTCCCCGACTACCTTATCTAGTATAGACCCTTTTTTCTTGAGTTATTCACTCACCCTATTTATTTCCATCATATCGCTTATTGTAATCTAATGCTGAATTGTTTAATATTTGTTTAGTTTTTTACTCACTGTTCTCTCCTACTGGCTATCAGTGCCATGAGAGTAGGGACCTGACCTGATTTGCCTAGTTTACTCCCAGACCTTGTCTTCAAAATCACCTTATTTATTTATTATTTTAATTAAATGTTTTATTTATTTATTTATTTTAGAGAGAGTGCACACGAGCAGGAGGGGTAGAAGGAGAGGGAGAGAATCCTAAGCGGACTCCACGCCGAGTGGAGCCCAATGCAGGGGTCGATCTTGTGACCCCGAGATCATGACCTGAGTGGAAATCAAGAGTTGGATGCTTAACCGACTGAGCCACCCAGGTGCTCCCCACCCTTATTTTTGAAAGATTTATATATTTATTTTAGACAGAGAGAGAAGGAGTGAGTGGGGGTAGGGGCAGAGGGAGAGGGAGAGAAAGATCTCAAGCAGACTCCACCGGAGCACAGAGCCTGACATGGGGCTCAATCTCACGACCCAGAGATTGTGACCTGAGCGGAAATCAAGAGTCAGACACTCAACCAACTGAGCCACCAGGTGCCCCTAAAACCCACCTTTAGCTTATAGCAGGTGCTCAAGAAACACTTGTTAAGTAAATGAATACAACGTTAGACAGGTGAATATGCCAATATAAGCCTCTGGTGAAAGATCTGCACAGGAGATAAAGTTTGGGGATTATTATAAAAGATAAATCTAAATAAGCAAGGTATGGGAGGGAACTTCCTTAATCTGTTAAAAGGATCTGCAAAAAAAAAAAATCTGCAGCATGAGACTTAGTAGTGAAACACTGAAACAGGCCCTATAAAAATGGAAGAAGACAAGGGTGCTCACTACCATATCTTCTAGGCAATTCTGCTGGAGATCCTAGCCTGCAGAGTGAGGCAACAAAGAGAAACAATGTTTCAAAAGAAAGACATAGAAATGACATTATTTGGACACGTATTATTTTTGTAGAAAATCAAAATAATCTATAGATGAGTGATTAGAGTTTAGTGAGGTTTCTGGATCAACATACAAATATCAATTACTTTTTTTTAAAAGATTTTACTTATTTGAGAGAGAGCAAGAGTGAGAGAAATAGAGAGAGAGAGAGAGCATGAGCAGGGAGGAGGGGCAGAGAGAGAGGGAGAAGCAGGCTCTCCGAGGAGCATGGAGCCTAAAGCAGGGCTCGATCCCAGGACCCCAGGATCATGACCTGGGCCAAAGGCAGAGGCATAACCGACTGAGCCACCCAGGCACCTCTCAAATGCTTTTTAAAATAATTTTTTATATACCAGGAAAATGCAGACTATCTCATTATCCTGTGTTCATCTCTGTATGTAAATGAAACAAACATTGTTTCACCACAAAACTCACTGTGAGCACAATTAGTTACAAAAGAGAGCACACTATGGACACACCAAGGTGTGTTATCACCACACCTTAGAATACCAGGTGTCACAAGAAAACGCTACAAATATCCAGGAAGAAGAAAACACGGGTCACCTACAATGGAACAAGAATCAGCAGCATCACGGTGAGCGCTGTGAATTGTGCAAGACTGTTGAATCACAGATCTGTACTTCTGAAACCAATAACGCAACATATTTTAAGAAAAAAGGAAAAGAAGAAGATAACAGGAGAGGAAGAAAAGGGTAGTATGTCAGAGGGGGAGACGAACCATGAGAGATGATGGACTCTGAAAAACTGAGGGTTCTAGAGGGTAGGGGGGTGGGGGGATGGGTTAGCCTGGTGACGGGTATTGAGGAGGGCACGTTTTGCATGGTGCACTGGGTGTTATGAACAAACAATGAATCATGGAACACTGCATCAAAAACTAATGATGTAATATATGGTGATTAACATAACAATAAAAAAAATTAAAAAAAAAAAAGAATCAGCAGCATCGCTGGATGCTAGAAGAGAACGGATAAATACTTTCATACTTCTGAAGAAAAATAATTTGATTTTAAACATAAAATTCTATACCCAGCTAAGCTGGCGTTAAGTAGTAGATGTTTAAAACTTTGACATTTTTGGACATAGAAGGACTTAGAAAATTTGCCCCATATATATTGCTCAGAATTATCTGAGAATATGCTCCAGCAAAAGGAAGGAGTACACAAAGAGGAATTACACTTGAGATCCGGGGGAAGGTAAATGGAGCTCAGGAGAGCGGTCAAGGGGAACCCTTCAGAAGACCTCCTGATGGCAGGCATGGCTCAATGCAACCAGGTCTGATGAGAGGGGTTTATACAGGCTTCAGGGAGGGAGATTGCTAAGTAAAAGGGCTTGATAGAATACAGTAACAGGGGCGCCTGGGCGGCTCAGTCGTTGAGCGTCTGCCTTCGGCTCAGGTCAGGATCCCGGGGTGCTGGGATCGAGCCCCTCATCGGGCTCCCTGCTTGGCGGGAAGCCTGCTTCTCCCTCTCCCGCTCCCCCTGCTTGTGTTCCCTCTCTCGCTGTCTCTCTCTCTCTGTGTCAAATGAATAAATAAAATCTTTAAAAAAAATGTACAGTGACAAGGGGTGGGATAGGGAAAGGAAGGGTATTGATTATAATCGAGAGACCACAAGGAAAACAAGGTATAATCAGAAACTCCAGGCCAAAAAAAAGTCTGTGTAAGGAACCAATATAATTATAATCCATTACAGTCAACATTTACAAAGTCACAATAGTGTAAAAACTGTTGATTGGTATAACAACTATTGATATAAAAGCTATTGATATAAATGTGATGACTTAATGATATTAGGAGAATAAAGGTTGGAAGGTAACATAAAAGTTAAATCCTCATCTGTTACAGCAAGAGTACAGAGGGTCTAAAATGGCTGAGTCAAGGAAAAGCATTAAAGTATATTATTTAGAGTAAATGGAGGTAACCACCAGAAGGCCGGGGAAGCAGGATTTAGTGGTGGGGAAGGCGTACACGAAGAATGTGCGTTTCCATAGAAGTCTTAGTACACTGAGTATGAACTATGTGTATTTACTACTTTGATAAAACCAAAAATTTATTTTAAAAGAAAGATCTCTAGTCCAGAAAGGAGGGGAGTTTTCGGACACTGATTTTTTTTTTTTTTAGGATGGAGCTAAGGAGGCTTCAGGGCCCTCGTGAGGGCTGAAATTTCTTCTCGCTCTGCAGCGGGCCGGTAGCATTTCTGAAAACCCGCCTCGAGACATCCAGACAGAGGGGCTGCTCTCCGTGGTTCACTTTCCTCCCTCTGAATAAATAGACATCTTCCAGCCTTCCGCTGTGCGCCTTTTCCTTAGAGAAACTGAGTCCACTTCAGGCCTCACCCAACCCGGCTTGTTCCCCTGGAGGTGCTGGACTCAGGCTTCCTGCTCATGGCTCTGGGGGGAGCGGGAGGCCAGTCTTCTCAGTAGTTCTTACAATCCGGACGGAGGGCATGCCCGGAACCCGGAGACTGCAGGCCTTTGGCGGGGAGGAAGAAGGCTGAACGTTCCCGCGTCTTCCCACCGTCCAGCTGCAAAAATCAGCGCAGGCTTAACAGGTGTTTGTGGAAGGGACAGGTGGACCCCAGCGCCCGGCGCCCCGCACCTCTGCCCCGCAGGCGCCTTTCTGGCCCGTGTTTTGAGTTTGCTCATCTCAACTGCCCTTCCTCATAGATCATTATCTGTGTTTGGTCGGTTCGTGCTAGGAGTGGAGCAACATTTTGTTGACTTCAGGAATCTTTTCGTGCATTCTTTCTGTAAAGTGAATTAGCAGCATACAATAAGTCTGTTTTGGGGGCTCACTTAAAACGGGGCACACCAGTAACTAAGCTCGGCCCTAACAACGACTGATTCGCAGCCGCCAACAACCAGACCTCCACAGGTGGCTCCTGTCGGCTCTCGAGCTCCAGACCACCTGCTTCAACCCCGAGGGCGAAGTCCCGACGCTCCGCGACCTCTTCGTCATGGCGTCCGCGGGGCGTCGGCCAGCGGCGGCCCCTCCCCGACGACTGCCGCGCGAGACCTTCCCAAGATGGCGGCGGCGGCGGGGGAGGGGGTAGCTGCGCGCAGGGGGCGGGGCTCCGCCGCTGGGGGCGGGGCCGGGCGGCCGGGGGGTCGGGCTTGCGGGCGGGGCGGGCCGAGCCGAGGTGGGCAGCCCCAGCGCGCCTGCGCGGAGCGGCCCTGCGTGCAGTGAGGCAGTGGCGGGGGGAAGGCACCCGCGGGGCCGACGGGCGGCTTGAAGGAGGGAAGCGGGCGAGCGGAGTCCCAGTGCGCGCCGCGGCCGCCCGGGCGCCCTCCCCTTCCGGCGTGAGGCGCTGTGTGGAGCCGAGCCGAGCCGAGCGGACCCGCGCCGGCAGCGAGGCGCCGCTCCCGCCGCCCCAGCCCGGCCTCCCCCGGCTCCGGCGCTCCCGTCGCGGGGGCCCGCGTTCCTTAGCACACCCGGCTCCAGGCGCCCCCAGAGCCTGCGCTCGGCCCCCCGAAAGCCCCGGCGCCGGCCCGGGCCCTCGGCGGGAGGATGACGGAGCTGCAGTCGGCGCTGCTACTGCGAAGACAGCTGGCAGGTGAGCGCGGGCTGGCGGCGGGGCGCCGGCCGGGCCGGGCCGCGGGGAGCCGCGGCCGCCAAGTCCTCCCTCCTCCGGGGCGGGCGGGCCGCTGGCGAGCCCGGGGCGCCCGTCCGGCCGCGGGCCGGGCACTTGGCCGGCGTCGGGAGGGTGTCGGGGGCGGGGACGCGCCCCGCCGCGGGGACCGGGCCCGGCGCCCGCCCCCCTCCCCCACCGCCCGGTGGGACGTTGCGGGGGAGGGGCTGCGGGTCCCCGGAGGGGCGGGCGCGGGGGCTC
>NW_027397105.1:274701-326618 GCF_003265705.2 Callorhinus ursinus | reverse complement strand
GGGGTGGGTGGGAGCGGGCCGGGGAGCCGCTTGCGGCCGGCCCCGGGCTTTGTGCTGCGAGCGCCGCGGCCCCGCGCGCCGGCCTGCGGAGCCCGGGCGCGGCGGCCCCCTGGCCTGGCCTGGCCTGGGGCGGCGGCCCGGGCGGCCTCCCCGGAGGTGCCTGCGCCCCCCTCCCCCATTGTCCCGGCCTCCGGCCGCTTGCGGCTTCCAGGTCGACTTTTTAGGGGGTTGGCTCCGACTCCGCTAGGACTGTGCGAGCGAGGCATGCGCGCTGGGGGCGGACGTGCGCGCAGTGCGCGGTGGGGGGGGGCGGGCTGGTGGCTTCACAATGCCGCCCCACGTGCTGCCAGATTTAAAGAGAAATGGCCCGGCGGCCGGAGCCCCGCGGTCCGCGCCCCGCCGGGCCCTCGCCGCCCCGCGCCCGCGGTGCAGAGCGGCAGCGCGGGAGGACTTGGGCTGCGGCCTCGGCCACCTTTATGGCTTCTTAAGAAAAAGGTTGTCCGCGGCTGTTACAGATTGTATAATTAGGTTTATTATTAGACCATGAGCAAGCAGGTTTGGACAAGTATTAAAGTTCTGGGTGCTCATGGGGAGTGACTTCGAGGGGATGGAGAAGTTCGGGTGATACTTGATAATTCATCACGAATAATGTATCGGAAAAGCTGTGAAACAATAACCTTACTGCATCTTGTGTTTGCAGTTTGTGCCTTTTTTTCGTTTGTTTTGGAGGAAGGAATTAAGATGTACTTTTGTCTCGCGAAGAATTGTTTAATAAGTTTTTATTATGCGGCGAACAGTGTTAGAATACTAAGTATGAAAACAGCATTCAGCTCAGTGGGAAACATACATTTTGAAAGGTGTAAAAGAAGTTAGGCAGTCACTAAGAAAGTATGAGTAATAACCGTGTTAGCAGTATTTCAAAAGTAGTTTCCCACTCAGCTCTAGATTTTGATGGCCTCTCGGTTCAGTTTTGCACTTTTTGACAAGATGAATCCCAAATGTTGATACAGTATTTTCCAAAGTTCTTCATTCATGGTTGACTCTTTCAAGACTTTATTTTTAACGTCATCTATGCCCCACATGGGACTCAAACCCACAACCCGGAGATCAGGATTCCTGCATGCTCCACGGACTAAGCCAGCCGGCCCCCAGCGGAGGGCTTTTTGATAAGGCCCATTAAAACATGCTTTAAGCTTAGAGGAGAGAATGTATTGGTGTGTCATTTTTCAAGCCTCGTTATAAAGTTACTTAACTGCTGATTAATTTTTCTTGCCTTCTTGATCAGAAACAATGGACTGGTCTTAATTTCTTAAAAATTTGGAGGATTTTAATTAACATGGACAAAATAGTACGCCAAGGCAGTGTGTTAAGTGAAATGTAAAAATATCACGCTCATTGGAAAGACTTGATAACTACTCCCTCAAATAAAGGCCCTGTTGTATGTTAGTAGTACATTGTTTGAGCTTTGTGGTTCTTCAGATATCATTTGAAAACAGGAAAGAATGGTAAACTGTAATCTCTTGAAATCATTTGACTGAACTTTGAAAGGCTTAATGATAAATGCTTTAAAAGTCCTGAAATGAGTTGAATTGAGTAGACAAAGCTGTAAGCCATTCTAGCTGCTAGAATTTCAGAAACTTACAGCAGCAGTGGTCCATAGTGGTTAGGGTTATTGAGGCTGACCTTTAAGGGTTTTACTTCGTTACTCATTACTCCAGGGGAGAATTTATTGTGTGTGTGTTTTGTTGGTAACTGGAATGAAGAACCTCCTGGTTCCTTTCAGAGTGGGGCAGAATGGTTCCTTTGGTGGCAGGGTTTCTCAGACTCAGGACTACGGACATTTTGAAAATGGCAGACACTGTTGTGGGGCCTGTACTGGGCCTTATAGAATATTTGGCAGCATTCTGGATCCGCTCCTGAGATTTTCCCTTATTTGCACAACTCTGATGGCTTTAAGGAGCACAGATGGCCCCAATCTGAGTGGACTTTCTGCTGGCTTCTCTCACTGGGGCAGACACTGTTGTGGGGCCTGTACTGGGCCTTATAGAATATTTGGCAGCGTTCTTGGCTTCTACCCACCAGATGCCAGCAGTAGTGTACCCCTTCAGTTGTGGCAGCCAGACCTGTCTCTGTTGCCAGTGTCCCCCGAGGGATTAAAACCAACCTAGGTTGAAAAATCACTGGTTTGAGATTGTTCGGTTAAGACCACGATGGCTGTTGTGAAGCAAGTGAGAACACCTAACAGACTCAAAATCAGATAGGCTGTGTATTTCTGTGTGGTATTATTAGACTCTGACTCTTGCGGGTTCAGCAGCAGTGCATAATGCTAAACACTGAGGAATCCGACACACCAAATTTCACTTCAAAATTGTTTTATTTTTTTGAGAAGGTATTATAAGCACTGGTTAAAAATACAGAGCACAAAATGGTATAGTCTTTCCACTCCCCCACAGAACCCCAAGTTCTTTTCTTGGAAACAGCCATCATTGATAATTTCCTGTGTGCCTTTTCCGAGAGATTCCTGTATCTCTGTTTATGTGTATGTATATTTCCCGAGGACTAGCATGTACTGGGCACTGTGTGGACTGCTTTACATGTATTATCTCATTTAATCCTCCCAATAAGGAGATAGTGGCTTCGAGATGTTGAGTTACTTGCCCAAAGTCGAGCTGTAGTAAGTGAGTGAGTGGTACTGCTGCATTCAAATTGAGGGCCTTCTTATTTTGGAGACTTTGTTTTTATTTATTTACTTATTATTTATTTTATTTTATTTTGGACTTTGTTTTTAATTGGCTATATTGCCTCCCATGGAGCTGTAATTACCACAAACATGAAATACTGTTTTATAAATTTTAATATTCAGAGTTAATTTATCCAGTAACTACCAAAATGATTGTGGAAATGTTCCTATCTTAATAAAATGTATCATCAAAATACCACACATTAAAATCTAAATGGTCAGGGGCGCCTGGGTGGCTCAGTCGTTAAGCGTCTGCCTTCTGCTCAGGTCATGATCTCAGGGTCCTGGGATCGAGTCCCACATCAGGCTTCCTGCTCGGTGGGAAGCCTGCTTCTGCCTCTGACCCTCCCCCTGCTTGTGTTCCCTCTCTCGCTGTCTCTCTCTCTCTATTAAATAAATAAATAAAATCTTAAAAAAAAATAAAATCTAAATGGTCTTAAGGTAATCGTAAAAAGATATTTTAGCCGTTGTGAGCTTAAGGCCAACATTCTGCAGAATCAGGGAATTAAAGTCATAAGCTGAAAGTATTGCTGAGCTTTTTGGTGTTGGTGGTTAGCTATGAGAAAAATTTTGGACTAGTTGGGCTTGGAAATACTACTTATTTTTTTAAAGTAGTCTCCACACCCAGCAAGGAGCCCACTGGGGGGCTTGAACTCATTGACCCTGAGATCGAGAGTCAGATGCTTAACCAACAGCCACCAAGGCGCCCCTTGGACTAGTTGGACTTACTCTACCCTTACCGTACTAAATTTTATGATATGACAAGCATTTATAAGGAATATGAGGAAGTGTTTTTTTTTTTTTAAGATTTTATTTATTTATTTGAGAGAGAGAGAATGAGAGATAGCACGAGAGGGAGGAGGGTCAAAGGGAGAAGCAGACTCCCCGCCGAGCAGGGAGCCCGATGTGGGACTCGATCCCGGGACTCCAGAATCATGACCTGAGCCGAAGGCAGTCGCTCAACCGACTGAGCCACCCAGGCGCCCGGAATATGAGGAAGTTTTTACCTTTTTTTTTTTTTTAAGATCACTTGAGGGTTTTTTTTTTTTTTTTTTTTTTTTAACATTGGTAGAATAGATTTTCCAGAGTTAGGGTCTCGTAGGCACCTGTCATTCCAGAACTAGGAAGAAGAATTTTTTTTTTTAATACAGTAGCAATAAAATAATTGAGCTGCTTTTACTGTAGAAATTTTGATTGTGTATTTTAAAGTAATCTGGAATATTCCCAAATCTTCATCTCCTTGACTACCCATATAAGTAGGTTGTTGTGATGAGTTAGTTAAGTGTGGTTCTTAGACTTAATGTGCAGTGGAATCACTTGGGGAAATACAGATTCCTGGTCTCATCCCCAAAGAGTCTATGTATCTTGATGCCCAGGATAATCCACTTTTTAAAGGAGTTCTTTGGGTGGCTGTGAAGCCAGGGGTTCAGAGGCATACTGCAGTGGGTGCCCTGAGCTCTTTCCCCTGGAGGGCTCCCTGCAGTTCCTGGTTTTGTGCCATGCTGTTTCATTAGCAGCCCTGGTGTTGGTAGGATATTCAAGGAATACGCTTAAAAGGAGGAGTTTGAAAGATTTAATATTTCTTGGCCTTTCTAGAATATATTGGCACTCTGACGTACGATTCCATTAACAATTTTAAACAAGCAAAAATAGAATAATTGATTTTTGACAGGAATACCCTAGTGATAAAAGATTCTGGGTGATGAACATAGTGCTTTATATATATATATACACACACACACATATATATATATTTTTTGAGTAGGCTCCATGCCCAGTGTGGAGCCCAGCACGGTGCTTGAACTCAAAACCCCAAGATCAAGATGTGAGCTAAAATCAAGAGTTGGACGCTCCACCAACTGAGCCACCCAGGTGCCCCTTAATAGATTTTTTTAAAAAGATTTTATTCATTTATTTTAGAGAGAGAGCGCGCGCGTGAGAGCGTGTGTGTGCTTGAGAGTGTGACCAGGAGCCCGGTGTGGAACAGAGGGAAAGGGAGGGGGAGAGAAGCAGACTCTCCACTAGGGCTGGAGCTTGACATGGTAGATTTCAGGACCCACGAGATCATGACCTGAGTCAAAAGGAAAGAGTCTGTCGCTTAACCAACTGAGCCCCCCTTAATAGATGCTGTTAATATTCTTTTTTTTTTTTTAAGATTAAAAAAATGTTTTTAAGGAATCTCTACACCCAACATGGGGTTCAAACTGACAATCCCTAGATCAGGAGTCGTGGGCTCTCCCAGCTCAGTAGGTAAGAGGTGCCTCTTAACTATTAATATTCTTAATAGTTGTTAACTCATATGGAAGAAAATGTTTAAAAATATGGAAATGGAGGGGAAGTCTAAAAGTAAATTTATATTGCATCATACCACTAATCGTTTAACAGTCTGGGAATCTTTTTTTTTTTTAAGATTTTATTTATTTGAGAGAGAGAGAGAGAGAGAGAGCACATGAGAGGGGGGAGGGTCAGAGGGAGAAGCAGACTCCCCGCTGAGCAGGGAGCCCGATGTGGGACTCGATCCCGGGACTCCAGGATCATGACCTGAGCCGGAGGCAGTCGCTTAACCGACTGAGCCACCCAGGCGCCCACAGTCTGGGAATTTTTATATCCAGAAATAAATTCCTCTATTATAGAAATAGTGGAGCCTACTACATGTTTTACTGAATATGCTGTCAGAAAAAAAGCGAAGTGAGGGGCACCTGGGTGGCTCAGTCGCTGAGCGTCTGTCTTCGGCTCAGGTCACGATCTCAGTCCTGCAGCAGGGAGCCTGCTTCTCCCTCTCCCACTCCCCCTGCTGTGTTCCCTCTCTTGCTGTCTCTCTCTCTGTCAAATAAATAAATAAAATCTTAAAAAAAAAAAAAAGCATAAGTGAAATAAATACTGTGATTGAGGGAGGGCTGTTGGATAATTCACCACATTCCCTGTAGTGGAGAAATTGCATATCTGACTTGTGGTATCACAGAATCTACAGTGTGTATATACATATATGGCAAATCATTATGTTGTATGCCTTACAAGTACACAGCGTTATGTGTCAATTGTATCTCAATGAAACTGGGGGAAAGTCTGTGTTAAATTTTTTTAAAGATTTTTTTTGAGAGAGAGAGAGTGCAGTTTGTGGGGGGAGAGGGAGAGGGCGAAGCCGGCTCCTGGCTGGGTCCCAGGACCCCAGGATCATGACCTGAGCCAAAGGCAGGCACTTAAACTGACTGAGGCACCCAGGCGCCCCGATGGGGGCAAGTCTTAATATTTCAGTGAATAAGTGAATTTTCTTAACATTAGGGAGTAAATGATTTTTAAGTAATAATTGTCATTCAGTGAATATTTTTGATAATGCAATGAAATTTAGTTTTTCATAAACAACAGTAGTTTGGGGCGCCTGAGTGGCTCAGTCAGTTAAGCGACTGCCTTCGGGTCAGGTCATGATCCCAGGATCCGGGGATCGAGCCCTGCATCCGGCTCCCTGCTCAGCAGAAAGCCTGCTTCTCCCTTTCCCTCTGCCTGCCCCTCTGCCTACCTGTGCTCTCTGTCTCTCTGTCAAATAAATAAATAAAAAATATCTTAAAAAAAAAGTAATTTTCTATAAACTACTTCAGAATGAAACATACTATATTAGTCTTTTGTAATGGATGATCTCACTTTTTGAAATGCTGCTGAGCATATTAAAAGGTTGAAGTAAATTCTATGATCTGTAGATATTAGTATCTCGTATAGTCTGCATTTGCTGTAGTTCTACCAGATATATAGTTTTATTATGTAGTTTCTGTGTTAATACATACTGTATTTGGGGATACTTCTGTAGTTGATCATGAAATGCAGCTGCCTTGATTATTAATAGGATGGTATCTGGTGTAGGAAACTTGGAAATTGGTTGACTGTCACTATATTGTTTTCTCATTTTTTCTCAGGTGGAGTATTTGTTTACATTATCAAGATTATGTTTCAGTCCTTGGATTATTTGGTTTTGGGTCCTTCAGTGCAAGTTTCTGTTTTTTTGTTTTTTAGAGGGGGATAGACTAATTTTATGGTTAACTGTAGTGTGACTGTGTTCTTGCTTCAAGCAAGTGAATGCCAAGTGTTCTTTTGTTTTAATGGACTCAGTTCCATTCAGGATGAAAAGTTTTGCCTTTCTTAATTATTGAGAAATATTTTTGTTAGAATTTGAAACGTGAAATGACCTCCAAGGTTCTATTTAATGCCATCTTTGATTGGTTTGTGGGAAATAACTTCTCAGAGAAACAGGCATAGAATACGCTATGGAAACAGTCTGGCAAGGAAACATAGTGTCGTTCTATCAGGTTGAGGGCCTTGTTCAGTGACAGTACAGGTAGGAAAAAGGAAACATTTTGCAAATTACGGTAACGGACAGATGAGAGGATAAGAATGAAATGCCTCTTTAGGAAATAAGATACATGCTTGTTAAAATACAGCACTATGAATTTCCCCCCAGTGCTCAGTAGTATTAAGGTGAGTCAGAAATTTTTATCAGTGCTGTTCCCTCGTCAGATTTTGGCACTCCCGAGAAACAGCTGGGGGAAAATACTGTAATTTTTTGTTGTTGCTGTGGAGACGTATACCTCTTTTTAAGATGTGCAGTTCTAGAAAATATGTGGAAAGTTAATTTGATAGGAAATTTTCCTTTTATTTATGCTTTCTGTCAGTGTCTAATAACTTAGAAAAACTGCCCCTGCTCCTTCTCGACTCTTGTCCAGCTTTCTTGTCCACATCCCGGTTGGTTAGGGGTCTGTTAAAAGTGTAAACAACAAAGAACCTATTTAAATTTTTATCTGGCAGTGAAAGTTTTTAAAGCTGTTTTTGCTCTAATCTTGTAAAGTAAGCATTGCTTTTAAAGAACAACTAATCACATTTAGGATTTTTTCCTAAATGTCCTTTATGTTAGGAGGCACTGTGTGGATTTGCTTTGAATGTGCTCACGTTTTAACTGTGTGTGTTGTTATTTTCTTATTCTTATGTCTGGTGTGCGTATTAGAGTTTCGGTTTCAAGACGGGGGCGCCAGGTGGAGAGTCTTTATGCACAGCGTTGGAAGCACGGTCCAGGAGAGGGATGTTGGTAAACTGGGCATTACCAGCTTTAAGAACGTAAGTTTGTGAGACACAAATGAAAGGCCAGCTACAACCTGGAAGGATGTATTTGCACACTACATATCTGGCAGAGTATTGGTGTAAAATATATACAGAACTCTCAAAACTCAGCAGGGGAAAACAGTCCTTTCAGAAAATGAACAGGAGATGTGAACAGACATTTCAGGTGGCACATGAGCAAATGAAAAGATTATTAGACATTAGGGGAATGCACGTTTAAACCACACTAAGTTGTCACTACATAACCTACTAGAATAGCTAAAAAAAACAAAACAAACCACCAAATGCTGTCCAGTGGATGCGGAGGAACTTGATCTCTCATACGTTGTTGGTGGGGATGTGAAATGGTACAGCCACTGTGGAGAAAGTTTGTAGTTTCTTGTAAAACTGAGCATGCACTTACCTTACCACGCATCAGGTGCACATTTGGGCATTTAGAGAAATGAAACTTATGTCCCTGTAAAGACCTGTATGTGAACAGTCATGGTAGCTTTATTAGTAATAGCTAAAAACTGGAAGACAGCCCAGATAGCCTTCTGTGGGTGAATCAACCGTGGTACATCCATACCGTGGAGCATACTTCTCAGCAATGCAAATAAACACTACTGATAGATACACAGAACAACTTGGGTGCCCTCAGGGGAGTTACACTGAACGAAAGAAAGCTAATCTCAAAAGGTTACGTACTGTATGATTCCATTTATGTAAAATTCTTTTTATTGTGGTAAACACAAAATTGGCCATCTTAACTATTTTTAAGTGTACAGTTCGGTAGTGTTAAGTGCATTCACATTCTTGTGGAATAGATCTCCAGAACTTTTTTATCGAAAAACTCTGGTTACCCATTGAACAACAACTGTCCCTTCCCGGTTCCTCTTGCCCCTCTCTCGTAACCATCATTTTACTTTGTTTTTGTTAATTTAATGACTCTACCTCCTATCAGTGGAATCATACGGTATTTATCTTTTTTGACTGGCTTATTCACTTAGTGTGATGTCCTAAAGGTTTATCCATTCTGTAGCCTGTGGTACGGGGCCCTCCCTTTTTAAAGCTACATCGTGTTCTGTCGTGTCTGCCTGACGTTGTTTATCCGTTAGTCCATAGGTGTGCAGCCGGGTCACCTGCTGCCAGGAACGTGGCTGTGCAAATCTCTCTTCAAGATCCTGCTTTCAATTTTTTTGGCTGTAAATCCAGAAGTGGGATTGCTGGATCATATGGTAGTTCTGTTTTCTTTCTTTCTTTTTTTTTTTAAATAGACTACTTTTAGAGCAGTTTAGGTTCACAGCAAAATTGAGCAAACACTACAGAGATTTCGCATACGCTCTCTGCCCGCACATATGCATAGTCCCCCTCTCCCGATGATCAGCACCCCCCATGGATGGTGCCTATGTCACAGTTGATGAGCCAACATTGAGTAGTTCTGTTTTTAGTGTTTTTGAGGAACCTCCATATTTTCTCTAGTGGTAACACTATTTTACATTCCCACCGACAGTGCACAGGGGTTCCAGATTCTCCACATCCTCGCCAACACTTGTTATTACCTTTTTGTTTGTTTTGAACTGTAGCCGTCCTGATGGTCATTAGATGATATCTTACAGTTTTGATTTGCATTTCTCTGATGATTCGTGATGTTGAGCAGCTTTTTATGTGCTCATTGGTCCTTTGAATAATCATCTTTGGAGAAATGTCCTTTCAAGTCTTTACCCATTTTTAATCGGGTTATTTGATTTTTTGTTAAATTGTGTGAGTTCTTTATGTACTCTTGGATATTAACCCTTTATTAGGTAATAAATATGGTTTATGAGTATTCTCCCATTCCATAGGTTGCCTTTTCACTCTGGATTGTGTCCTTTGGTGTACAAAAGTTTTCAAGTTTGGTGCTCCATTTGTCTGCCTGTGCTTTCAGTGTCGTGCCCAGGAGTCCGTTGCCAGCCTGCTGTGATCAGGCCTTTCTCCTATGTGCTCTCCTAGTAGTTCTGTAGTTTCAGGTCTTACGTTTAGATCTTTTATCCATTTTGTACACAGTGTAAGATAAGGGTTCAACCTAAATCTTTGGCATGTGGATATCTGGTTTTCTCATCACCTTTTTTTTTTTTTTTTTTAAGATTTTATTCATTTATTTGACAGAGAGACACAGCGAGAGAGGGAACACAAGCAGGGGGAGTGGGAGAGGGAGAAGCAGGCTTCCCGCGGAGCAGGGAGCCCGATGCGGGGCTCGATCCCAGGACCCTGGGACCATGACCCCAGCTGAAGGCAGACGCTTAACGACTGAGCCACCCAGGCGCCCCTCTCATCACCGTTTGTTGAAGAGACTGCCCTTTCCCACACTGAATGGTCTTGATACCCGTATAGAATTATTGAAATGACGCAATTTGGAGATAGAGAATGGATTGCTAGTGGTTTTCAGGGATTAGGGACAATAGTGGTGTATGGCTATAGGGTTGTGGGAGCAGGAGGGGTCTTTGTGGTAATGGGACAGTTTTGTATCTTGTGGTGGTTACACAAATCTGCAAATGTGATAAAATTGTGAAGAGCTGGTAGAAACACTGAGTGATGAAATCTGTATTGTGGTGATGCAGGATGTCAGCACTGGGGAGAGACTGGGTAAAGGGTATAAGAAGCCTTTCTGTACTTTGTTTTCTGTTGTCCTGTAGATCTGTACTTCAAAATAAAAAGTTTTTAAAATGTCACTTGTAGCCACAGCATTTTTATCCATGTTTTTTCATGTAGAGAACTCCCATTTTAAACTTACTATTCATAGGTGCAAGCAACAACATAATTGCCACATTAACACTTTCAAGGAACAGGAAGTTGAAAGAGAAATCTATAGTTTGAGATAGAAATTCCATCTTAATTTTAAATAATCCTTAAACGTCTTGTGCTGCCATTTGAAAATGAAAGAAAGATATACAAGTTGATTTATTTGAGCTCTTGTGTGCGGTTGCGCTGAGAAGTGTTGGGGGATGCAAAGACAATGTGGGATTCCTACCTTGAGGTGCTGTATGTTGTAGAGGTTGACGGACAGGTAAACAAAAGTTTGTGGAAGGAAGAGTGATTAATTACCGGGGAGGGGGCACAGTGAGGTCAGGCAAGCCTTCCTAGGAAAAGGGCTAAATTTGGATACATCAGAATCAAGGTGTCCGTTCCCTTACGTTCTCTTAAGAGCATTAGGTTATGCACTTTTAAGAAATCCTTTTTATCTTGTAAAGAAAATAGTAATTAGAATTAATTGGCATGATGGGCTGAAATTTAAAGTTGAAAGATTTAAAACAAATAGGTGTTTCTGAGGGACAACTAACCCTGTTGACGATTTCCAAGAGTCTGAACACAACTTTCAAGGAATGGCAGCAATTTGTAATTTAAAAAAGCTTTAGAGGACCCAAGTCTGCTCACTTCACAGCTCTAGAAACTTATTTAAGAGAGGAGGACGGGAAGGAAGCAAATCATTGAGTGCTTGTCACCATACTCTTCCTGATCCAGGACTTTCCATTTGTGGTCACATTCACTTCTCACAGCAGATCTTTGAAGTAAATATTACCACCTCTTTGAGATAAGGAAATTGAGGTTTATATTATATCTGGTAATTTCCTCAACTAACCCTGATGGAGCTGGGTGTCAGAAATAGGCCTGTCTGCTGATGAAACCTGAGCCCTTCCCTGAGCAGTGGCTTAAGACTCCTTTGACTCCTGGGTCCTTTGGGCTCCTGGGTGGCTCAGTTGTTAAGCATCTGCCTTCGGCTCAGGTCATGATCCCAGGGTCCTGGGATCGAGCCCCACATCGGGCTCCCTGCTCGGCGGGAAGCCTGCTTCTCCCTCTCCCACTCCCGCTGCTTGTGTTCCCTCTCTCGCTGTCTCTCTCTCTCTGTCAAATAAATAAGTAAAATCTTAAAAAAAAAAAAAAAAGACTCCTTTGACAATTTAATGAGTTAAAGACTATCTCCTGAGAAAAGTGTACCTACACAATTTTGGGTATAATTTCAGAGTATTCTGATCGCTTGAGTGAAGTTCATATATATATATGTAATGCTGTGTCTTAACATCATTCAGCAAATTTGATAACCTGTTTTTTTGTGCTGTAGGGATGCCAAATGAATACAGTATTGTTCTTATGTTCCAGGAACTTGTATTTTGTAGAAAATCCCATAAGAGAGCTGCTTTAAAGTATTGGATAATGTCAGGGAATGATTACTTCTGCCTGTCTGGTTCATGGAAGGCTTTGAGGAGTTGGCAGCATTTGACTTTAAAAGCATATGTAAAATTTGATGACACAAATAAGAAAGTATTTAATGTTCAGGGAAAAGAGCAAGCAAGACAGAAGGTGTGTACTGAAAACAATTCATTGTGGTTGGAGCATATGATAAATTGATCTAGTGGGAAAACAATATCTGGAAAGCCTGGTATTTGTGGAAAATTTTAAAAATGTTGGAAGTTTTATTCTATTTGAGGAGGGGAGAAGTGATGTGGTCAAAGTGCGTTGGACCCGTGCTTCTCAAATTATCTGTGATGAAAGCCCAGCTCTAAGGAAAATTCTAATTCATTATGTATTGATACTTAGAAAAACAATGAAAATGAGTTATTAGAGAAATTAAATTAAAAAGACATAAATTTGAGCCCATCCTTTATAAGGTTCGTATGAAGTGACTGTCAGATTGCTGTATGAGCTTCTGAATCCTTGCTCTGGCTTCACGTGTCACAGACCAGTAATGGTTTGGTGGATCGGCTCCTGTTAATGGGGCATATTCTGAGTATCACTGCTCTGGAGAGGGTGCAGAATGATGTTGAGACTCCATTCTCTCCATGAGGGCGGAGATATTTATTCGAGTGTAATTAACAGACAGTGTTGTGTTAGTTTCAGACGTAGAAGATAGTGATTCGGCAATCCTCAGCAACTCTGTACATTTCTCAGCGCTCATCAGAAGTGTGCTCTTAACCCCAATATCTATTTCCCTCATCCCCACTGAGCACAGAGACTCTTGTTTTTGCCTATTAACTGACATCACAGATGCCTACAAGGGTGACTGAAACTTAGCAGGCAACCAATAAATAGGTATTGAATGGATTAGAACTATTATACTAGATTTTTTTCCCCCTGAGGACTTAAGGACATGTGAACTAAATCTTTCGAGGTAGAAAGTAAAACAAGATACTTCCATTTAGTAAACATTTAATTCCTTCTGTATGCTTAGCCCTAGGGATAATTGATACAATCCCTGGCTTCCCTTTCTAGTGGGGAAGGCAAAGTTTTATAGACAAATATTGGTTATAATTAGAAGTAGGTGTTTCACACAGCAGTATAGACATTGTTGCCCTTTTTACAAGTGTAGCTTTGACCAGATGACTCTTGTTGGAACGCCTTCTCTGTCTCAACAGGGTTCTAATTTTTTCTCTCAAAGCAGTTTCTTTAATGGACAGTTCTATCTAGTATGGCTATAGTTTTCCCAATTCTTAATAATTTATGAATTGCCACAAAAATGAAAGGTGGTGGCCCCCCCCGCCCCCCAAGCTTCTGGCTTTTCTGTACTTTTTTTTTTTTTTTTTAAATGTCTTCAAAGATTCTCTCTGGTCTTCTACCTTAGCTATCTCAGGCTTTCTACCAGGTGGCTCACCACATTTTCCAGAAGAGGAAACTAGGTTTGACTTCCTCACAATAGCAAAACCAAGACAACTAGATTTCATTAATCTCTGAGCCTGTCTTTAACAGTATTTAAATTAGATCTACATAGAGAATATAAAAAATGAGTTGATTCAGTTATCCCTTTTCTACTTGAGTCTTAGGGTGTCTCCGGGGTCATATACTCCTTTGATTTTTTTTACTTTTTTGAGGGTGAGTCATGCATTTAAAGTAAATCTTAGGTAACCTAAATCAAGATATTCTAGAGGAAAATGTCATATGTATTGAAAAGATAAAACATGTGATAGAAATATCAGCCATCCCTTTGAAGCTTCTGTTAACATTTGATTCTTTTTGTTGTATTTTGCCTTTTTAGTAAACTGAAATTCTGGAAGGAAGGACCTTTAGTGTTAAGAATTTTAGCGAAAATCATACTCTTTGGAGTTGAGTTCATTGAAATTCCTTTTACATACTTGATTCTCTTTAAGAAACCTAGCGCAAGATCAAGAAGTTGTTTTTCCAAATTCATTTAGCAAGTAAATGGCAGCAGTAGGTTTCAAACCCAGGTCACCTTATTACTAAGACTACTACTGCTTTTTAACGTAATAGCACGCTGTGTGTTAAAATCTGAAAACTTTGTGACTTTCGGAAGGTACGTTACTGTTGCTCATGGCCTCACCTGATATTTTGGGTTTGTTTCTCATCTTTTGTGTTGGAGGATTCTAAAACTAAAATGTCTGTTTCAAGGCTTCTGTAGAGAGGGATGTTACTCTGAGACTTTCCGTAATACTCTAAAACCCTAGGTAAGTAGAGGATGATATATATATATATATAGCAGTGCATAGCGTAGTTTATATTGTCATCGTTAGAAGTCTAGGACTTTAGAATATGCTAACATCTTTTTTCAAACTGCTGTGAACATTTATGTTGTGGTGGTTCCCCTGGGAAATATTGTATTTTCCAGCGTCTTCTCCGGTTGTTTCTACATCTCTCCCTTAGGATTATACCCTTGCTGCTGCTTCTGCCCTTAGCATTTGCTTGGTGGAAACAGAACAAAACTGTCATCCAGTTTGGCTTATATTTAACTCTTGCAGGTGCAGCAGTGGCCTGGGTGAGAGCACTGTATTTCCTGCCACTCTCTTCGGGGTCCAATGCATATGGTGCTTGGCTGTTGGGGGCGCAATACCACTGTGATAGGGTTTTTTCTTCTTTTTTAAAACTTTTTATTTTTAGAACAGTTTTAGATTTGTAGAAAAATTGCAAAGATAGTCCGGAGAGTTCCTGTATACTCTGTACCCAGCTCCCCTGTTGCTGATATCTTAGGTTAGTATAGTACATTTGTTACAGCTGGTGAACCAGTACTTACACATTATTATTAAAAAGAGTCCATACTTCAGTTTTTCGTCGTTTTTACCTGCCATCCAGGACACCACATTGCATCTAGTTCTCATGTCTTCCTAGTTTTCTAGGAAGTGGGCTCTATTCTGTGAGTTTTCTTGTTTTTCATTGCTTTTACAGTTTTGAGGTATACTGGTTAGGTATATTGTAGAATGTCCCTCAAATTGGGTTTATTTAATGTTTTTCTCATGATTAGACTGGGGTTATGGGTTTTCAGGAGGAATGCTGCAGAGGTGAAGTGCCCTCCTCATCACCTCAGACCGGTGGCCCATGGTAACCACAGGACAGCACTGATTGTGTGAACCTTGGTCACTTGGTTAAGGCAACGTTGGTCAGGTTTCTCACTGTAAAGTTAGTTTTCCCCCTTTCCTACCCTTTTCTTTGTAAGCTGCTCAGTCCAGCCCACACTCATGTGGGAAGGAGGGACCAGGCCCCCCACCTCATGTCAGGGAGAATACTTACTTAACGTTATTTGGAATTCTTCTGTAAGGAAGACTTGTCACTTCTCCCCCATTTATTTGTTAATTCAGTCATGTATTGTGTATAGACCTGTGTGTGTGCGTGTGTTTAAATTTTAAGTAGGCTCCACAACCAGTGTGGGGCTTGAACTCCTGACCCTGAGATAAAGAGTCACAGGCTCTACCGACTGAGCCAGCCAGGCACCCACAGACTTGCATATTTTATTTCCTACTTTGGGTTAAAATCTGTATTAGTAGGGCTCTCCAGAGAAATGGAACCGATGGGAAGGGGCTCTATATGTGTGTATATATGGATGTCTGTATGTATACATCACAGTATGTGATTGTAGAGGCTGGCTAGTCCAAAATCTGCAGGGTAGCCTGGAGTTCTAGGGAAGAGTTGATGTTGCATTTCGACTCTAAAGGCAGTGTGCTGGCAGAATTCCCTCATGGGAAAGGTCAGTCTTTTAAAAAAAAATTAAGGCCTTCAACTGACTGGATGAGGCCCACTTACATTATGGAGGGTAATCAGCTTTACTCAAAGTTTACTGATTTAAGGACGTCTGGGTGGCTCAGTTGGTGAAGCGTCTGCCTTCGGCTCAGGTCATGATCCCGGGGTCCTGGAATCGAGCCCTGCATCGGGCTCCCTGCTCCGCGGGGAGCCTGCTTCTCCCTCACCCTCTGCTGCTCCCCTGCTTGTGTTCATTCTCTCTGTCGGATAAGTAAATAAAATCTTAAAAAAAAAAAAAAAAGTTTACTGCTTTAAATTGTGATCTTGTCCGAAAACTACTTTTCACAGAAACACCTGGAATAGTGTTTGATCAGATAAATACCTGTGGCCTGGTCAAGTTGACACATAAAATGAACTGTCACATGTTTTTGTTTCTTAGGTCATTTATTTTGTTCTCACATTGTTCCAGCGTTTGTCATTGAGGGTTCTTTCAGGTTGTCTGGTGTTCCTCTGACATGCACTCATCTTTTTAATTTTTGAGCACTTCCTTATTTTCTGGTGACTCGAGAATGTATCAGATGTGTCTTGTATCTTCTCTAGCCCAGTCCAAGAATCAGCTGCTTTTCCAAGAATGTGAAATGTGGTATCTAGAAATCAAGGTCTGGGCGTTGGAAGTGCTTGTTGCTCCTGGAGGGTCATTTCTTTATAGGAGGAGGTGGGCCCTCTGTGCACGCACACTCACCTGGGTGTGTATGTACGTGCCTCCAGTGTTTCTGTAGCCCCTCTGCGTCTCTGCCAGGCCCCACCTCGCTTCCTCCTGATACCCCACCTCTGAGGGAGTGCCAGCATGGCCCTGCTTGTTTTTCTCTAACTCCCCTCTCTGACATCGGGAAGCCAGCCCCCATCACTTAGGTGAGAGCGGTTCCAGAGTTGCTAACTCTACCCTTGTGGGAAACAGATGGACAACAGGAGTACAGTGCTTAGGCACAGTTCTTGTCCTTATGTGTTCAGGTGGGAGTCAGAACCTTGCTTTCCAGTGTTACTGAGGTCTGCTCCTTTCCCTGCCACCCCTTCAGTGAGGTTTTGTCATGCATTAGTGATAGGTAATCATTCGTCATAGTCTTCATTCCATCCTTGTTGATTTTTCAAATTGATTTTGCTTACGTCACAGTTAATTCTTTGAGGTAGACACTTCCCTGGGTTTGACAAGTGCCTAAAATCACATACCCACCACTGCAGGACCCTGAGGCTAGTTGTATTACCTAAAATTCCCCCGGATGTCCCCACTCCACCGTCCCGGCTGACACTGACCTGTTTTCTGTCCCTGTAGTTTTGACTTTTCCAGAATGTCATATGCAGCTTCGAGGGCCTGGCTTTCACTTAGGAGTGTGCATTTAAAATTCATCCATGTTGTTGCATGAGTCAGTAGCCTGTTCCTTTTATCTCTGAGCTGCATTCCCTCGTATACCCTTCTGCTGTGTGCATTCCTTTGGACCAGTTTGCCTATCCATTCCCACGTTGAAGGATATCTTGGTGTTTCCCAGTTTTTAGTGATTGTGAATGAAGCTGCTGCAAACATTTGTGTACACATTTCTGTGTGAACCCAAGTTTTCTTCAGTTCACTTGGATTAATACCGAGGAGTACGATTGCTGATTGTATGGTAAGACTATGTTTATTTTAACTTGATAAGAAACTGCCAAATTGTCTTCTAAAGTAGCTATACCCCACATTTTATTTTAAACACATACCATCTTAATGCTTTGTTCTTAATCTTGATTTTTCAGTATAGCCATCTTTTTTTTTTTTTGGAGGGTGAGAGGTGGGTGAGAGGGGAAGGGAGCATCTTTTTTTTTTTTTTTTTTTAAGATTGATTAGAGCACCTGTGTGGGAGAGCGGTGGGGGAGGGGGAGGGCAGAGGAAGAGAATCCCAAGCGAACTCTGTGCCCAGTGCAGAGCTGGACCCAGGGCGCAAGCCCATGACCCTGAGATCGTGACCTGAGCTGAAATCAAGAGTCGGACACTTAACCAGCTGAGCCACCAGGCGCCCCTAGTATAGCGATCTCCATGTATCTGCACATAGAGAACTTACTTTGTTCTTTGAAACCTACACAGTATTCCACGGTACGACTAAAACATAATTCGCTTTGTGTTAAAACAATTCTTTAAATTATGAAAGTATCGCATATTTGTGGCAAAAAATACGAGTTCTATCAAGGAGAGTATATTGAAAAGTAAGTCTCTCATCCACTTCTCCTTTCTTCATTCACTAGAAGGGAATTTAGAGTTCATATGCATGGTTAACACTCTAATTTATATGAAAGATGAAGATTTTAATGTACTAACACTGCTTCCCTAATTCTTATCATATATTTGTAGCTCTTCTACCTGTTATCTTTATTACTGTTAACGAAGTGATTTATCAACCTTACGTAGGAGTCCCTGCTATGAAAGGTAAAGAAATTAGCTCACTTACCTTCCAGTGATTTTTTTTTTTCCTCCTACAGATTTTGTTAATTATCTTTTTATATTGTCAGGGTTTATAACATTTATATTCTCTTTTATAACTGAAATAGTTTTCTGGGATTATCTAGTGTCAAAAAAGGAAAACCAGGAAATAGCATTTATATGATTATGTTAATGTATTCACTGTAATACCAAATAATGATTCTGGATCTAAAGAGGGAGGTATAAACTCTTGTCAGTGAAACTTTGTTAGAGAATTTGTAAGTCCCCAACCCAAGTCTTCCTTCCTTCTGCTCTCACTCAGATGTTGGCTCCTACTCAGCCCCCATTTCCTCCTAGCTCATGCTGTCCTCGTTAGAGTATTTCTTAATTTATTTTTTATTTTTTAGTGAGGGAGAGAAGTGGCGGGGGTGGGGGGAGGTGTGTATGCAGAGAGATCGAATCTTAAGCTGGCTACACTCCCAGTGCGGAGCTGGACGCCTGGCTCGGTCCCACAATCCTGAGATCACGGCCTGCGCTGAAATCCAGAGTTGGACACTCAACCAGCTCAGCCACCCAGGCGCCCCTAGTATTTCTAAATTTTATAGAGTGTGTGGGTGGCAAACTGTGGGTCCTGGCATATTGAAAAATGCCTTTATTTTGTCCTAACATTTGATTGATAGGTTTTCTGGGAATTGTGGCTTCAACATCTTTTCTCTGCAGAACTGGGCCGCCATGTCCCGTTGTCTGTGGTGACCAGAACTCCTCATGAGCACACAGTCAGTCTCATGTTTGTTCCTGTGGAGATAAGGTTGTCACCTTCTAAAGAGTTTCCTTTATACTTGGACTTACAGAATTTTACCCATGTGTGTCTCTTAAGTATAACATTTTTTCATTCATTGTTTTAGACTCAGTGGGCTCTTCTGGGTTGTGGTCTTAGGTCTGTCTTTAGCTCAGGAATATTCTTCTTTTTGCTCTTTTGTCATCTTCTGCATTCTCCAGCAGAACCCATTCTTTGGAACTTCTACTAGTCAGGTGTTAGAGCTCCTTGATCTCTTTTCTTTGCCTCTTTATTTTCATATTCATTTTCTATCTTTTGTTAATATATTTTGGAGATTTTCTCTACTTCCCCCCATGTTAGTGACTTGGTTTTGTCATTTAGCTTGGCCACTTAATTTTTCATTTGGCAATTGTATTTCTAATTTCCAAGAACAACTTCTCTCCTTCTCCCCCTCCCCCGAGAAGTTTATTTTTTAAACAGATTTATTTCGATTTAATTTGTGTGCCATAAAATCTCCTCGGTGTAGGTGTGTGTGTAATTCTGTACTTTTAGTACATTTAGAGTTGCAACCATCATCACAATATAATTTTAGAATGTTTCTGCCACCACAGAAAGAAACCTTGAGGCTGTGAGTGGTCACCTTCCCAGCCCCAGTCAACTGCGGATTTACTTTTTGTCCCTGTGAATTTGCCTTTTCTGGACATTTCATGTAAATGAGATAATATAATATGTGTTTTTTTGTATATGGCTTCTTTCACTTGGCATATTATTTTTACGGTTGATCTGTGCTGTAGTATATATTACATCTGTTGTTCGAGCATCATTTGCTGAAAACACTATCCTTTTGCTCTGAATTATCTTCGAACTTTTGTTGAAAATCTGTTGACCGACCTGTTGTGCAGATCTCTTTGGGGACTCTCTAATTCTGTCACATTGGTCTGTATGCCTGTCCTTCAGCCACTATCATAGTTTCTTGGATATTGTTATATAGTAAGTCTTGAAATTATGTGGTGGAAGCCTTCCAACTTTGTTTTTCTTTTTAAAGATTGTTTTGGCATGTTGAGGTCTTTTCAAGTCAGTTTGATGATTTCCACAAAAGAGCCTGCCATGATTTTGGGTGGAATTACAGTGAATGTAGATTAATTTGCAGAGAGTTAACATCTTAACAGTCTGAGTCTTCCACCCTGCAAATGTGGCATACCTGTCCATTTATTTAGGTCTTTTTACATTTTAGCAAAGTTTGTTGTTTTCCGTGTGTAGATCTTACACCTGCTTTATTGAGCGTATCCATCCATATTTCATGTTTTTTTAATGTTGCCATAAGCTAAATCATCGAAGGGGCGCCTGGGTGGCTCAGTCAGTGAAGCATCGGCCTTGGGCTCAGGTCATGATCCCGGGGTCCTGGGATCGAGCCCCACGTCGGGCTCCCTGCTCCACGGGGGGCCTGCTTCTCCCTCTCCCTCTGCTGCTCCCCCTGCTAGTGTTCCCTCTCTCTCTCTCTGACAAATAAATAGATAAAATCTTAAAAAAAGTTAAATCCGTCTAAAATTTTATTTTCCAATTATTCATTGCTTATATATAGAAATAAAACGGGCACCTGGGTGCCTCAGTTGGTTAAGTGTCCAATTCTTGATTTAGGCTCAGGTCATGATCTCGGGGTTTTGAGATCTAGCCCCAGGTGGGTCTCTGTGCTGTGTGTGGCACCTACTTCAGATTCTCTCCCTCTCCGGCACCCCCCTCCCCTCCCGCAGGCTATCTCTCTCTTTCTCGCTCTCTCTCTGTCTCTCAAAAAAAAAATAGGTTTTTGTATTTTGACCTTGTGTTGTGCAGTCTTGCTAAATTGAGTTAGCTTTTTTACATTTTCTCTAGGGGTTTCTGCATATACAATGGTCTGCAAATCAGCACGGTTTTACTTCTTCGATTTGTGTGCTTTTTATTTATTTTTATTTATTTATTCTTTTTAAATTTATTTTAGAGAGAGAGAATGAGCAAGAAGAGGCAGAAGCAGACTCCCCCGTGGAGCAGGGAGCCCGACGTGGGGCTCGATCCCAGGACCCTGGGATCATGACCTGAGCCGGAGGCAGACGCTTCACTGACTGGGCCACCCGGGCGCCCCTGTTTTCCTTATTACATTGGCTGGGATCTGCATCACAGTGTTGCAAGCACAAGTGATGTGGTAATTCTCTGTGACCCCATCTTTCTGAATCCACATAGCAGCTGCTGTGCTCTGTTCTTGACCTCTTAGCTCTGGGGCTGGGGGTCAGTTCTGTAGTTCTCTGGTGGTCTTCCTGGAGGTTCTTTCTCTATCTCATTCTTTTAGCCCTTCTAGTAATTTTGTAAGCACCCAGTTCCGCATTGAATTCCTTCTCCTTAAAACACCTAATCTATTTCCTGTTTTCTGCCCTGAACTTTGACCAATACACTTTAATTTACTATATGGATCATTCTTAGGGCCCTTGGAAGACTATTTCTTTATGGGTCAAGTAATAATTAACATTAGAGTAGAAAAAATGAATGTGTTCTGGCCAGTGTTTTTAATGGTTCCTGCATGATCTGATACCACTTTTGAGTGAATTATGTGGAAGCATTTTTTCTATAGAGAATGGGAAGGTGGCCTTATGTTGAAGATAGGTTATCTAAGAGTGGTGTAAATAAATAACAGTGGCCCTGCCATGTAATTATAAGTTGTTTCTTTTGGTCCCTGGGTGCACTTTTTACGAGTAGTTTAATTTGGAGAGTATGGCAGAAAGTAGCTGCTCAAAGCCAGACATTCTCTGAATGCTTTATTATTTATTTTGAAATGTTCAAGGTGGCATTTGGATTTAACTGCCTCGACCGTATTCTCAGCTAGGTACCTGAGCCATATTACGTGAGATAGGAGTTTGCTCATTTGTGCATCAGAAGGGAGATTATAAAATTTCTAGGCGAATTCACTTTTCACCGGAGGTAGTCTCGTTCTTCGGGTAAATGTTTGAATGCTGACTTTAAATACAGTTGACCCTTGAGCAATGTAGGGGTTAGGGTGCCCACTCCCTGCACAGTTGAAAATCTCTGTGTGACTTTTGACTCCCCCGTAATGGCCTATTGTTAACTGGAAGCCTTACCAATAATGTAAACAGTCAATTAACACATACTTTGTATGTTGTATGTATTATATACTGTATCCTAACAACAAAGTGAGCTAAAGAAAATGTTACTAAGAAAATCATAAGAGGGGCGCCTGGGTGGCTCAGTTGGTTGAGCGACTGCCTTCGGCTCAGGTCATGATCCTGGAGTCCTGGGATCGAGTCCGCATCGGGCTCCCTGCTCGGCGGGGAGTCTGCTTCGCCCTCTGACCCTCCCCCTCTCATGTGCTCTCTCTCCCTATCTCATTCTCTCTCTCAAATAAATAAATAAATACATCTTCGGGGGAAAAAAAAGAAAATCATAAGAGAAAATACATTTATAGAACTGTATTTCTCCATGTTTCCAAAAAACATTCCAAATACATTTATTGAAAAAAAATCCATGTGTAAGTGGACCTGTGCAGTTCAGAACTGTGTTGTTTAAGACTGTGCTGTCGGGCCTGGGAGACCCTGGAGAAATCGCTTCTTGTAGGAAGTATGCCCATTGAGCACGGAAGGTAGTCACATTTGTAATTGCCATAAAATGTGAGGATCATACAGCAGGAGGAGTAGGGGAGAGCATCACTATGGAAGTGATAGCCAAGCTAAGACTGAAGAATGATTAATAGGAACTGGCCAGATCTTTGGAAAGGGTGGGGACAGGTGAAAAGCCTAATGAGCCTCGTGATAGCTGGTTGCCCAGAATGGGATTTTAGTTCAGCTTTAACTAAGAGAGGTCCAGAGTGGTTGGGGCGATGGTGGCAGTCTGGGAAGAGTGTTAAGCTGTTGCAGGTGACCACTGAGAGGACGTCTGCTCCCCACGAGGGTTACTCTCCATTGTCCACGTACAGTATATGTAACCGCGCTCTAGGTATTCAGCCAGTGTGTGCAGAGATCTGCTGCTACCCTATTCAACTGTGCCTGGATTAAACTTTTTTTGAGGACTGACTAAAGGCTCTGCAAGCCATCCCTTCTTCTGGAGGTCTTGGATGGACGTCGCAGTCTGGAATCCCTTGAAATTGTATTCAAAATTGTGCATTTGGTGAAGGGAAGGGAGGGTCTGTCCCTTCAATTAGATTCTCATAGGGTTTTGAGGCCACCCTCCTGCTGGTCTCCCCTCACTGCCCTGCTTCCTTTTGGGAGCCCTTGGTGCTGCCCCACACTACGGAGGGCTGCGCACCTCCCCTGCACAGAGGGGTCTTGACTGACCGGCCCCTTTGGACGCCATCCCTGCCGTCTCCCACCTGGGGAAGGGTGCTGTCGGCAGCAGTGGTCCAGTGACGCTCCTGTGGGTGTTAGGGAGATGTTGCGTTACAGTGTCCTTTTTAAGGGGACCTTCAGGAGTAAATTCTTTCTTTTTTGCTAGCAATGCAAATAATTCTTTAATCATTAAAATAATTTTTTTAACCTTAGTGGCACTTAGTTGTGGCTGTCCGATCATATTTCCTTTTTTTTTTTAAATAAAGATTTATTTATTTGACAGCGCATGCACACACAAGCAGGGGGCATGCAGAGGCAGAGGGAGAAGCAGACTCCCCTCAGAGCAGGGAGCCTAATGGGCTCAATCCCAGGGTCCTGGGATCATGACCTGCTTAATAGATTGAGCCACCTACGCCCTCCCCCCTTTTAAGGCGATTTTATTTGTTTATTTGAGGGAGAGGGAGAGGGAAAGGAAAGAAAGAAAAGAAAGGGAAGGAAGGAGCAGGGGGAGTCATATGCATTTTTTAGAAAAATACTTATTTGAGAGAGGGAGATCACGAGGGAGGGGAAGGGCAGAGGCAGAGGGAGAAGCAGTCTCCGATCCCAGGACCCGGGATCATGACCTGAGCCCGAGGCAGATGCTTCACCGACTGAGCCCCTCAGGTGCCCCATCATAGGCATTTCTAATGCATTTTTATAATGTCCATATTTCTGATTCCATTAAATGTCCTTCATGGTTTCTCTTTTTCTCATCTGTTTCTAATTTATTTTGTATTTTATGTAACTCTATAAAGCATATTCTACTTGGGGGGCAGGATAGGGTATTTAAACACAAACCCCTCTGTGTTCAGAGTTTCCTCTTTGTTAGATTCCTTTCCCTGTGTAACACATACTTTTTACTTGGGACTGTTCTTTTCTTTTTCCCATCTCTACTTAGGAAAATAAACTCACCCTTTATGGTAAAGGACCAGTAGTTGAAATGTTTTTGCTGCTTGGACGTCTTCTCTGACACGCTAACCCTTGCGAAACAGGTTTTCAAGGCCGTTGACATTGAGAATATGTCTAGATTAGGGCCGGACGTATTTTTAGTGAACTTTTACCCTCTCTACTCAGTATTTTCTTTATCCTTAAGGCATTTATCATTTTGTACTTGGCTTTGATTTTTATGTAGGTGTTTGCCCTTGCCCCTTCGTGTGATATTAACTGGTTCGTCCATTATCAGTAGCCTGTTTTGTAGTGCCCATTCCCATCCTCTCCTTCCTCAGTCATGTGTAATCTTGGTAGTGATTCTACTAAGATACTTGGCAGAATGGTTCCTGGTAGCCAGTGAAAGACGGGATGCATGTACAGTTGGACAGTTACAACTGTAGTGGTGGCTGATTGGCTCAGATTAGTCACGATGGACATCCTGCTGGTTTGCCTCTGGGTTCCTGAACTTGATTGATCAGATTCCAAAAAATAATCACTTGAAGACATTACTGTATATACTAAGTTTGTAGGAATCACAGAAATTGAATAACCATTAGATTAGTTGATAAAATCAGGATTTAGAAAGTTTTCTATAGTTGGGCAGAAAATTTGCTAAAATAGTAGATAGTAGTTACTTATTTTTTTAAAAAATTGCTAGTATGAGGTCAGGGAGACCTAGCTTAGCAGTAGGCAGCTTGTGAGGAGGAGACGATATTCATCACTTTTTATATTACAATGGGCTAGGTTATATTGTGGTTAAAAACACACATACAGGGTGCCTGGGTGGCTCAGATGGTTAAGCATCTGCCTTCGGCTCAGGTCATGATCCCAGGGTCCTGGGATCGAGTCCCGCATCAGGCTCCCTGCTCAGAAAGGGACCTGCTGCTTCCTCTCTTGCTGCTGCTCTCTCTGCTTGTGCTCTTTCGCTCTGTCAAATAAATAAATAAAATCTTTAAAAAAAACCACACACACACAGACACACACACCTGAAAGTCCCAGTGGCTTAAAATACAAGGGTTTACGTCTCGTCAGCGCAGGGCAGCAGAGGTCCTCCGTAATAGTGCAGCCACCATCTCAGATATTGTCAGAGAAGGGCCATCCGATACAAGGTTGGCCAGAAGTGAATGGAGGCACTTCCACGTACAAGTCATTGGCTAAATCTAGTCACATGGTGCCTCCCGGACCGCAAGGGGGCCAAGAAAAGTCCTCTTTACCCCTGTGCCCGACAGCAGGGCGGATGGCTGCTCCATCCTGTTCTAGTGCCCAGTACAGCAGTTGCTGGACAGGTATTGAGCACTCAGTAAATCTATGTGAGATGGATGACATCGTTCAAGTCGCTGCTAAGTTTAAATCTCTGTAAGGTTGTTAGAAAGGGACTTCCTTGCAGATGATGTTAGAACTAGGCAATCTTTTTTTTTTTTTTTTTTAAGAGAGGGAGAGGCAGGGGGAGGGGCAGAGGGAGAAGCAGGCCCCGAGCTGAGCAAAGAGCCCGATGCGGGACTTCATCCAGGATCCTGAGATCATAACCTGAGCTGAAGGCAGACACTTTACGGACTGAGCCACCCAGGTGTCCCAGGAGAGAGAGACTCTTAAGGAGACTCCACACCCAGCATGGGCTCAGCTTGGCCCAGGACTCCATCTCACGACCCTGAGATCATGACCTGAGCCGAAACCAAGGGCTGTACGCTCAACCAACTGAGCCACCCAGGCGCGTCCCTAGGCAGTCTGTTCTTGAATTTCTGCAGTTTGCTTCCTCATTAGTACCCTTTTCTCTGTTGATTCCTCCTTTCTTGACTCCTTTTGAAAGCATAAGCTGTGTAGATGAGATGCAGTGTCTTACCTACTTTGAGGGACCATGTTTGACTATCCGATTCATATATTTAGGATTATTTTAGTTTAGGTCTGGATACAATGTTTATACTTACTCTTGGGTAGCATTAATATTTGATGTTCATTGGGTCAGTATAAAGAGTGATTACATGTAAAACCTTCTTTCAGTAGGTAGAAAAATATACCTTAAGATGAGAATTAATGTTGGTCTTCACATTAACAGCAGTAGGTGATATTTATATTTTAAGAGAAGTATAGTCATTTTTATAAAGAGGATAAATTGTAAGTGGCATAGCAATTCTGAATACTATGTTGTTGAAACATCAGGAGCAGATGTTACTATCCTGTTAGCAGTCCTAGTGTAAAACTAGTTTGAAAGGTGCAGTCTTGAATTATTTAATACTTTGTATTCAAATTATGTGAAATACCATCCTTTTTTTTTGATTTTTGAGTAGTACCCTAGGTTGTTTTCTTAAATATGGTTTGCTGTGTTTTTCCTCCCCCTTCTCAATTTGAGTCTCTGGAGTCTGTTCTATTTTTACTTGTGGATCCTGCATACTGAAGCAGTCTCTGATTTCATGCTCTGTAGATCAACAGATTTCTTGTAAGATGAGAATTGGGTAATAGGTGACTATTAGGGGAATAAACAGTTCTAGTAAGTTGGTAAACATTTATTGAGTGAGGTGTTTTCAGTAACAGCAATTCGTTACCAAATGTCTCTTGGTACTATGACTAAAGATAATTCCAGAATAGATGTAGTAGTTGGTTTTTTGCTGTGAGTAATTGCTAGAAGTGATTTTTTTTTTTTTTTGGTAGTATTGTTGAAGCTCTATTTTTTTATGTTTAATTTTTTAACTCTTTTTTAAGGGATCACTGAAAGTAATATATATGAAATATTTACAAATTGTTGGAAATAAGCCAGGACTGTTGAATTAAAAAAAGTCTTGCAGATCAAACCACATCTTCATTATGAAATGAAAGTAAAACAGCACTGTTTAAAATTCAAATTGAGCAACATTCATTCTTTCCAGGGCATTAGAATCTGCTTGGGGCTGGGGTTGAATTATTTGATTATTTGTTAGATTCCCTTTGCTAAACATTGCGGAGAAGACCTAATGACCCCTTCTCCCCCCCCCCCCCCCCCCCCCCCCAAGTGATGAGCAGTAAGTTGCTTGTTAGGAGATTAGGGCTTTATTGCATTTCTGGCTGTCTGGTGCTGTCATTCCACTGGTTCCTTCTGGGTGTCTGGCCTAACAGGACATCGTATCAGACTTTAATTATGAGTCCATTTACTTTGCAAAGCTGATTTAAAATTTTGATAATTTTGTTTTCAAGGTGAAGTTTGATCTTTTATTTCTTGTGCACATGAATGCATATAGTAAATCAAAACTTGTTTGTACTGGAGGAAATTTCTAAAGGCAGGTAGAATACATTTTCCCACACTTGAACTCTTACCACTTTTACTTAAATTCTGGTTTGTCTGTATATTCAGTTTGCTCTTTGACATCAGTGTACTCGGTCCTTTAGTTGTTTTCTTAAAGTTATGTCATTTTTTCCCCCCTGAGTTTTGCCTGCTCCCCACTCCCCTTTTTCTCCTTAATCTGTGGTGAGTTAGACGTACTGGACTCGGGCAGATGGCCACACGGAACTTTGTCGGACAGGCAGTTGGTATTTCTGTCAGTAGTGGAGCAACATGGTGAAAAAGGATGGGATTTCAGGAGACAGGCCCGCAGGGTGTGATCACGTGTTTATTCCTGGTTCTCACCACGTGGGACCAGGGCTCCGCAGAGAAATGACTGATTGGTCTGGGATTGGAAGTGTTTGGAACATCCTGTCTTATGTACCAGAAAGCAAGAAAGCTATCAAAGGTCGATGGGCAGGCAACTTTATCACTGGGCAGGGTTCCCAATGGACAGATTCCTCTGTGGGACAGTTTGGGTGGATAAAGTGAGTATTAATTATGGATTAAAACATAGTGTGTTAAAATCCATGACTTCATAATACGAAAGCCAGTGACAACAGCAAAACACCATGCGGTCACCTTGGAAGGTGTGGAACCGGCGCACCGTAGGGTAAGAGTAAAAGAATCAAGTATTTATCTTTCAGGACTTTCCCAGGTAACCCAGTACTCGATAAAGAGGAGTTTTTGTTTATAATAGTAACCCAGCTAATAAAGAAATGAAAGAATTAGAGTATCTCCATTTCACAGCCCAATGAAGTAGATAAAGGCAGTGATCGTTAGCAGCTGCGGAAGCCAGTAGGTTGAAGAGTGGCAGCTCCCACACCCCGAGATCGTAAGAATGGGGATGGCCAAGACCTGTGTTTCCTGATGTGATGCAGTGGCACCAGCCCGATTCTGAATCTGGTCAGGCTTTTAGATCTGCCAATTTATAGGAAATAATAAGGTACAGAAGAACGTGTTTAAAGACCCTGTGAGAGAATGCACTTGTAAAATCCAGAAATAAATTCTATAGGACAGGTGTCTTGGTTTCAACAAATAACTGTGACAAGAAAAGAAAACAGCTTAGGGAACCTATAAAGAGACATATTTACGTGGGGATCTTGTTTGGATGGATCCTGGTTCTGACCAACTAATTGATTAGTCTTTTTTTTTTTTTTTTAAGATTTTTTTATTTATTTATTTGAGAGAGAGAGAGAGAGAATGAGAGATACAGAGCACGAGAAGGAAGAGGGTCAGGGGGAGAAGCAGACTCCCCGCTGAGCGGGGAGCCCGATGCGGGACTCGATCCCGGGACTCCAGGATCACGACCTGAGCCGAAGGCAGTCGCTCAGGCGACCTGAGCCACCCAGGCGCCCTTAATTGATTAGTCTTAAGGAGAGAAGGGAAAATTTGAGTGCTAGATAGGTGATGCTAACAACCTGTCAATCTTCCTCGGGATAAGATAATATTGTGGTTATGTTGTAGAGCTTGCATTGAAATATTGGTAGATGGGGGCACCTGGGTGGCTCAGTTGGTTAAGCGACTGCCTTCGGCTCAGGTCATGATCCTGGAGTCCCGGGATCGAGTCCCGCATCGGGCTCCCTGCTCAGCGGGGAGTCTGCTTCTCCCTCTGACCCTCTTCCCTCTCGTGCTCTCTGTCTCTCACTCTCTCTCAAATAAATAAATCTTAAAAAAAAAAAAAAATTTTGGTAGATGGAAGTATGACATCTGGCGTTCCTTTTGTGCTGCGGCTGCACCCGAGCCGTGAGTGTGCTCAGGCTTCAGAAGAGGCTTGCCTCCAGTGCCCTCTGGTGTGGCAGAAAGAAGGTAGGGTTGGACCCCATGGTCCCAATGAAACCATCAGTGCCCACTCGAGCCGGTAGATCCGGAAACTGTCCATTGCCGGCTCCGTGCTGGAGACCACTTTGGGCATTGGTAAGCAGAAATGGTCCTGGAGCGCTCGAATGCCTGAGGAGGTGGCCTGCGTGAGGAGGACAAGACCTTGCGCCGGCTGCTCAGAAGGTACCGGGAATCTGAGAAGATAGGCTGCCGCGCGTGTCATAGCCCGTACCTGAAAGTGAAGGGTCACGTGTGCAAAACAAGCCGACTCTCATGGAGCACATCCTCAGTTGAAGGTGGACAAGGCTGGCAAGAACCTTTGGCTGACCAGGCTGAGGCCCACAGATTTAAGACCAAGGATGCACATGAGCTCTGCAAAGAGCTGCTCCAGGCCAAGAGGGGGGAGATCATTCAGACTTTGTCCAGGAGGAGGGGACCAAGAAATGGAACTGCCTCTCTTCTGTCTGTACGTAGTGGCCTCTGCGATTACTCAGATCAGTTATTCAATAAAACAAACATTTATTCCCCCCCCCCGATAAAGTGTAACAGCTGGAATTTACTCTGAAATCCAGGTCGAGGAGGTAGGGTTGGGGATATGGGTAAACAAGGTGGGTCACATGCTGACGATTGAACATGCATGGTGGGTACATGGTACATCATTTTACTGTACTTTTCTGCTGAAAATTTGCTAAGTTTTAAAAGTCATATATGTTGATGACTTGATCCTATCTGAATTGCATAAAATTCATTTACGTATGAGGAAAATTTGTTTTTTCAGTTAATTTTTTTTCTTTCTTTTTTGTTAAATTTTTTTCTTAAGCTATTTACTTGGACTAAGACCAGTAGAACTTTTTGGTGGTGGTATTTCTAATTTGAATTATCTGTGAAACTTGAATTCATGCCTTATTTTTTCAAATGTAGGGTTACTCTAATTTATCATCAATTCCTCCGTGTCTAATGGTATACATTTTACTAGGGTATACCCAAAACTACAGGGAAAAAATATGGTATAAATATTCCTAACTATAGGTTTACCAGAAGATTCAAGAAAAACCGTGAATATTGAATTAAGCATGGATATATTACACAGTTAAATTGAAAACTTGTCCTAACATTTAAGATAAAAATGAGATTTGAAAGAAATTTATACTTGAGGATATTTATGTTCTCTGTAGTTAGAGCTTTTTATTTTGTCAACTTTCTAGTTTATTCATGGGTCTCCTGGTTGGGCTAAGGATTTTTTTTTTTTTTTAATATTAGGATTAAAATTACTACTGAGACCCATTCTTTTTATTTAGACATTTGCTTGAGTCCTAGGGCAAGCTATGTTAAGAACCTTTTTTTCATATTTTTGACTGGGCTTCCTAGTTTTAAATTCTTTGAGGTACAAACTGTTAGGTTGTGTGCTCAGTGTTAGTAGCAATAACTAGCTGCTCTTTATTGTTTATTTTCTTGTCATACTGTTTATTCCTCATAGTGACTTGCTTTAATGTTGAGGATAACCTCTACTCTGCCTTCAACATATGGAGGACTTAAGTGCTGTTTTAGAAACTTGCTGGGGTACCAACGTATTTGTTTGCCTCAATTTTTTTCTTTTGGCTAAAAGTCTTTGCTACTTTTTTCCAGAGATGTCCCTGGAGCTTTAGTCTCCAGGGTTTATATCTGCTGCAACTGAAGAGAAATTTATGAGTAATACATTTTTTTTTTTCCTTTCTGGAAAAATGGTTTGAAGAAGAGTATAGTAAAATCTCTTACCCTTATACAGGAAAAGAGGGCTTGACCTTGTTTGAAAATTTCATAGCTTTTAAGCCATAGGATCCTGTAAAAATATAACACTTAAAATGCTGCCATATCAAATTTAATTCTGTAGCCATTTAACAAATATTTGGGTACCTTTTTCTCTAAGAGTAATACTTAACATCACAGAACATAAAAGTCTTGCTGGCACAGCATTTACTTTTAGTGTGGGAAGACAGATAATAAACTAGATACTTAAGTTAAAAATGTGGTGTGTTAGCTTGTGATAAGTGCCCTGGAGAGAAAATAAGGCCGAGAGAGAATGAACAGTTGGGGGTGCATATTGATGTCTGGAGTGCTCTCCAGGCCTATGGATGAAGGGCTGCGCTCTGAGGTGGGAAGAGAATCTGATGAGGAGCACGGTGGGAAGTGGCAGCATAGTTTTTGTTGGTAAGGACTTTGGTTCTTACTCTGAGGTAAGACAAGCCATTAGAAGTTGTTCAGCATTGAGAGTGACATGATCTGGGGCAGCTGGGTGATGCAGTCGGTTAAGCATCCAGCTCTTGGTTTCTGCTCAGTTCCTGACCTCAGGGTCCTGGGATCTGAGCCCCACATCGGGGCTCCATGCTCAGCGGGGAGCCTGCTTGAGATTCTCTCTCCCTCTCCCTCTGCTCCTGCGTGTGCGCGCATGCTCTCTCTCAAATCTAAAAAAAAAAAAAGGTGACATTATCTGATTCTTGTTTGAACAGGATCAGTCTTGGCTTGTGGTGTGAAAATATGGACTGCAGGGAGATAGGGGTAGAAATGAATACCTAGACTGAGTATGAGGCTTCAGCAACAGGTCAGACGGGATGCCATATTGGCTTGGACCAGGATCGTGGCAGTGAGATGATAAATGGTTGAATCCTTTCTCTACTTCTGAACAGAGCTGTCAGGATTTACTGGTGGATCAGATGTTTTTTGGAGTGGTGCATGTGTGAGAGAGAATGTTTCAGGACACCTTGGGGGTTGTTGGCCTGAGCAGCTGAAAGGATGGACGTGGCCGTGGGGTGGAAAGACATTACCAGAGGCTCGGTTTGAACTGCCTGTTAGACATTGGTGCAGAGGAGTCATGTAGACGGCTCGTCAGGTATGAGCAGGAGTTCAGTGAAGAGCTTTGGCTCAGAGACATGACTGGGAGTTGTATGTAGATTGTATATAAACCGCGAGGCTGGGTGGGGTCAGAGAGAAGAGTTTAGGTAAGGAGTGAGGGAAATTAGCAGAAACTCGTGAAGGGGGCTATGAGGAGGAGTGGTCAGGGAGGTGAGTGAAAAACCAGAATATGGTAGCTTGTAGGCCAACCAAAGAAAGTTTCGAGGAGGGAGGGAGATGACGTGTGTCTGAGGAGAGGTCTGGTAAGACAGGGGCTGACAGGGTCACTAGAGGTGGGTGGTGATTTTGAGAAGGACCGTTTCAAGGGGTGTGGTTGGGGCAAATGCCAGATCAGTGGGAGCTTGAGAGAATGGGAGGGGGGTGTTGGGGGCATGGATACAGAGGAGCCCTCTTAACATACCCCACCTCCAAAGTTGGGCTGTGAGACAGGGGCAGAGAAGTGGGCCAGTAACTGGAATGTGCTTGGGCTTCATATTTCTTTTTGTAAAGGCTGGAGAAGGGATAGCGTGTTTGTTGCTGGGATTGAATTCAGTAGAGAAGGGAGCATTGATGACTGAGGGGAAGATAGGAATTTCTGGAGCAGTGTTTTTGAGTGGGGGAAATGAGATAGGATCTAATTACAGCCCGGTTTGGAAGCCTGCGCTAGGAGCATGGGCAGTTCATCCAGAACGACACAGAGAAGAGAAGGTGGGGTAATAAGGGATATGGGCAGAGACTGAGGGAAACAGGCGGGTCTGTGTAGTGTAGTAGATCTTAGTAATTACTCAGGGTTTTTGTGAGGGTTGAATAGGTTGATACAAGGGGATCATGATAGAACAGACTGAGTGCTCAGTGTTGACTACTGTCATCATCACTTGTAGAGAGAACTGTAAACGATTTGTGTATGAGACTGTTAAGGTGGTAATATTTGTTTATAAAGTTAGTTACTTACATAACCTGTTTCCTTAAATCTCTGTTTGGGTGACACTTTGGAAATACTGCCATACGGATCAGGCTGTAATTTCTGGTTATGCCATGGTTTCTTGCAAAGATACTGGCCACCAGACGTGCTACTCACACAGCACATCAACTTAGAGCACATCCCAGAAAACCAGGATTTCCATACTTCACACCAGAAACATTGTAGTTTTATGTTGATGGTTTTGAAGGTGTTTTGGTTTTTTTTTAATAAATGAGCGAAGGTTCCTTTAACAAAACTGTATCATTGTGTAGTAGCAACCAGAGTTCTTTTTATACTTCTGTTAGGATAGAAGTAGCTGAGAAATCCACATGTATTTGTGTAAATTGTATTTGCAGCTTTAGGGCCAGTTGTGAAGCTGGGAGAGTGGGACCTGGGGATACTTGGGAAACTTGCTTAGACTCTCACTGGCTTTAGGTAATATTCATATTTTGAAAATGAGACTGAACACTTAAAAATCTGTAAGTACATCAGTGTCATTTTAGGGTGACAAGGGGAATGTAAGGGTGAAAAGGGGGAGATACCCACATCTGATCAGAGATGTCCAGAACTTCTGTTGAGAGACAATGTTTCTCTGATGCAGAATAAGATCTTGAATCTCAGGTTCTGACTGGGTTGTTGGATATGAAGTAATAGGACTGGAGCAGGTGGGTTCGGTAGGACGAGACCTAGGAAGGTCAGAACCCTTTAGGAGGCTTTTAAATGATCTGGGAGCACTGGAAACTGCAGAGAAGATGGTTAAAGAGGACGTGATCTGAATCAAAGGTTGGTAATTGAAAAGAACTTAAACTTTCCTGTTTGAAATGCCTTTGGACCTAAGTTATTTTCATATAATTAGGTTTTCTGGCACCCCTCATTGATAACTGAGTGTTCATCATTTGAAAAGAGCATTCTGAGGTACAAAATACACGTTTAGACCTGGATCCTATAGTCTATCAACCAGGGGAAGTAATATTCCAAAAGGAAGGTTAAGCGTTGTGATGCTGTGGGTTTTCATCAGAGGAGGAGACTACCTTTAGTGAGAAGGGTTCATGGAGGAAGTGATGCTGTGAGTTGGAAGTGGAAGGTAGAAGTGTTGGTGAGGGTGTTTCAGGTAACTGCATCATTATTGGTAGGAAAGAGTAGTGTCTGTACGTGGTATAATTTGGTCAGGTGAAAATGAAATCAGAGCATGCCCCCTCCCCTACGTACTGGTTTCCTCCAGTGAATCCTTTGGCAGTTTGTGGGTAGGTTGGGGGGGGGCAGAGTAGAGGGTGAGAGGGGGTGAATCACGAGCTCTGGTAGAGTTACCAACCACATAAAGAAATTACTTTCTGTGATCGTGAAAGGGAATATGCTTGAAAAGCATAGGAACATAGAAATGAAAAAAGCTATAAGCACAGAAAAGCAATTTACTATGTTCTTAGTTTTTAAAATTAAAGTGAATTTTATTAAAAATTGCAACAACGCAGGCAAAGTCTAATTAAAATAAAATTTCTTAAAGCAAATTTCTTACAAATAAATGAGTGCAAGGACCCAGTAGAAAAACAAAGAGCAGGAAGTCTGTTTATGGAAGATTACACGGCTTTGAGGAATACTGAAAGTGCTGGACTTCACTCTCGGGGGCAGAGTTAAAGCTACACTGAGATACTCTTTTTCCCCTACCACGAGCCGTACCATTTAGTGGTGAGGACCCTGCCACTCCTCAGGCCTCCCCGGTGGTGTCCAACTCCCCCCCCCCCGCCACCGCCCCCAATTAGTCTCAGACTATTCTGGGCAATCACGTTGTATCCCATGAGGAAGAAGAGCGTCCTTGCACAAAAGAAACCAACAGAAATGGAAAACAATTAGGAGGAAGTGCAACTCAGACAAGGAGAAGAAAACATTTAAAAAAGAAAAATACGACACTATTGAATATTCGGTTTGTCAACAGGAACAGAACTCTATGAAAAAGGAAAGGCGCTCTTAGAAGATAAAACTGAAGAAATCTACCAGAGAGTACAACAAATAGGAAACTGTAAAAAAGGAGCACACACTTTTTAGGAAAAGTGAATAAAAGTGTTTGTGAATATAATTGATGAGAAATTTTTAATAAAGTTTGAAGGTGTGGTGCATTAGGATAAGTTAAGTGGCAGTTTTCTCAGTTGTGTCAGTTTTTCTGTAAAATAAGAGCCGAAAAATGGAATGTAAACAAAAGGGTAAAAAAAGTCCAATAATGCCAGCTTGCTGTGTATAAAAATGTACCAGTTGGCATTTCCATCGAGTGCTTGTTGGCCCATGTCTTTGCCAGTTCTGGTTAAAATTGAGAATCACTTCCCAATCTTAAGATATGAGTAATGTCTTTGTATTTTTAGAAAAGGTTAACATGCATTTATTGGACATTTGTATTTCCTCCTTTGTGCAGATGTTGGGTTTAATCTCATTGATTTGTTAGTGCTCTTTACGTGTTTAGGGACTAACTCTGTCATGTGTGTTTCTTCCTCAGTGTGTCCTTTGGGTTCCTCCTCCCCCCTTTTAAACCTTTGAGAAATTCAGTTTTTGTATCATCAAGTTTCACTCTTTTCTTTTTAAGATTTAAGACTTCTCCTAAACCACGGTCATAAAAATGTTCCCACCCCATCCCTCATACATTCGTTTGTACTTTTATGGTTTTGGTTTGTACATTTAAATTTTTTGTATTTGGACTTCTTTTGTTGTAAGGATTTAGGTAGAGATTGACTTTTTTCTCTGATGAACCAGTTGTCCTAACACACCATTTTTGACTAATCCATTTTTTCCCCTCTCCTGATGTGAAATGCTGTAATTCATTATATACCAAATTTTCATACAGGTGCCTTTGTCCCCACTTGGGAAGTTCAATTTTGAAATTTTGATTAAAAAGAAAAGTCAACTTTTTCTGTTCATAAGCTTTTAGGATTTGGTGTTCTGAAAAAAAATTTATTATTTTTTTTGATGTGTCTTACTTTGTATGAGCTTTTGCATTAAATGTCTTGGGCACTTTGAAGGCCTTGCTATAAACTTAGGTCTTGAAGTTCTCACAAAATTGTGTGTGTGTGTGTGTGTGTGTGTATCCCCTTTTCTATCTTCTGTGTTACCTCTTTCTGGAACTTCCGTTAATAAGGTTACATTTGTTGGTCAGTGTGGGAAGGTGAAGCAGGAGAGGAATGGGTGATGGGGTCATACAGCTGAGAAGGAAGGTGTGTGCCAGGTCCTGTTGGGCCCTGGTAAGGACTTGGGCTGGGACTCAGATGGGGGGCCACGGAGGGTTTCATTCAGCAGGGGAGAAGCCATCTGACTCTTACTTGAATAGTTTCATTCTGACACAAAAACTCACCTCTCAGCCTTACTGAAGGTGCACTTAGAATAGTAGTTAGAACACCCTTTTTCCGTAGCTAGAAAAGTTTGTCTCCAAATACTTAAAAATTCAAATGGTAGAATAGCTGTATTTTTTTTTTTTTTTTGATCAGACTTAAAATATTTCTGTGTGTGTGTTTTAAGTAACTAAATTTTTGGGCGCCCGGGTGGCTCAGCGGGTTAAGCGGCTGCCTCTGGCTCAGGTCACGATCCTGGAGTCCCGGGATCGAGTCCCGCATCGGGCTCCCTGCTCGGCGGGGAGTCTGCTTCTCCCTCTGACCCTCCCCCCTCTCATGTGCTCTCTCTCTCTCTCTCTCTCTCTCATTCTCACTCTCTCAAAATAAATAAATCTTTAACTAAATTTTTAGTGCAGTGTTTTATTCTTGAATAATTGGACTGTATGTTTAACATTTATTTTAATAAGTTTAAATTTTGTTGAAATTAACCCTTTTTTGAATTGAGATTTTTAAGTGGTCACTTTGTTAATAGTTTTTATTTGGTTTGATCAGTTTTCCTAACTGTACAGTAATCATATTCAGATCTCTAATTATTTTTTTAAGCTGTGTCCATTGCTAGTTGTTCTAAAACAGTGTTAGATATCTATTATTTTTTATTAATAGTATATTAACTGTGTGATACACTTGTTTTTATTTTTTCTTTCCTCAAGGAACATCCATTTGATTATTCGTCTTCATTTCCTATTTTCCGTGGTGGTTGTCATGGCCCGCGACCTTGTTTTGTCTTGTTATCTGACTTTAATGGGAAAACTTGTGATTTTCACCTCAGTGGCATGATGTGTTATGTGTGTATATGAAATCCTTAACGAATATGTGCATATTTGCAGCTTAATGTATATTATGTGTGTCTTTCTTAAAGATATTGGTACTATCTGTTTTATTGGGATTGTCTTCCATTTAATATTATAAAATAGATGATGTATACTACATTTTATGAAAGATTTTCAACAACAGTGAAAATGATGCCTTTTCTCCTTGGACCTTGATGTGATTGATGTCTGCTGAAAAGATTGAGCCTTTCTTGAATTTGTGGAAGATTGACACTTTTAAAATTTATTGCTGGGTTATATTGACTAATAATTTATTTTAGAAAGAGGTTAAGTGTGTAACGTCCGAGGCCTCGTCGTGTGGGCTCAGCACCTGCCTCTGTTATCGAAGCTCTCTGAGGTCGGCCCCCTCAGCTGTGGAGTGGAGGAGACAGTCTGCAGCTCATGGCCGGGAGTGGCGTCAGTCCGTTGGGACGAGCTCATGTGATGTACTTGCCCCCTTTCTTGGCTGTGCCCTTCCTTCCTTGTGGTCTGGCCAGTCCAGGGGTCACGCATGGCACCAAAAACAGGGCCTCTGAGGCTGTGCTCCAGCAGAGCCGAGCTCTGGGACCTTCTGGTGGACAGCCTGGGGGTCTTCTCTACTTGCTCGTCAGTATTGTGACCCTCCAGCTTGTCGGATTGTTTATCTACATTGTTTATCTGGACGGGTTTCTAGAATATAGTAAATACTATATGGTAGTGTTTGCTGTTGTTATTTTGAGTTTTTGTCAGGAGTATTCTCTGTGCTATTTGTGTACAATTGGCTTCATGAAATAAGAAACTTTGTTTTTTGTATGGTTTAATAAAGTTTAATAATTTTATTCAATAAAGCTGAATTTACTGTGAAAATGTCTGGGACTGGTGTTTGGAGTGGTTGGGGAGGTAACTGACATTGCACTCAACCTTGTGGAGGTCACCAGGCTGTTTGTCCAGTAGAATCAAGTGGAACTAGAGAACACTCTGGATTTTCCTTGAAAACCGCCTACTTCATCTGCATCACAACATTTAGTAGCTTCGGATTTATTGGAGAATTTTTTTTCTTTAAAGAATTTATTTATTTGACAGAGAGAGGGAGAGCGTGCGTGCACAATCAGGGGGAGCAGCAGAGGGAGAGGGAGAAGCAGACGCGCCGCTGAGCAGGGAGCCCCACATGGGGCTCGATCCCAGGACCCTGAGATCATGACCTGAGCCCAAGGCAGACGCTTAACCGACTGAGGCACCCAGGCGCCCCTCCTGGAAACTTACGTCATGCTTATTTTGGTTTCCTCTGTTTCATCTTATTCCTTCTTTATCAGCCCCAATTTTACATAATTGTTTTTTTAGTCCTGCTAATACGGTTTATCTGGGTTTTTTTCAAAACATAGCTTCTAGGTTTTAGAATTAAATCTATTATCTTCTGTTTTCTAAGTAACTTTGTGTTTCTTTAATGCCTTTATTCTGATTTTTATTTAGTTGTATTTATTTTCTATCCTTGAGTTGAAAGCTTAATACATTTAATTTTAATTCCTGACTAAGTTGATGGTATTTAGGCTTGGATCTTCTTCTGGGGATAGCTTTATTTGTGTACCAAAGGCTTTTTATCTAGGTAGTTTTTATAATTATTACTTACTAGGTAATCTGTATTAATTTTGTTTTCCATCTTTCTTTTCTTTTCTTTTTTTTTTAAGTACTAAGCCCGGTGTGGGGCTTGAACTCACCACCCCGTGAGATCAAGAGTCGCGCGCTCTCCCGACTGAGCCAGCCAGGCACCCCTGGATTCCATCTTTGAATGGAGTCATTGAGGGAGAGAGAGCTCATAAACGGTCAAGTCTCCTTCACCAAGTGGAGCAGTTTGATTGCTAAATTTTGAGGTGTTGTGGCCTAAATCGGTGATCTGCTCTCATCCTGTCATGTGTTCAGCCATTTTATTATTTTCGTCTTTTGGTCTTTCAGGACTGAAATGGTGATTGCCTTTACGTTTATCCAGTTTCCCTGTATTTGAGGTTTTGGCTCTAAACATATACTTTGAAGGTTTTGTTGTATATTGTCTTATAAACATATCTTTCTTATAGACTGTGATCTTGATTATTGTAAAAAAATGACCCTTCTCTGCCACCTTTCATGTTCTTTACTTTGAATTGAACTGGTTTTAGGAGCATGTTGATATTTGACTGGTATACTTTTGTCTTAACCTTCATTTTTAACCTCCCAGAATCTGGTTTTTTATGTTTGTCTCGTGGAGAGACCCGCCCTACTACTGAATGAAAGTTAGTCTTTGTGGACCTGTGTGAGATACTTTGTATTCATTTACATTAATGTTGTATGTTTGGTTTTTGCTTCCATTGCCTTTTTGCTTGTTTCTTTTTCTCTATTTTTTTTAAATGAAAGCATTTTATTTATTTACTTTTTAAAAAGAGCTATTTATTTCAGAGAGAGAGAGTGAGAGGGTGTGCAAGCACGGGCGGGGTAGGGGCAGGAGGGAGGGAGAGAGTCTCTAGCCGACTCCCTGCTGAGCACAGAGCCCGGGCTCCATCCCAGGACCCTATCCCTGGACCCTGAGATCATGACCTGAGCCGAAGGCAGATACTTACCTGACTGAGCCACCCAGGTGCTCCTCTTTTTCCTCTTTAAAGTACGTTGTTTATTTTCTTATTTGCTGTCCCTATCTCATTTTGTAAGTTATATATCATATTTCATTATGTCTAAGGTGCCTCGTTATTCTGATAACGACTATGGTGGTGAAGTGCTGCCAAAGAAACTGGGACGTTCTTTCAATTGTGATACACGTGCTGCTTTCAGATACACTAAAAAGTGAAAAAAATGTGCATCTTAGAAGAGATAAGGTGGTTTGTTTATAGTTCTGTGGTTATTACAAAGTTGTAGCTTTAATATACTATCTTTTATGTTTATCAAACATTTTTGTTTGAGGAGTACTTGTATGTTCAGAAATGTCTGTCAGTGGCTTTCACAAGTGAAATGATATTTTGGCTGGTTATAGAATTTTTGAGCTACATTACCTTCCCTTAATACCCAGTAAACATTATTCTGTTGTCTTCTGGTATCTGGGGTTACTCTGGAGAAATGTAGGGCCACCCTGACTTTTTTTTACCCCCGTAGGTGACCTGCTTCTGCCTGCGTATTGGTAGGGTTCTTTCTCTATCCTTGAAGTCCAGTGACTTCTTCAGGATATCTCCGTCTGGGTGTGATTTCCTGTTAGGTTTTCCTGTTACGCAGTAAGCCACTTCAGTCTGTGATCCACAGTATTTTCTTATACATCTTTTACTGTGCCTCCGTTCTGACTCTTTCCTCGGGAAACACCAGCTTCATGCTTATTCATCTCCCTGTCCTACCTTTCATTTTATTCCTTTTCTAAATGCTTCCTTTGTCCTTTTCTGCTGTGTTCTGTGTAATTGCTTGAGATTATCTTTCATTTCATAGCATTGTTTTTATCAGTATTGGGTCTGCTTCCCTTATATGATGGTCTTCGTGTTGCCGGTGGCTTCAGCACAGCATTCACAGGTATTTATTTAAGTCTGTGAGCAGCTCTTTCAGTTTGTCTCGTTTATCTCCTTTTTAAAAAAAGCCTTTATTACTTCTTGTGGTAAAAACAGGTAAAACCACATTGTTTTTGAGAAGATGGGTAAAACCAATTACAAAGCAGCTAATACCAAAATTTATTCTCCACGGGGCACAAGTGTTATAATAGATTGTTTTATCAAGTCCTGCTGTTAGATGGCTTTTGTTATTAATGACATGGAATATGGAAAAGCCATTATTTACATGTAGGCTTTAAAGGTGCTTCTTTTTGTACACGGCAGCAATCTGTTTCTGTCGTGTGTGCTTTTGTGGATGAGGGGGAAGTGTTCAAAGACTTTTTCTCTTTTTTCCTGTTAATCAATAACTCTATTAATCCCCCCCCGTGAGTTGTAGACTAGGAAAAAACTCATGAAATCAAGAATGGCAAGGGCGCTGTCCTCCGTGTGGGCCAGAACAGACCTGGCCTGTGGGTTTGTCCTTCTGCTGACTTGCTCTGGTTCTGTTCTGAAGAAAGGGAGGTGATCAGCACTGTGCCCCTGACCTTCCTTCCGAGTTGAAGGGCACAGTGAAACTGTGAGTGTGTGGAAATTGTGGTTCCTGAGAATGAGGCTGTGGCTTAAAAACGACACAAGACTTGTGTACTGGGAAGTACTTTACTGTTTAGGGAACAGGTCCCCATGGTTTTGTTTGCTTGTTTTTAGCTGTGGCCAACACACAAGCGTTCTCGATGTTACCGTGCCTGTTAACAACAGTTATCTTCATTATTTTGTAGACGTGCATTCAGTGTAGCACATGGGGAATGCCAGCAACATATTCAGTATTGAAAATCCTGACTTGACTACTCCAGAGTCCAAATCATAACTTACCTTTGTGATTATTAAAATGATCCATATCTTAAGGTTCCAGACTTTTTTTTTAAAGATTTTATTTATTTATTTATTTTTTGAGAGAGAGAGAGAGAGCATGGGGGGGGAGGGTCAGGGGGAGAAGCAGACTCCCCGCCGAGCAGGGAGCCCGATGCGGGACGCGATCCCGGGACTCCAGGACCGTGACCTGAGCCGAAGGCAGTCGCCCAACCGACCGAGCCGCCCAGGCGCCCGAGGGTCCCAGACTTAACACACACTTAAAGTTGTGCATCTCCTCAGATCTGTAGATTTTTAACTGCTGCGTTAATTCTCCGGGGAGTTACCGAAGGCCCACTGCCTGCAAGGGACTGTAGCATGACTCAGATCGTATTGCCGGGGCTCCGTCAGTAACCAAACACCGGAGCCCTTTTAGAGCTGTGTTCTCGGTGTGTGGGGGGAGGTGCACAGAGTTAAGAGAATGGTGTAGAGGGCTGTGGGGGATATAAAACAGGGAAGGGGGGTGAAATAGGGAGCGTGTACAAGTGTGGGGCTCATACTGTAAACTAGGCTGACACTAAAGAATTGAGTTAGGTGAGGGAGAGCAGTTAGCTGGAGCCAGCGAGGGAGGTGGAAGGTTGATGAGACATGCTGGCAGATTCTGAAGGGCCCTGTGGCCTAGGCCACCTTGCCGGCCTGATCCAGACTCATCCGTGTTACAAGATCCTGCTGGCTGCGGGTCGGGTTGAGGACACACACGGTAACAGCGTCACCGCCACACACATGTAAGTGAACATTCATGACTGAAATGAAAGCTTCACCAACAGTATCTCTGTTTCATTGTTTCTTTTTATTAGGAAAAAGGTGCTGCTGGTGTCCCCCCACGTCTGTTTCAGGACTGCATGACTTGTGGTTGAGAAACACCTGCTAAATGCCATGTGGCCTCTGCCATGGTGGGGGAAGGAAGAAAGATGTAGGGCTGTGTGTATTAAGGGAGAAAGGGTAAAATGAAAAAGAATGAAAACTTCAACATTATACACACACTTAAAAAAATAATTATGAGGTATACAAAAGGCCTAATAATGAAGAGCTCCACTCCCCAGAGGCAGACAGCTACCTTTTTTAAAAAACCTTTCTGGTGCAAATTTTATGGGGTGCCGCGTTTCTAAATAACATGCTTTAGTGTTCATTTTTTGCTTACCAACTTGGGACATTGTTGGCTTCTTGGCGTGACAGATGTTTTCAGTCCACTTCTCACCACTGACCTTCCTCACTGGTGCTTGTGGAGTGGGCGCAGGTGACTCGGGCGTTCTGCCCAGAAGATTAACTACCACCTTCCTCCTGCCCTCCTCCTCCCAGGCAGCAGCCCCTCTGGGCGTACCCTGGGCTGCTCCCCGCATGCTGTCTGATCGGTTCACCTTCTCCCATCCAATTTCCATCTTCAGGAACCATGGCCAGTCTGCCTTGTCTTTCAACAGAATAGTTTCAGTTAGATGGTTATTTTAAAAATTTGTTTAGGTAAATTGAATTAGCAGGAAGGAGAGGAAGTGAACACATGGCCTCACACTGGCACCATGAACGGGAATAGAGATTGGAGGTTGGCCACAGCTTTTTGTTTGTTTTTTAATACGTGCAGTGTGTGTTTGTTAGGAGTTAGAGATATACTTACAATATTTGATCTTTTTAAAACAAATTTTAAACATTTCCCCGTGTCATTAAATGCTCTTTCAAAGTACTTTAGATGCATAGCAATTTTCCATATTCTGTTACCATAATATTCCCCAAATTTTGACTTTGAGGTTGTTTTTGACTTATAAATAATTATAAATTATTTAAATTATAGCTAATGCTTCTGTGGATTTTCCTTATGAACAATATTTACATGTTATCTTGGATTACTTTTAGGATAAGTATCTAAGAGTGGTCATCATTGCATCAAAGAAGAACATTTTTGAGGTTCATTTTTTCTTTCAGTTTCATTGAGACGCAGCCGACATACAGCATGGTATAAACTTAAAGGGTACAGTGAGCCTCCGTCACTTTACCTAGTTACAAAGAAAAAAAAATTGTGTTTCTCCCCCCTTTTAATGAGAACTTTTAGGATTTACTGTCCTCGTAACTTTCAGGGCTGGCACAGAGCTGTGATGTCCGTTATCTTGTAACTGGAAGTTTGTCCGTTTTGAGGTTCTTCATAAATATCACCAGTTGCCTTCTAGGAAGATTGTACTAATTTACATTCTCACTGCCATTGTATTAAAATTCACTTTTTACTATGTTCTTAATACTATCAGGGACTTCTGAAAATGTTTGATTCTGCCCGGTAAAAAGGAACTATTTTAATAATTGCTGAGAAAGTTGGAACACTTCTTTTTTTTTTTTTTTTTTAAAATTTTTATTTTTTTATTTGACAGAGAGAGACAGCAAGAGAGGGAACACAAGCAGGGGGAGTGGGAGAGGGAGAAGCAGGCCCCCCTCAGAGCAGGGAACCCGATGCAGGGCTCGATCCCAGGACTCCGGGATCACGACCTGAGCCGAAGGCAGACGCTTAACGACTGAGCCACCCAGACGCCCCAAAAGTTGGAACACTTCTTGACAGTTTTGAATTTTGTGTGTGTTTGTGTTGGTTGTTTTAAAGGTTTGTGAGAGCAGTTAGTTGTCTTTTATGACATGGAATTTTTTTTTTTTTTTTTTTTTTTTTACTTGTCCAGTTACTTAGGCTTTCCTGTGTTTTCTTCCTTTTCTTTAACACTTAGAATGTTTGCTGTTTCTAAGATCAGGTAAGACTATGGAAAATCTCAAGGTCGCTTGGAAACGGGGGATGAGGGGGGAAACTTGACAGCTGTCTCTTTAAACACAGCGGGCCTTTGATTGTGTTGGGAAAATCCATCCTGGTGGTTTAATTTTGGTTTGTGCCTTGTGCTATAGAGGTGTTAAATTATTAGATGCTTCCATGAAAGTACTTTATGACATGGAAAGTTTTTTAGGTGGATGAGGAGTTATTAGTACCAGTAGCTTGGAGCTCTGGGTAATCTGGCTAAACTAGTCTTCCACTCAAAGGGAATGATACTTAACCTTTTCTAATGAGTCATGGAATGTCACCAGGGAATTTGTCACTATTTGGCATAAATCCATTAGGAACTTCTGGTGTTAGTGTAGTCCTTTTTTGGGGAAAAATGAACTTACTTAATTTTAGACAACTTTTACTGACATTTTAAGGTATTTATGAGTAGCAACATGTTATAAAAATGTTTAAAAATTACCTTTTAAAAAGTCTACATGGTAATGGGCCATGCAGCTTAGTAAACTAAGTAATACTGGGAAGAGAGAGAAATTGGTTTACAAATTGGCTGCAGGAGATAGATCAGTATTATTTTGAAGGGATCCCTGTTTTCTGAGGTTGTTGGAATCCTTAACCATTATTAAAAATGTCCTGAAATTTCAATGTATTAAAATCTTTAAGCTGTAGAAGTAAATTCCTATGTCTGAGAAGTTGATTGTAAAGAGAGAAAAATTTGTGTAATTGAACACAAGTACTTATGCTTCTGGTGTATTTTTTTCTCCAACCTTTTTAATATGCATTTGTTTGCATGTTTTATAATCGTATGTGTGTTGCCCCCCTTACTGAACAGTGCCTGTGCCGCTGTCTCCACTGTTAGTGCTGATTTTGTTTGCATATGTTGTGATGGTGTGTGTTGTCTTCAGTGTTCGTGGGGATGCAGCACAAGAGCCCATCACATCATTTCTCACTTAGAATTTTTTTGTAAACATTTTAATTCCAGTTTTTCCTGTAGATGCTTAGGTTTCCTGTGTGCATTTCAGTAACTGCAAGGATTTCAGGGTTGTGTCATGGGTGCTTGGCATGCCCCGGCGGTGACACTCCCCCTTGCCATGTGCCCCACCATCTTCCCTCCCTCTGGTCGTCAGGGCACAAGACCAGGAATTCAGGCCAAGACCTTAGGCTTTACTGAAATGTTTATTCATTTGACATTTTTATGCCCATTAAACCACCCAGGACAAGTGAGAGCTTTTGGTAGCATAAGGTGCTAAAGTGCTTCTGCAAAAATAATTCGGTATGTTAGTTCATTGAAGAACATAAAATACTAGCAGCTTTTCATGTACTTAAAAATGTTAGTTTGTGGAAAGTATTTCTAGTGTTTTTTTTTTTAAACCAGCACTGGCTCATCTTCACGTTCTGGTTCTCAGCCGGGAGACCCAGACTAGCCGTTAATTTTCTAGTCTAGGCTGTGACTTCCCACTCTGTAAAAGGATGGCCCTCAACCTGGTGGGATTTGATATCTCTTCTAAACCCGGGCAGTCTGGGGACCCATCTAGGGTTGCTTCTGCCCTCTGGGTCTTTAGCAGCGATAGTGAGGGTGCTGGCTTCCTGGGACCTCGGGGGCTCCAGTGGACTTGTCACCTACAAAGAACAAAGGAGAACACTGTCCCACGCAGGAGGAGAAGGGCAGGTGTGTTTCAGAGGCACGTGTGTGTCTCATCATGTGTGTGTTCGGTTGGAGCAGCTGCTGAGTGTATGGCATTGAGAAATCTGGAGTACTGGGACTGGTGATTGATTCCTGCAGGGTGGCCCACATCACGGGCTTGAGAGTGAGTGAGCAACGGTGCCTGCGGTCTGTGCCTCAGGATCTGTCACACAAGGAGGGCGGGAAGATGCTCAGCTTCCACTTGGCAGGCTCCACATTGATCTGTTTTGTATATTGGGCTTTTACTGTTGTGATAAAATACACATAACAGTTTATCATGTTAGCCCTGAGTGCGTCATTCATTGGCATTATGCACACTCCGCGGCTGTCTGTGTCGAGATCATTTTCATCATCTCAAATTGAAATTCTGTACCCATGGTACAGTACTCCCCACTCCCTCCTCCCCCAGCCCCGTGTAGCCACCATCCTATTTTCTGTCTCAGTTGGACTGCTCTAGGTACCCCGTGTCAGAACCACAATCTCTCTTTTTTTGTGTCTGTTTTCAAGGTTTGTGCATATTGTAGAATGTATCCATTCCTTTTCAAACGCAGCATAATATTCCACCGTGTGTATAGAGTGCAGGTTGTTTGGCTGTTGTGAACGATGCTGCTATGAACATGGTCTACCGGTGTCTCTTTGGGCCCCTGCTTTTAATCTTTGGGGTAGATAACCAGAAGTGTAATTGCTGAGCCATACAGTAATTCTACTTTAAAAAAGTTGTGAGGAGCTCCTGTATTGTCTTTACAGCAGCTGCACCGTTTAACATTCCCACCAGCAATGCACACGGGCTTCTAATTTCCCTACATCCTTGTCAATATTTGTTGTTTTGTTTTTATTTATTTATTTTTTAAATAATAGCCATCCTGATTGGTGTGAAGTGGTGTCTTCCTAGATTTTGGATTTGCGTTTCCCTAATGATGAGTGATGTTGAGCATCTTGTCAAGTGCTCACTGGCTCTCTGTGTGTCTTCTTTGGAGAAGTGCCTATTCAGGTCCTGTGTCCATTTTTGAATTGGGTGTTTGTGTGTGAGCGTGTATAAACTTCCTGTCCTGGGTGTCAGGTGATTTGCAGCTCTCTCCCTTTCTGTGGGGAGCCTTTGACGCACAGGGTTTTCATTTTGATGAAGTCTGATTTACCTTCCCCCCCCCACCCCCCCCCCCCGTGTTGCCTGTGCTTTTGGTGTCATATAAAAAAAATCATTGCCAAATCTGATGTCTTGTGTTTTCTTCGAAGAATTTTATAGCTTTAGCTCCTATGTTTAGGTCTTTGATTCATTGTGAGTGATGTCTGAATATGGTGTAGGAGTCTGACCAGCTTTCCTAGCACTGTTTGTTAAAGACATGGTCCTTTCCCCGCCGAGTGCTGTTGGTCTCTGTGACGAAAATCATGTGACCATATATGTGAGGGTTTATTTCTGGGCTTTTATTTTAATCCATTGATCTATATGTCTTTTTATGTCACTACTACACTGTTTTGATTATTATAGCTTTGTAGGAAACTTTGAAATCAGAAAATATGAGTCTTTCATCTTTGTTCTTTTTCAAGATTGTTTTGGCTATTTTGGAGTCCCTTGAGATTCTGTATGAATATTAGGATGGGTTTTTCTTTGTAAAAAATGTTTTTGAGATTTTCATAAGGATTTTATTGAATCTGTACATCTCTTTGGGTGGACTTTTTGCATATTTAAAGAAAAAATTTGGTTGTTTATAAGGATCCCATTTAAAAAATATTTTTTTCAGTCTCTTTCAAGCGTTTGTCCTTTTTACGTATATAGGTAGAATGTGGATGTGATACATGTGGTTTAAAGAAGCATATATAAGACAGCACGTAACTACTACTCAGGTAAAGAAATAGTTACGTGAAGTGTTAAAACCATGAAAGCAGAGTATGGATAATCAGCTGATGTCAGAAAACAGAAGCCTGTCCCTCAGGATGCACTAGGAAGAACACTGTGTTAGGTAGAAGTCGTTAGCTAGGAGTGACTGGCTCCTGGGTTCACAGGAGGACGGCATTGCCTAGAGCCTGGGTCTAGAGGAGAGAGCTGGGAGTTCGTACGTCTGAGAACAGTGCTCCGGACACACCAGGTACCAGTCTAAAGTTGCAGTCTGTTTGCCCCGGATTAAGAGTAAAGGACTAGAGAGCAGAGTCCTGTTGTGATAAGAAGGAAAGCTGGTTGGAAACCCAGAGTAAGCTGGATCTGGTTGTTCCTAATTACTGCTCTCAGACCCCACGCTCTGCATAATTATAGTGAAGTGTGATTGTGCATCCATTTGAATTGCCTGGATTTAAATTTGATTTTGGCAAACTGTAATGGTAGGTACTTAATATAAATTTTCTATAAATCAACAAGTGCTGTCTGAAATGTGTGTTTAGCATGGTTCTTACATTAAGTATAGGGTTTATACTAAAGGGTTCGTGTGTTCTACCATCAGGTGAGTTTTTGCATTTCCTCTCCCCTAAATTAATGGCTCTCCCTGAGCATTTACAATATAACTGAGTTATAAAAATAAACCTGAATTAATTTATATAGCCAGAATGTGGCAAACTCAGTAATACAAAGTGCCAGGGAGCACAGATGAGAAAGTTAACTTAACATTCCTGGTTTGGCATGAGGAAAAGGGGGTTGGATATGGTTTTGGAGGAGTTTAGCAGTTGTCAGCATGAGCACCCCTGTGGGTGTGTTCAGGGGTGCAGAGGGCATATAATAAGAGATAAAATGGTGGAAAACTTCATTTTGAAGTCAGATCACAGAGGACCAGAATTATGTCTGAGAAAGAATAATCAGGTGGCAGTGTGCAGGGTGCATTGCTGGGAGGCAGTGGAGGCTGGTTGGAGAGAGGTCAGCCATGGGCTCCAAGGCCGGGTGACTGGGGAAGGGAGTGACGTCAAGTCAAATGGAAGAGTGGTTTGGGAGGGAGTGTGAGCTCAGGCTGAGCTCTGTTAGGACTGTCCAAAGCTCGCGAAAGGTAAATTTGGAAGTAATCCTCTACAGGAGGTAGAACTTGAAGCCTTCCTTGTGTGCAAAGGCCCAGAGGAAAAGGGCAGATGATGGGATCTTCTTGGAGGGCAGACGGAGGGAAAGCAGGGGCGGAATGAGGGAGGAGAGTCACTCAAGCCCGAGGGAGGGAAGCCTGGAGGGGAGGGAGGTTTGGGGGGAGCGTGACCTTAGACCCAGGCCGTGCGTCCAGCCTCAGTGGTTGGGGGCACAGGGCACGAGGGCAGGGCGGAGGCTTTGTCTGCGGAAGCTGGTGATCTACCACGGGAGAGGAGGGGCTTAAGCATTTGGAAAGGTACGGTTTTGTGCTTGTACATCCATTCACGGTGCTGTGCGACCATCGCCGTCAACAGAAAGGTGTTTGAGTGCGGAAGACTGGGAGATAAAGTGCTGTTGGAATATTTTTTGGTTTGATGAGTTTTGGACTATTGTTTTTTTCCTCTCATTCAAAAAGTGGTTATGGTGGCTTATGGGAATTCTTGAAGTGCCTAAATGTGTACATGTGCACCCACCCCCATGCCCAGTCCCGGTCTTACGCTCCTCTTTTATGCAGCTTTATTTTTCTTCACAGAAGGCATCACCACTTGGTATACTTTATATTTGCTTTTATGTCTTTCCCAACCAGAATGAACGATCCGCAAGACTGTTCTCTCAAGGTCGAAGGGAGCAGCGACTGTTCTGCTCATTGCTGAATCTCCAGTGCCTACCACATTCTCAAGTACATTTTTGAATAAATGATTAAGTTTAGGCAAGTTGACATCAATTATTAAAAGGGAGAGCAAAGGGGGAAAATGTATACAGGCATAGAGTATTCACTAGAATTAGTTTTTAATAAAAATATGTACCAAACAATTCTGTGTTCTGGCTGTTAATGTTCTCACAGCAAAAATTTAGAGGCTGATTTGATAAGTTACACAGTTCACGGAAGAGGTAAGATAAAAAAAATAAGCCGTATGCTCTGAAGAAGCCGATACATCGCTGAGGTCAGAAAATTATTTCTTTTGAATGCCTTCCCTCATAAAGAAGGTACTATTTGAATATAATAAATAACATCCTCAAAAAACGGTCCTTCCAGTAAGTACAGAAGACAGCCTTCAGTGTGGGTGGGAAACGGTTGGGATAGTTGTTTCATGTTTTAGGGCTAAACCCGGGCTGATGATGTTAACAGTAGTAATGCTGGAAGAAGAGAGCTGCTAGGGGGCATTTTGGAAGGAAGGAACATCAAGCACGGGTGGCTAGAGGGTCTTTTTTTTTTTTTAATATTTTATTTATTTATTGAGAGAGAGCATGTAAGCGAGAGAGCACAAGCAGGGGGAGCAGCAGGCTTCCCGCCGAGCAGGGAGCCCGACGCGGGCCTCGATCCCAGGACCCCGGGATCACGACCTGAGCCGAAGGCAGACGCTTCACGACGGAGCCGCCCAGGCGCCCCTAGAGGGTCTTTATTTACGTTGAGGGGACTGGTCATAAATGGAAGGGGTGATCTGAGAGTAAACCCTGACCCTGCATGGTGCAGGAAGTGGGGGTCGAGAAGGGGAGAATGTGTAGGATGAAAACAGACCCAGTCACCCCTCCTGCCGTGAAAATAGCTTTATTCTCAGATTATAAAAATATTCATAATGCTTTTTAAAAAGTGCCCCTCCCATTTTTTAAAAAAAATACTAAAAAGTAGGGCGCCTGGGTGGCTCAGTGGGTTGAGCATCTGCCTTGGGCTCAGGTCATGATCCCGGGGTCCTGGGATCGAGTCCCGCCTCGGGCTCCCTGCTCAGCGGGGAGTCCGCCTCTCTCTCTGGTCCTCCCCCTTGCTGTGCAAACGAGCTCGCTCGCTCGCTCTCTCTCTCTGTCAAATAAATAAAGTGTTTTAAAAAAATACTGAAAAGCCATATATGGAAAAAACCATTTTGCAACATTTTCTCAAGTATTGTATTTTTTTCAAAAGATTTTATTTATCTGAGAGAGAGTGCATGTTTTCGAGCGCGTGAGGCGGGGGAGGGGCAAGGGAGAAGGACAGGCAGACTCGGCACTGAGCGTGGAGCCCCTCCTGGGGCGGATCCCAGGACCCTGAGATCACAGCCTGAGCCAAAATCAGGAGTCAGGTGCTCAACCGACTGAGCCACCCAGGTGCCCCTCAAGTATTGTATTTTCAGAGTTAAACCAACAGAGGTTTTAGGGGAGCCTCTCTGTCAGCTTTTCTGCATATAAGCACTGTTAGCCTGACATTTTTTTCTTGTTTTGTGAAATGAAAATTTAAGATGGCTTTCATTTCCAAAAAAGGGCCTATTTTAGAGATTACAAATTTGCTTTCCATGATTACCATCTTTATTAATAGTTTTCTGCAGTTCACTGGGAAAATTTGTTGTAGCGTATCAGCAGAGGCTGTTTTACCAGTGATATTTAATGTACGTGATCTTGCACCGTCCCTGAGCCTCTGAGACTGTCCAGGACCTGCTCTGTAAAGTAACTTTTCTACTGAATCCTGGTCTTCTGTCTTTTCACCTTCTTCACACCTTTGAAGACACTGAATGCCTTTTGCTGTATCCACATGGTGTTTGGTGGCGTCCGTGTTGACTCTGGTTATAAATCTCTTGTGCAAAGGGTTTCTCTACTTTTCAGAACAAAAATAGGAATTGCCATGCCTGGCCATCTGCATCTCCTTCATCTTTGTTTCTCTTGCATAGAAACAGTCTTTTTTGTGGTAGAGGGGTGTGGTCATGGT
>NW_027397105.1:270493-274301 GCF_003265705.2 Callorhinus ursinus | reverse complement strand
GGGGGTGGTCATGGTCAGTGTGGTAGGGGGTGTGGTCATCGTCAGGCTCCTGTCTTGGTTTTGTTGTCAGGGCTCTGCTCTCCTCTTGCTGATGCTCACCTGTAATTTCATGGACATCCCGTTTTCTTAGAAGCCATGTTTGTTTAACGTGGAGATCACTGTAATGTATGGGATGCCTGTCAGGAAAGGGTATATTACACTCACTCCTTTTCTGACCGTGCAGCAGGGTTCTCTCCTTCTGCCAATGGGATTATAATAATAAAACACACAAAAATAGTGTTTAGAATTAGAAGAACATCACCCATCAGTACAACCTTAAGGAACGGTTTGAAGAGGAGTTTAAGGTGTGATGGGTGTGGTGCGCCAAAAAGTGAATTAATATATGTAATTATGTGTGTATAAATGATATAAGTCAATATAGTCATGTATCACTGCCGTCTCCACCTAGTCACACCTGTTATTCTCTTTGGGAGAAATCTTGGCCCCACCTGCTGCTTAGCTTGTTTTTCTCCCTCTGGCAAGGGGGGGGCGGATTGGGCTTACTTAAAGGAAGTCGTGGTAGAACCAAGATTCAACATTGTGTTTAATATGCATTTGTGACTTAGTTTGTGTCACCCACCCTAGTTTTTACTTTGTACATTACCTTTTCTGGTATTTGTTATGTGAGTCCACTTACACATGCACCAAAAGCACATTAAAACTTGGTCATATGTTAGTCATTTTTTATTTTTTTTAAGTAAGCTCTACACCCAATGTGGGGCTCGAACTCACAATCCTGAGATCAGGAGTTGCGCGTTCTACCAACGGAGCTGGCCAGGTCCCCCTAGTAATTTTTTCCTATCATTCATTTCTGTGTAGACAAAGCTGAGTTTCATATCTTGCTTAGTCCAACTAGAGAATTAAAAAAAAAAAAATCAAAACTAAATTATTTTGGTAAAGTTTATATCATGTGTAAGTATATAATGTGATGTAAGTTTTGGACTTATTCCTCTCTTCCGCAATGGACAATTTTATAAATTCCCAAAGAGCCTATTTTTGTCTAGCATGTTATATTGACCTGTTTATTCTGATATGCATCTCACTTTAATTACTCCATCATGAAGATTAGGAACTTTTCCTGTTTCATTTGAGCCCATTATAACCCTGGTATCAAAATCTGACAGCATGGAAACAGCCTGGGCCAGAGAGGTGGTGGTGGAGTGGGCAGAATGGGCGAAGGGGGTGGGAGGCGCAGGCTTCCAGTTACATAGAAGGAATAAGTCACGGGAATAAAAGGCACAGCGTAGGGAATATAGTCAGTGGTATCGTGACTGCGTTGTGTGGTGACAGACGGCAGCTCCATGTGTGGTGAGCATCGTATAAGGTATGGAGAGGTCGCATCACTGTGTCGCACATGTGAAACCAATGGAACATTGTCACCTTGACTCAAAACATTTACTAAAAAAAGAAAAACACTTTGGACCAGTCCCAGCATAGATGCTGGTATCCTCAGTAAAATCTTAGCAAGTTGAAACCTGCAGAATAGTAAATGACCAGTGGGTTCTACTTAGGGATGCTGAGGTGATGTACTCCGGTTACTGCTAGTACTGTACGTTAATACTAAGTTAAAGAAGAAACAGCCCCATGTTACTGTGGGCAGTGATAATATACATGTATGCCAAGAGGCATTTGAAAAAATCCAACTTTCATTCTTGTAAAGTTTTAAAAACGAAACAGCAAAAACAGTAAACCAATTTAGAGCCGTAGGAAAAGAACAAAATTGCTTTAATGTGTAAATAATAGTTGTTGAAAATCAGTAGTAATTATATGTATAGTCAAGTCAGGAAGAGTAAAAAGGTGTATACCGCCATTGTTGTTCATATCTTTAATAACATTCTAGCCAGTACAGGAAAATAAGACAAAAAGCAAGACACAAATAATGGAAACAAAGAAATCAAATGATGTGTTATCAAAGGCAGATCTCCTTTAAAAATCCAGGAAAATCAACTGAAAGTTAGAAACGAGGGCTGAGTATCTGAATATAATATTTAAAAATTGATGATTTTATCTAATAAATGAGTTAAGAAAAAAATATTTTAAAAAGTAAATGACAGGAACAGCATGTTATTTATTTGTAATTAGTGTATAAAATAAAACTCACCTCACTAATAATTTAACAGTTAATTTTTGTTTACCAGATCAGAATACAAAATACTGTTTGGAGCTGTAGTGAGTTTAAAACAGCTCTAAGTAGGGACTTTACTAAATAGAATTTAGCACATATCTGCAGTAACATATTTTAAACTCTGGGATGCATTCTGCGTCTATATAAACAATTAGTTAAAACAAACACCTGCTTCCACATTCTTCATTTCCATGGAAGATCATGAGAGGACTTCCTGCTTTAGCGGGCACCTAAGCACTGGCCGGACCTGGTGCAAAGGCTTCACTGCTGATTGAAAACTCAATTTGACCAAATTGGTCATAGCTTTTTTTTTTTTTTTTAACATGAAAGCATTAAGGGCACAGAGTTTGGCTTTTCTTCCGTGCTGGTGTCTCAGCTTTGTATGCAAAAGTTGGCTTCCAGCTTAAGTAAATGATGAGACTTTGGGTGCTATAAATATCAGGTGCCTTTGGCCCTGAAGCCCCCACCATTCTGTAACTTGTGAGTGTAGAGCTTATCAAGGAAATTGGGTGGGTGGAGGGGACATTACGTGGTTCAGTGGGTGTGTTGTCCCAAGCTTCATGTGATGGTATATGTTACCGCATCTCATTTCTTTGTCAGGTTGTTTCCTTTTGTCCTTTGAAAGCTGGAGGAATGCAATGAAGCCAAACCACTGGTCAGCAGAGGAAAGAGAGAGTGTTTCCACTGGCTTTGGTTCCAGCGCCTTTAGAACTACCTGCCTTCTGGGTGGGTGGTCAGCAGCCATCCGTCTCGAGCCTCAATACCTTTCCCTTTTTCCTTTCTTTCTTGTAATTTATTTTTATTTCTGTTTTATTTTTTATTATATTTTTACAATTTTTAAAAGATTTTATTTATTTATTTGACAAGAGACACAGCGAGAGAGGGAACACAAGCAGGGGGAGTGGGAGAGGGAGAAGCAGGCTTCCCGCTGAGCAGGGAGCCCGACGCGGGGCTCGATCCCAGGACCCTGGGACCATGACCTGAGCCGAAGACAGACGCCTAACGACTGAGCCACCCAGGTGCCCCTCTGTTTTTTTTTTTATTTTGGAAATTTTCTTCCATTTTTTTTTTTGAGAGATCTGTTTCCCCCCCCCCCCATTGGAAATAGTTTACATGTAGGACTGTCACACATTTTATCTGGGCTTCATGGAACACTTGTCTTAGCACTGAAAAGCTAGTAGAGATTTTAAAGCACGTGTGTGCACTCACACCATCAGCTTTTACTCCTGAATATTTTTTAAAAGACTCCCTACCATTAAGTTCTCCCTTTTTCCTCTTTGCCTGAAATAAAGCTTTTCTCAGTCATAAAAACAAGTATTACAGAAAATTTAGGGGTTTAATTATTAATAGTTTCTTTGGAATCCTTTTTGGTGCTGTATAGCCAACTTAGAAGTTTATGTGTATGTACCACAGATGACGGAATGGGGCTCTCAGTTGGGGTTATTTTAGTTTCTTAGTAGATACTCAAGGGGAGTGAAACACTTGATAAGGAAATGCTGTTACGGATGGGTCCGAAGCCAAGCCGTGAGTTAGGGCTTGATCACCTTCCCATCCAGGGTCCACCAATACCTGGCTTCTGGAGCCTGGGGAAAAGATGGATTATTTAATGAAATGCCCTGGAACAACTGACAAGTCCTGTTTGGG
>NW_027397105.1:221961-270483 GCF_003265705.2 Callorhinus ursinus | reverse complement strand
GACTAGTCCTGTTTGGGCTAGGTAGACGGGAGCTGGATTCATATCGTTGTGTCTACAGGAATTATAAAGGGGTCATGATGGTTACCGAGTGTTTACAAGGTGCCCAGTACTAGGTTAGACACTGTACATGCGTGGGTTTATTCCTCAAACACGAAGTACACACTGTTACCCTCGTTTTACAGATCTGTATGGAACCTGACTGTGCCCAGACCATTAGCCAATAGTTGAAATAAAACAAAAGATAAGACCATTAGAAGAAAGTAGTCAAGAATATTTTAGTCTGGGCTGGACAAAGGGGGTTTTTCTAAGCATGACAAACTAAGGAATCAAGAAGGTTGACCTTTTTTTTTTTTTTAATGTACATTGCTTAAACTTCTGCTTAGCAAAAAATGAAAATTTACAAAGCTAAAACAAATCAAGAATATTTTTGAATAAAATGGCAGTTATCCAGAGCCATACTGTTTAAAAGGCTCACCCAAATCAATAAGAAGCTGAATCACTTAATATTTTAAAAGAGAGCAAAAAATATAAATAGGTAATATATGTAAGAAATATAAATTGTCAGTGGTCAGTGTTTGTAGTGCTGCAGGGAAATAGGTACCCACAGGGTTTCTATGGATATAAATTAAACTTTTCATGGATGATGTGCATGTTCCTTTGACCCACAGTTCAACTAACAGAAGTTTAGATTCTGGGTTTACTCCCTCAGATGTACAAGGACAGTACAAAAATGTTCAATGGCAATATTATTTATACTTGAAAAAAATGGGAGGAACCAAGTACCTAACGTTTATGCTATACCTATGTGACCCACAAGGTATAAAATGGTTCCATTTTCTGTGCATATCGGTATATTTCCAAAACTGGAAAGAATGTGTGTAGCAAATTGTTAACTGTTTATTTTGAAGGATGAGAAGGTAGAGTGACGAACTGCTTACATTTTATTTTCCTGTGTTATTTTAGAATGAATGGCTTTTTTTATAATTAAAAAAATCAAAGTAAAAAAGAATGTTGAAAGAACCCTACCACTTAATAATAACCACCATCTACATTTGACGAACACCATTCTAGACACTTTTAATGCACATATGCAAGTGGAAATACGGAGTTATGTACGCCAGTTAAAAATCTTTAGTCGGTTGCATTTGACTGAAACAAAACACAATAAGCTATGAGGTGTTATTGGAAACATGATTGAACCACAGAGAGATGTTTGTTACTGCAGAGGAGATGGATTCCTGAAAGAGCTCGGAAGTGCAGAGAAGATTATAAAAAACCTCGTGGTAGTTGTGAGAGAACCCCTTGATTTCCTGGTAACCTGTGCGCGGGAATAAACACGTGTGCGTGTTCCTCCTCCCTTCTCTTCCCGTCTCTTGACTTTTTCAGGAATAAACACGTACGCCACCCAGGCACCCCTGGTCTCCTATTTTTCGTGGCCTGCTTTCCCTCAGACTTGTGTGGTCGCTCACGCCCGTGTTGAGCCTGACCTGCTGTCTTCCCCGTCACCCGGTGGCATGCGTTCCATACCAGTGCCTTCCTGGCCTGTGCAGTGTGTTGTCAGTCTGTGCATTTTGTTACTTACTACAGGAGAGTTTTATGTATGTATTTGTGACATTTTTGGATTCTCATCCCTTCAGGAATACCAAATCTCCCTTTATTGTCTTTATTCCGTTCAAGTGTATAATCGTTTACCCCAGGACTATGACTTGTTTTATTGTAGTTTCTAAGAAATTTTTGTCTTTTCTAATGACAGTAATCCATGTCTTTGTTTTTTTCTTTTTATTTCTTTTCTAAGTTGTTCTTGCTTGCCTTGGAGGTCTCTGTTGCTTTATAATTAATGCCTTCTTTCAGGTCTTTTTTTATTTTTATTATTTATTTATTTATTTATTTATTTAAAAATAGGTGTTTCTGTTACAATTTTTTTTTATTTTTTTAAGATTTTATTATTCATTTGAGAGAGCGAGAATGAGAGAGAGAGCACATAAGAGGGGGAGGGTCAGAGGGAGAAGCAGACTCCCTGCTGAGCAGGGAGCCCGATGCGGGGCTCCATCCCAGGACCCTGGGATCATGACCTGAGCTGAAGGCAGACGCTTAACGACTGAGCCACCCAGGCTCCCCTTTCACGTCTTTTTTAAAAAAGACATCATATTGTAGTAATTTCTTGGAGACGCTTTTTCTGAAGTCTTCCTGAATTTTTATATGTGTTACGAGGTGTTTGAAGTGAACTTGAAGGGAATTGGAATAGAGATTCAAACACCTCATTATTGTGCTGGGAGGTTTTTTTTTTTATGAGTCCTCATGCAGTTAATGGTAACAACGAATGGTGAGGAGAGGTAAACTTCACTCTGAGGTCGCTGGGGGGGGGGTTGAATACAAAAGAAAGCAAATGTATCAAATATATAAAATAGAGTAACGTAACCTAGTTTCATTGTGCAAAAACAAGTAGATAAGGAGATAAGACCTATTAGATATTAAGTAAAACAGAACCTGGTTTTGAAAATTTTATACCCAGAAGCCTTAATTTAATTTGAGCAATACTTAAGAAAATCAGGATGTAGTAAAGTGATTAACTCTCACCTGTGTTGGCAGCAGTAGGAACAGACTTTCCCTGTTCACCTGCCCTGGCAGCGGGTGATCATGCACTGCCGTACTCTGCCGGGAACAACCTGTTTCCCCCTCACATCCCCGAGGGATGTGGTTGAGGGTGGAAGAAAGGAGACCATTGCTGTGCCGTATTTGGGGAGGGGAGTGGAAACGGACAGAGTCCACCTGGGATGTAAGCTCAAAAAATACCACTCTTTTAAAGGAGGAACAGGTACCCTTAGTTGGAAGGGACAGGAGTTGAACTAGAATAAAGTATAGATAAAAAAGGAAATTTGGCTCATCCAAATTTATGGAAGGGCAGGAGTGATAGCAGGTGTCAGGAACTGGAGTTCTGTTAGGACCTCTCTTCCTGTTGCTTACTTTTGCTTATCTCCATTTTGGCTTCATTTTCCCATACCACCTTTCTCCTTGAGATTTGAACTGTGGGTTTTGACAGCTGTCTGGATTGGGACTCCCTTTCTTTAATTCCCATTTGAAAAATCATCCAGAAGATTCATTATCCTGGCTTGAGTCTGTGTTCACTCACTCATTATTAGGGCCCTCGGTATGGGGGCCTTGTTTGACAGCTCCTACTAGAAATAAATAGTGGGGTGTGATGTGTTAGATGTGGGGTATGTAGTATTTCCCCAGACCTCCCAGTTCTGAAGAACATTGATAGCCTGTAGCCTAGTGAACAGTTTTAGAGGAAGAAAGCAGGTAACTAACGCTGTGCTCTAAGGTGGATGGTCTGTTGCATACACAGTATCTCCTCTGACTTGCAGGGCTGTCTGGGTCTTACCATACTTTACTGATGAGGAGGATGAGGCTCCGAAGGAATGAATGAATGAGAGAGAGAGAAAGAGAGAAGCGAGCAAGAAACGACTTTTTCACGATGACAAGGCTAGTGAGAGAGTTGACATTCATACGCAGGTCTGACTCACATAATACCGATGAAGTAATGGAAGCTTGGAGAAAACGAATGTTTTCTCTGTTAATTTTGGTGAGTTGGTTTGTGGTGATTTAAATGTTTTAAATGAATATGGTAATTTATTATAATAAGGTCAAAATTATTTTCCTAAACCGTCTTGATACTTGGGAGGAGTAATTAATAGTGTCTGGATACAAGGCTCTTTTTGTAATTTCACAAGTTCAGAAAGAAACCAGTGTGAAAACAGCCCCTCTACAGAAGTGCACCTTACAGCCAGTTATGTGTTACATAAATAAACCTGACAGGAATGCACATTCCTTGGAGCAGGAGACCACAGCCACCCAGACACAAAGGGAAATCAGTGCTGGGCTATAAATACCAGTTTGTATTTGGCTTTAGGGCAGTTAGACTTCCTCAACCATTGGTCTTGGCAAGGCATATTTATAATTAAAGTAGCTTATTAAGAGTCAAGTATAAAATGATAACATAGCTGGGTCTTTGAATGTGGTTCTTCTGGGACCTCTTATATTTGCTGAGGCCCAGTGGTGGTTTGTTTTCACGTGACTGATAAAGAACATCGGAGTCCATTAATGAGACTGCCGTTTTAGCTTTCTTCTTACTGAGACAAATGTTAAACATACAATAACAGAGTAGATTGGTGTAATGAATCTCTGTGTACTCACCTAGCCTCAGCAGCTCATAGTTGTGAGCAGTCCTGTTTTATCTAGCCCGTAGGATTTTGAAGCACATCACAAACATCATATATCACTCATCATTTGTCTATGAACATTTCACCACATTTTAAAAAATCAACAATTGTTTAATATTATTAATGTTATATTAACATCTTAATATTAACTAATATCTAGTTAGCCTTCACATTTTTACTTGTGTCATACATTTTTTTTTTTTAAAGTCTGAGCTCAGTCCTCTCTTGTTCCCCACGTGGTGTATTTATTGAGGGTTCCAGGCCCTGCCCTTTAAGAATTTCCCTGCAGTGTGGTGTTTGCTGATTGTGTGTGTCCCGGGGTGTCCGTAAACACATTTCTCTGTGTGTTCCTGAAATTGGTAATTGTGCCTGGGGGCGTGGACAGGCTCAGGTTTGTGAGGAGGCCAGATCACTTGCTGAATGGTGGTTTGTTTATCAGAAGATACATAATGGCTGGTTGTCTTCCTTTTTAAAATGCCTGGACTAAAATGACAGTATGACAATGTGTCCATTTTTCATTTTTTAACTGGGCTATTTCTATAGAGAGATACCTTATTAGATAAAATTGTAATTACTATTTGATTACTTGGTAGTACAATTTTGTATAGAAAAGGAAGAATAAATCTTGAATCTTTTGCTGTTTTAAATTGGTTTTACAGGGGCGCCTGGGTGGCTCAGTCAGTTAAGCATCTGCCTTTGGCTCAGGTCATGATCTCAGGGCCCTGGGATCGAGTCCCGCATCGGGCTCCCTGCTCGGCGGGGAGCCTGCTTCTCCCTCTCCCTCTGCTGCTCCCCTGCTTGTGTTCTCTCTCTCTCTCTCTCTGTCAAATAAATAAATAAATAAAATCTTAAAAAAAATAAATTGGTTTTACAGCAAACAACAAAAACAGTTTATTAGCATCCCGAAATGGTGGGAATAATAGGTTGGTTGTTTTTGATACCACCGTTTATAGACTGTTAATAATTATTAGCTTCATTGATACTCAGACCTTTTGTCCCATATGTGGCCAGTGGGAACCTCTCTAAGTTGGATGAATCCTTTTAAAAAGACCATAGTATTATTTGACAGCTTCCTTTTTATTTGGTATACATGAGATGAGCCTAGAACATGTCCTACCCCAGAACTGCACTCAGCCGTTTCTCTGAAGATCCCTGGTCCCTGTAGGTAGGAAATGCTGTCCAGAGTCCTATTCTGGGCACTAGGGATGCTCATTTCTACAGGGTTGCTCACTTTTCCTAGACATTTTCAGTGGACAGAGCTCAGAATTTTTAAAGCTGTATCATGAATTCATACTGAAACTTGAGATTCAAATTCAGAACTATAGAGTTCTTATTTTTCATATGCTCTCCTCATTCCCATTCTCTTTTAGTCTTATCCTTGAGTTAACGACTCTGTCGTAGAAGTCTGCTCATGCATTATTGCCCATTACTTATCCCTGTCCAAATTGTTACTCTCGAGGACATTTACTTATCCTTGGTTTGCTTTTGTTTATTTTTTATAGACCACTTTGGCCCACAGCGATTTCCACATTTACTGTGGGCATACATAATGCTCATTTAACAGTGATGTGACACTGTAAGATTTACTGAGGTTTAAAAATTGAAGTATAACATAGACAAAAGTGCATAAATATATTGTGCAGCAGGCCGTTACCAGCACCCCTGAAATCCCTTTTACGCCTCCTTCCAGATACTGCTCTCATTCCCTTTCCAAAAGAAAAAGAAAAAAAAGACAACTCTTGTCCTGATTTCAAATACTATTCATTAGTTTTGCCTGTTTTATTTTTATTTTTTAAAGATTTTATTTATTTATTTGACAAAGAGAGACAGAGAGGAAACATGAGCAGGGGGGAGTGGGAGAGAGAGAAGCAGGCCTCCCGCGGAGCAGGGAGCCCGATGCGGGGCTCCATCCCAGGACCCCGGGATCATGACCTGAGCCGAAGGCAGACGCTTAATGACTGAGCCACCCAGGCACCCCAAGTTTTACCTGTTTTAGAACCTTAGAATTTTGCTTGAACATTCATGATTTGTGGGAAAGAGAGTTCTTTCCAACTGAGATTGTGTCCAGAAAGCTCCATCTCCATGTTTGTCCCATCGAAAGCCTCTCTCTAATACCTTTGGAATATAGGCAGAAACCCAAGCATGACTGTGCACATTGGTCTGCAGCAGGCCAGAATTTTGTGTTTGTTAGTGGTTTCTACTCCCACTTGTACTTGGACCCCTGCATGTTTCCCCTTTCTTTTGTTTTCGGGACATTAGACTTTTACCTGTTGTGTTGCAAATAGTCTCTCCTGGTCTCTCCTTTTTATTGAAGCTTTATTGTTGTGCTGGATTTAAAATATTTTGTGCAGTATAATCTGACTGTTGAGTTTTGGCCGAAGGCCACCTCCAACCCAACAGTATGAAAAAAAAAATTCTGTATTTTCTCTTTATTAAGTTTTATTGATTAATTATGTCTTAAAGTCCATCCAGGTTTGAATGTAGTGTGAAGTATCCTTGTCAACATTTAAGTGTCGGTAGGATGTTTAAACATTTTTCTTTGGCCTCTTCCATTAAAAAACCTGCTGGAATTTTATCTTCATATGGCTACTACACTTCTCAATCCACAGACTCTAGAAAAGGTTTCCACTTGTGTTTTTCTCCTTCACCTTTTTGTCAACTCAGTGCTGCCTGCATGGCCCCTGACTTGCCATTCACTGAACCCAGATGCCGGGGGCACCCTTGGCCTTTCTTCTGAACCTGCTGGGTTGATTTGAGACCTCCTTTTTCCTGAGTAGTGTCTGTTTATTATTGTGGGCAACTTTCTCCGTTGGCTTCTTTGATGTAATTTTTTCTGGGGTTACTTCCTACTTCTCTGTCTTCCTGTTCTTAGTCACCTTTGTGACCCCCCTTTTTTTTTAAGTCCTCAAAATATTGGTATTCTCTAGAATCCATTCCGTTAGGTCCTCTGTATAGGGTCATGCTTCACGCTCATCTTTGGGTGACGCCATCAGTCTTAAGGACTGCAGTTATCAGCAGTATTCTGATAACCCTCCGAGTCTCTCTCTTTAGCTAAGAATTAAAAACAGGAAACAGTGTATTTATGTCCATAGGTTTTTTAAAGTAGACCTATACCATCAGGGGCGCCTGGGTGGCTTCGTCGGTGAAGCGTCTGACTCTTGACTTCGGCTCAGGTCGTGATCTCAGGGTCGTGAGGTCGAGCCCCGCGTCGGGCTCCCTGCTGAGCGTGGAGCCTACTTGAGATTCTCTCCCTCTGCCGTCTGCCCCCCTCCCCACCCCGCTCTTGGCTCATGGCCTTTCTGTCTGAAACATTAACCCTGTCATCGTTTCTCTCCCTCATCCCTCAGATCACATCTTCCTGATGCTGGCAGGCTGTGGTGTCAGAAATCCAGTGTGAGCCAGCAGGAGGGGCAAGGGGGGTTTATTGAAGGGATAGAGGTGTGCAGGTGCCGACAGAGTGAGTGTCTGGGAGACTTAGAAAGGAGGGTCCCGTCTTTGGGGCTGGAGGTTTTATTGATTGTGCATCCAGGAACAGGTTAGAACAAAGACGGGGGTCGTTATTCCTTGGAGCCAGCGGGCCCTGGCATCCCGTTGTCTGGTGCCGGTGGTCTGAAGTATGCATTTGATGGCTTCGTCCAGTCATTTTCACCTGATCGTTCCTTAGGTGTTATCTGTCCCAGAGAAATCACTGACTTCTTATCCCTTACAAGGAGGACACACACTGTCTGCATCCTGAGGCCTGTGTGAGGTGGGAGTGCAGGTCTGTTCTTGCTAGAATAGAAGTGGGGAAAAAAGCAAAAAGCAGGGTTTTATGGAGTCCTCCAGTTTCCCTGTCTCATTCCTGTATGTCCCATTTCTGAGAATGAACAGACTTCTACCCAGTTGCTCTGCAGAGAAACCTGTGTGTTATTTTTAAAATTTGATATGAAATTAAAATGACATAGAAGTAGCTTTTTAAAAGTGTACAGTTCAATGTATGGAGTGTATTCACAGTGTTGGGCAAACCACTTTTCTTCACCCCACAGACACCCACCATGGCCATATCCCGTTTCCCCATCTGTTGGCAACTCTGTTCTGTTTTCTGTCTTTGTGGATTTGCCTTTTCTGGATGTGTCCTATAAGTGGAGTCCTGCAATATGTGGCCTTAGGTGTCTGGTTTCTTTCACTGAGCCTAGTGATTTCGAGGTTCATCTAGGTTGTTGCTTATACCAGTACTTCGTTCCTTTCTGTGGTTGAGTCATACTCATTGTGCACATACTCCATAATTTGTTTACCCCCGGAGGTTCAACTTGTTTCCACCTTTGGACCACTACAAGTAATGCTGATACATAAACATTTTTGTAGAGCTTTTATGTGGACAGGTGGATGTCTTCCTTTCTCTTGGGTATATACCTAAGAGTGAATTATTGGGTTATATGGTAACTTTGTGTTTAACTTTTTGAGGAAATCTGTGTCATTTTAACCCTCACATCACCAAGTTTGGTTGGTTGATTCTTTCCCCAAATGTCCTTGTTTCCCATCGTTATTCTCAGTGGCATCCTACTAAAGGTACACTTTCCAGGATTACCTTTATGGCTTCCTTTTTGGTTTCTTTGTTGTCACCATGGCCTTGTTCTGTGTCATCTTTCATGCTCTGCAAGATTTGTTTTTTAAAATGTGAATCTCACGGTCACCTCATTGTTTTAAAAACAAAACAAAACACAAACCCTTCAAAGGCTTGTCATTGCCCTCTGGATGCAGGGCTTACAAAGGCCCTTTGCTGCCCAGCTTCTGACCTTCTGTCTGCTCTCGGCTGCATGCCCCCCTTTGTTCTGGCCAGCTCCTGATCTCCATGTTTCAAGTTCTTGTATAGGCTCCTCTGTCTAAACCTTGCAGCAACCATCCAAATCCTTTGTCTTTTTTCCGATGTCTCCTCTCTTTTTAGAAGCTCTTTTCTGTCTCTTCATGATTATAAGGTGCCCTTCTTTGGGCCCTCCAAATTACTGTACTGCTGTTGGAGCATTCACCACACATGGTACTTGCCTGTTTACTTCCATGGGAATCAGGGGCTGAGATTCCACAGGAGTTGAGTGTCAGGGCTAGAGTACAGACTGGAAGTACAATTACTGGAAACGTAGCAGAAGTCAGAAGACGATTATTTGGTAAATTATTTAGGGAAGACCTCATGGGAAAGGGAAACATTCCTGAAGGTGTGGTATCAGTTTGTCAAATACCTGTGGGTCCAGGCCCTGGGGGACCCCTGCTAGGGGCAGAAGCCAGACAAAAGTGAGATATCGGCTATCTTCAGTGTTGCTTTTGTGTTACTTACAAGCAGTAGACATAATCACTCCTGTAGAAGAAAAGCGTGGAGACAATGTGCAGAAGAGTTTTAGAAATTACGGTGTATTGACAGAAGTGAGAAGCAGTGATGTGTTTTCTGGGACAGGTAAGGGAATTCTCAAGGATAATTTTGACCATATATGCTAATTGCAGAACTTACCCACCTCCATTTATAAAACTCCACTGGACTTCTGATGGAAAATGCAGCAAAGAGGGTGATTTTCTGGATGAATTATAGGATCTTCCCAAGACTTGAATACAGTGTCGAAGAAGATGGTCTGAGAAATATGATAATGTGCGTCTAGAAAAAGAACTTGATTGCCCTTACCTTCGGTGGTCTGTGCTCCGCCCCGCCCTGGTGGACTGGGGGGGTAGGGCTCGGGGTGCCCTCCCCGCGCCCTGCCCTCCCCGCATGCATGCTGGCAGCTCAGGGAGAAACAAAATGCAGTTCTTATCTTCATGTCTTTCCATTTTCAGTATCCTTTTAAAAATGTCTTAGACTAGCTATTTAAAAATACATTTCTTGCATTTTGAAATACAGTACTGATTTAAAACATTAGATAGGTCTATGTTGCCTTTTAGGCAAAAATTTAGACAACTTTTGAGAAAAGCCATTCGTATTTAAATATAAATAAAATTTGCCTTTAGGCTCTGTGTTTCACTGGTATGTTGGGGTGTTAAAACCTAGCTGTTGAAATGACAGCATCTCCTCATCCCTCAAAAAATTAAGATCTTCTCCGTTACTAACACACTTCATTCAGTCCTCTAAAAACGCACTCTGGGTTGCATTTCGCTTGCTTTTATCATTAGACTGAACTCTTTGAGGCTGATGGCAGGAAGCATGTGAGAATCACACACCTGTTCAGGCCCCCAGCACATCCCTCCCGGACTGCTGTCTCTCCAGTGCTTGGCCCCCACTTCCCACTTCTCAGTTGGAGCCAGTCAGTGCTCCCTGTTCGACCTCCCTTTTGCTGATTTCTGTTTGCAGCGTGTGTGTGTGTGTATTTACTACCATGAGAGTGTTGATTGCTTCACAGGCCTGTTTGTGTATTAATATGTATCAAGTTTTCTAATTTAAATACGTGCAGTTCACTGAATGTCAATTATACCTCATTAAACAGCTGTTTTAAAAAATCTGTATGTAAGACCCACCATCAGTAGGTCATTATTAAGCCCTGGGTGTCTAGGAACCGTCAGACTGCACCCCTGACCTGGTCACTAGGCTCCCTGGTTGGCCTGCGTCTCCCCCACCCCTCCCACGAGCTCTTTGCTTCCATCATTTTCCATCCATGCCAGAGCACACTCTCTCTGGAGGAAAAGTTCTCATGATGCCACTGCCATTCCTGTAGGCTCCAGCTGTTCTTTTCCTCTTCCATCTTCTTCCCCCCCCACCCTCCTCCTCCCTCTCCCTCCCCCCTCTCCCCTCCTCTTCCCTCCTCTTCCTAGTCCTTCCAAAAAAAAATTTATTAAGTGATCTCTGCACCCCACGTAGGGCTCGAACCCAGGACCCTGAGATCAGGAGTTGCACGCTCTTCCGACTGAGTCAGCGGGGCGCGCCTCTCGCTATTACTGTCAAGCCACTCCTGTGTGCTGGAAACTTGGCTGGCAACGGGGTCAACACACACAGGCAAGACACGAGGGGTCTGCCCTCCTTGCTGAGTCTGAGGAACAGCAGCTGTAGATGTGTATCCCCAAGGTGACAGAGGGCTTGTTACACAGACACACACGGGTATAAATGAAGGTTGGCTAAGCTCAGCAAATTCCAACAAAAAGGTATTCAGGTCTTCGGCTGGTGCTTCTGAGAGTGTACCCTAAAGACCACAGTGTAGGAATGACTGGGAGTACTGGTTTGACTTACCTGTGGGCCACGGTCTGTGAGGGCTGGGCCTGGATATCTGCGTCTTAGCGAGTTCTGTCTACCACCGTAGGGCTACCTAGAAAGGCTAAGAGCCTAGCTGGAAACCAGGGTGGAAGTGAGAGGGGTTAGAACGTGGTCTCCTGGACAGTTCGCTTCCATGTCACGTCCCTGTGATACAGAAATGGAAATGTTTTGGCCATCAGGTAGCATTTTGCTAGTGGACCCAGGGATATCTGCTGAATAGTTTGGAATTTATAACATGTATATTCAGGTTCTGTAATATATCTGTTGGGTGAAAATTATATGCCTAAAAGTTTTGATCAAAAAAATTTTTTTTTTCCACAGAACTCAACAAAAATCCAGTGGAAGGCTTTTCAGCAGGTTTAATAGATGACAATGATCTTTACCGGTGGGAAGTCCTTATCATTGGTCCCCCTGACACACTTTAGTAAGTACCATGGAACGGACACTGAAGTAGCTCTCTTAATTAATTCAAATGGAAACTGCTTTGGCAAACTGAAGTGAAATTATTTTTTAAAGCAGGTGAAATGGCTGTGTTTAGGTGAAATCATTTGTACTAAATGATCGTGTCTAGGGTTTTTGTGTTTTGCTTGAAATTCTAGTGTCTAAAACCTGTTGCTTTCTTAAATATATAATAGTTTCAGAAATACAAGCTATTTTCAAGGTGAGCCTATATATAAATAATGTATTTTTTTACGTGGTTTTGGATATTGGGTTAATTTTGGCAGGATGGGGGAAGAAGAAAATTCTTTATTGAAATGTTTCTCCCCTTCCCTTCCCTTGTGCTTTACTGTGCCTTCACCCCCAAAGGGAACATTGTCATTTCAAAGAGAAGTCTTTTCCATTCTTAGCACTTTATCGGTTTAATTAAAGCATAGTATTACACCTGGGAGATTTTCATACAGAACAGTTTCACACACCAGTGTCTCCAGGCTTGAGAACTCTCAAGGTCATCAATTTGAGTGCTGCTTTAATCGGGTGCCCACAGAATACGGATCCGAACCATGGTGTTCTGACCCTAAAATGAACTGATATTTACCTTTTCCCAGTTTATAAAAGTGATTGTTACAGCTAATCCCTTTTTTTAAATTTTATTATGTTATGTTAATCACCATATATTACATCATTAGTTTTTGATGTAGTGTTCCATGAAACAGCTAATCTCTTTTAATTAGTCCTTATTAACTGATGTAAAGTTAGACAACAGAATGCAGTTGAGTCAAAGAGCAATAGAGAGAGAGCTGGGGTTTCCTCAGGGTCTTGTCATACATTTTAGGTTCAAAAACCACAGTCTTATTTTCTGCTCTGAATGTTTGCAGACTAACTTAAACTTACAGATATTCAGTGTTCTGTAAGATGGGTCGTGACTACCTGGTGTTAGTGACTAGTGTAAGTTCCATCGTGTTTGTAGAAGTGGAGGCATTGAACAGAATGCAGTGACCTTTTCAGGTCACCAGTGTGCTCCACACACCTGAGGGGGCAGATCTGTATCTGAGTTTCTTGGGGACTACACTTGCTCACTCAGCTGTGGTCCTTGATGGCCCTAAGCAGGCAAGGATTTTGATACCGTAGTTTCATTTTAGGTGTTCAGAGATGGGAATTCCCCCCCCGCCCCAATAAAACACCTGATGGAAAAGAAAATTCAGGCTACTTGGTACCAGGGCAGGCTGGTACGGGACATACAGGGTGAGTTGTGGTGTGGACTTCGGGTTTTCGAGCGTCCGGAAAGGTGATTCATGTTTTGTCACGATTGTTTCCAATCAGAATTTTTGCTGATGTATCTCTCAGTGCCATGTTTGTATTGGTGATGGTTGCAAACTAAAATAACTCAATTTGGTCATTCCATGGTGTGTGTTTGGGTAGATAATAGGAGCTGTTGAAAACCATCTTTGAGGTATCCCCCCACAACCTTAATATTACTTGAAAGCAAATTTCTTACTAAATTTTGCACGTAAAACCATACATATAAATCTGGTTTATAAGCCTGATGAAGTTCAGGTTTTCAAGCTAAATGCATTGCATGAAGTTTTATTTGGGAGACGTGGCGACATTCCAGTGACAGAATCTTGTTACTCCTACAGTTGATAGGAGGTAACAGGAGGAATTCTTCTGAACTGGTGTCTGTCTGGAGGATGAGTTGGGCTTCCAGGCCTGAGCTCTGTCTCTAAGGACCTCACAGAACTCTCATACTTTCTCGTGAGGTGGTGGCACGTATCTCCAAAGGCTGTTAGCTGGTACCTGTATTTAATGTGTACCTTCAACTTCACCAAAGACAACCACTTTTTAATACTCGCCATACTGATTAATAGTCCATTCTTTCCACCAATTAAAAACTTACTTCTGGTCTTCAGTGTACATTTAAAAAATGCTAGCTACTGGTGTGAGATGTGGGTAGCAGAAGCAAGCCTTTGTGGCAGCTCCTCTAGAGTGTGGACTTCCTGAGGAGACAGCTGGTGGCCACTTGCAGTCCTTCCTGATGGGACAGCTGGGCTGTAGTTATTAAACTCTGCCACACACGGGGAGCATCCTGTGAGTAATGAGGCCTTGTGGCATTGACAGACATTGTAATCATCATCCAGAATAACCTGGAAATGATTCCTTCTTGTTAAAATCTTTTCTAAAATTCATGTGTGAAAGTTATGGGATTTTTTTTAAGCCCTCAAAAAAAGAGGTTTAAGATTTATTCTTTAATATTTACTGAGTCTAAGCCATCCCTTGGGCAATTTCCTGCTTAGAATGGTTGCAAAAATAAAGCATTACACTGGCATTTACATTGCTCATTCATCTAGCTCAGCTGTTTCCAAGCGGTCTTATGTTAGATGCCGGGAACACGACCTCGGATTAGCTCAGTGTCGTCCCTGCCTACAGAGAGGTTACACTTTAGTCACTGCATAGTCGCTTGACTAGTGATGGCCATGGTGGAGAGGGGCGCTCTCTGGGGGTGTGGCAGGTTTGGGATGTATCAGAACTTGTCCCAGAGGAAGACCTATCTAAAGTGGGAACTTAAGAGTTAGTAAGTGTAGTAGTTGGTAGACTTCTGGTTACAAGCAACAGAAATCTGACTGTAGCTGGCTTAGAGAATAAGAAAGTATGTTGTCCTGGCACTGGTAGCAAAATGGTTACAGGAGTTTTGAGCGTTTCAGAAGATCACCCAAAGGAAGAGAGGCTGGTTTCTTCTTAGTTCTGTGTGTGTTGTATGCAAGGGGAGCTCTCCGGCTGACTGGCTCTTGTCTCCTGTGTCAGAATCGAGTCACTTGCTCCTTCCCACCCAGTAACTGGCAAGATGAATGAGGTGGCTGCAGTTGGTTTAGATTAGTTCTTCTGGAATGGAAGAGATTTCGAGCTGTTAGCAGCTAGGGTCAGCATTAACCGGACAGGTGTTCTGACAGGGACCGGGGGGCCCAGAAAACGGGACGGCTCCACGGTGTGGTGGTGGAGTGAGGTGAGGACATGGAAGGTCAGAAAATGAGGCTGAACAGGGAGTGGAGGGGTCCTTGAAGTTCATAAACACTGTTGGAGAGTTTGGATTTGTCTTCACAACCATTGAGGACAGGAGTCACCAGTTAGGTTCCTGTTTTACAACCTGCGTATCCTAACTGGGATTATGGATTTCATTTTCCTTCAGCTTACTTGCATTTTATCTCTGCAACAAAAATTTGTTCGTAACAGTGTTATTCTAAAAGTTTGTCTGTAGTGAAAAAGATGCGCTGGGGGCTGAGCATGGCGACCTGCAGGACGGAGTTGCACACACAGCCTTTGCTCGGGATAGAGGAGGAGAGTGTGTGCTGAGCGCGGGTCCCTGAGGAGGGCTGGGCAGATGAGCTCAGAGGAGAGAAGGAGAGGAAAGTGTGATGAGAAGTAAGCTCCCTGTTTCATGGTGAATCCAGTACTTCATGGTGTGTGTTGCTTTAACAGTAAGGAAGTTACTGGGGTCCTTGTAGTTCCTTGAGTGCTGTGAAGAGGGTAGAGGCTGTGTTGCAGTTGTTGGAGGGGTCTGTTGGGTGGGGGTGCGCAGACCTCAAGTGGAAATCCCTGCCCAAAGGGGGGGTGGGAAAGGGGGGGTTGGGGTTAGAAGTAAGTGAAAGTTAATGTGGGCTTAGATGGTACCCAGACCTAACTGATTAATTCACCGCTTAATAGTTCGATCATTTATGTAGTGATAGCAAGAATTAATAATGTACAAACATTCCTGGAAAGCTGTTGTGTTCCTTCCTGTGGCATCCTTAGCCTTCATGCAGTCACTAGAGGGCACTGTACCCTCTTCAGTTTAGGTAATCAATAACCAGTGTATTCCAGCTTGCTTGCACACTGAGCATTGCCATGAGTATGAATGTAGCCATTATATTTATCTTTACATGGTATTAAATGTTTATTACTCCTCTGCCCATCAATCTATTAAGAATAGATTGTCCAGGCTGTCTGTCTGTGAGAGCTGAAACTGGTGTGTGTACCTGTTGTGTTCTCGCTGATTATCAGGTAGTGTCCACAGAAATGGACATTTCAGGCAAGAGCGGCAGCATGTTTTTCAAGGAAGTTCAGGAGCCTCGGATATCACCATGTAATTACAAATTTTATAAATTCGTATTAGTGAATGGTGAATGTGCACCTTCTTTTATCCCTTAAATTTTTCTTTCATCATCAATGGCTAGTCTGTCCAGGAAGTATGGTTTATTTTATTCCTTACCACTGACAAGGGTGTGGAAAATATGGAGAATATCAGGATCATATGCATTTTATTGTTTTGCCTTTCCTTGAGTGGCTACAGAACACGTAGAGTCGGTTAGCCAAACTCTGGTTAATATTATTTCACAGTAACAAAATCCTCTTACAGTTCTGCCTAAGACTTGGAAGCACATGCCATATATTCTGTAACGAGAATTTGGAAGGAAGGAACCTTGTACCGCCATTGCTTAGCAAGTGATGCATCGGCAGCCAGGCCACATCCCTTCCCGTTCAGTGCTTCAGAGCATGGGCTCTGGGGCCTTTGCGCAGCTCCCCAACTCTACCACTTGTATGAGCTGTGTGACTTCGACCAATAACTCAAAGTTTGTCTTAGCAGTTTTGTCTTTAGGGTAGAAACCCTACGCCAGGAAGTGTTTGGGGTGTTCAGTGTTCTGTTGCATGTAGTAGCAAAGAAATGGAAAGCAATCAAATGTCTTACGAGTGTGATAAATAGATTGTGAAATGCGTCAGATAAAATGAATGGACAAGAAACAGGTATCACCAGGAATATTTTTAAAAGAACAATGTTGAGCAAAGTTTGAGGTGGCAGCATACAATGGATCATTTAAATAAAGTAAATATGGCAGAATGGTAGGATCTGGTCGTTGTAAGATTCTTGCAGTTTAATACAAAAACAGTAAGTGAGGCTCATGGAAGAAAGTTGAACTAGGCTTAGGTTTCTCAACCTTTTCAAGTGTGAAACTTTTGGTTTCACACCTTTTAACGTCATGCTGATAATTGTACTATTAGTATTGTGATGAGAGTAGTGGAAGATATTTTTAATTCACAGGTGCTTTTTATTTTATTTTTATTATAAACTCATTTTACTCATCACAGTAACGTCTTTGCATATTTGAAAAATAGTGAATATGTGACATATTAATGTTTAGTTTACAATATTTCATATCCTGGGGGTTTTGCACTCCTCTTTGCTAATTTGGCTGTTCACTGGAAGCTTGCCACCCACAGGGGTGGGACCACTGAGCTCGGTTTAAAAAAACAGGTAGGCTTCCCCAGGTGAAAGAAATGTTAAGGAGTCCACTGATAGGAGAAAAACTGTACGGAATAACGTGATTGGTTCAGAGTGGGGAGGGCGCTGTAGACAGAGTGAAAATTGTGTGCTTTAAACCCTTTGAGATAATTCTGTTAATAAAATTTGACATTTTAAAGATTGAAAATAATTTAAGAGACGGAGGCAGTTTTTGAGGACAGGGATTCCAGTCAGCTAACACGAGGTGGATCAAATCCGTCGAGATGAAGGGACCCAGGGAGGCTGCTTCCAACCGAGGAGCAGTGTTACCAGCGGGTGAAGTGCGAGGGCCTGTGGCAGCTCTTTTGATGTCCTATTACGTAGATTCTTAGCTGTTTTCTGTGTTTGTGGCTTTTTTCCACCACAAGCCATCATCAGAAGTGTTCTACATCCTGACCTGATGTAGACTATTATGTGCATACATTTTAGTGAGTAGAAACATGCATATGCAGATTACATAAGTCAAACAGACTACCTGTGACAACGTCTTGTTTTCTTCTCGATTTTTGTTAAACAAGAAAACTGGTTAGTGAGTCACCCGCAGTTTGAAAAGCGAGTCTGTACAATTGACGGTCCCAGGGCCACTGTGGCATTAACCCTCACAGTTGGGTTAGCTGGGGCAAGAAGGTGCCCGCCAGCGTGGTGCGTCCTTCCCAGCGTCTCCCTCAAGTCTCCAGGTTTTCCTCTTCCGTAAATCATTCTGTAAATTACGAAATGGAGGCCATATGGCAGGTATAAAACTTGTCATTTTTCTTCCTTTTTACCCCTGGATATCTGTACCGCATTCAGTCTGTTTTTCTTCCAGTGCAAAAGGAAAAGATGTTCTTTCTTTTTCTTGGCGAGGCCCCTCGCTCCCCTTACTTTCTTTCTTCTTCCAATGGCTCAGTTCTTTTTCTAGTGTCTCTAGTCTTTCTACCAGCACCTTCCCATCTCCTTGTAAACAAATTAGGGTATTTTTTTCCCCCTCCTTTTTAAAGCCTTGCATTTGTGCTGTTTCCCCATCTAATTATCCTCTTCTTTAACTGTCAAACTTTTTAAATTGTCATCATGCTTGTCCTTGACCACCCCATTCTCTCTTTCACCCTGTGTGGCCTTCTCCTGTTGCTTTTACCACAGTGGTGTTACCACAGTTACCCTGTGTGCTGGGAGCCCATTGGCCTTCCCTAGGTATTCAGAGGTATTTGGTATTAATGATCTGCCTCTCTGTTTTTAAGTACCCCCTTCTCCCCCCCTCCCAAATCCTTTATGCTCAGAAAAAGGCAATAAAAATTAATACTTGCTTGTGGTTAAAAATTCAGTCTATATTGAAATGTACAAAGCAGAAAGGAAAAGATCCCCGTAATCCTGGCTCCAAAGTTAACCACTGCTATGTACTGGGGCTGTGTTTGCAGAAGGTTTTCTGTCTGTATTAGAAGCATACCCCCATTTTTCTTTCTTAAGGACAAATGGGCTTATTCTATACATACTTGGTTTTTTAAAAATTTAATATTAGATTGCTCATATCATTCCAGTAGCTATTAGTGATATTTTGCTTGATAGTTTCTTCTGCCACCAAAATGGTAAGTGCTTGTGAAACCAGTGATCTCTAATGTCGTTTTCTGTTTGATTATTTTATGTAAAACAGTGCCTCACACAAGTAGGTAGTCAATGTATATTTGTTCAGTGAATGGAAACCATTTAAGGAGCTGAGAATTCCATTTCTCGCTGGTCTGACACAAACATCAGCACATGACCCTGCTCTGATGGAGTGTACACTGAACAGTAAAAGAATCAGATGTGCAAATAGATGTTGGAATAAAGAAATGAAAGGGGGTCAGTGTACCAGAGGGACACAGCAGAGAGTTAAGATTGGGGAGTCAAGGGAAGTCTCAAGAGGTAACGTTGAAACTAAGTTTTTTGTTTTTTGTTTTTTTTAAGATCTTATTTATGTAATACAAGTGAGCGAGTGAGCACGAGCAGGGGAGGGGCAGCGGGAGAGGGAGAAGCAGACTCCCCGCTCTGCAGGGAGCCCGACGCGGGGCTCGACCCCAGGACCCCGAGATCATGACCTGAGCCAAAGGCAGACGCTTCACCGACTGAGCCACCCAGGTGCCCCAAAGCTGAGTTCTAAATGATGACAAGGGGAGAAGGGTATTTCAAGCACAGAAAATGGCTAGTACTAACGACATAATGCATGAGCTTAGTTATATGCCCCATGAGGCTGACTTGATCTCATTGGTTTTTGATGTTAACATAGTACAACTCATTGTACTGTTTTGACAGTCCTTCAAGAACAGTTCCTAAGTAAATGGCACTGATCTAAGACTGCACTAATACAGCAGTTACTGGCCATATGTGCTGTTAAATTAAATAAAATTAAAAGTTCAGGGGCACCTGGGTGGTGCAGTCGGTTGAATGACTGGCTCTTGGTTTAAGCTCAGGTCATGATCTCAGGGTCATGAGATCGAGTCCCACGTCGGGCTCTGTGCTCAGTGGCGTCCGCTTGAGAATGTCTCTCTCCCTTTCCCTTTGCCCCTCCCCTTGTGCGCTTGCTCTCTCTCAAATAAATAAATAAATCTTTAAAAAAAATGAAAAACTCAGTTCCTCAGTTGCACCAGCCATATTTCAAGGGCCTAGTGGCTGCCATCTTGGACAGTATGCCTATAGAGCGTCTCCAGTGTGCAGGAAGCCCTGTTGGACGGCACTACTTTGGAAAGTCACTGGAGTATAAACTCCTTGAGAGACTTTATACCTCGTTCACTGCTAGTGTCTGACATGTAAAGGCTGAAGAAATATTTGTTAAAGGATGAGATGAATGGATGACTGGAAGGTCAGCACATCTTTCCACACAGGGAGCAAACAAATTATGTGTAAGTTCTGAGTGAGAAAGAGCTTATTGTGCTTGCAGAACAGAAAGGAGACGGGCTGGGATGGAGGGAAGGGTGGTAGTTGGAGATCCACACGGAGAGCTGATGGGCAGTTAGCCTCTGGACTTAGATTAGTGCCATGGGAAGTGATACAGGTCGTTTAGCACAACAGTCATGGGATCTGATGCGGATGCCGGTTTAAGGCCGGCTGTTTCTTTCATTTCCTAGCTTCTCGGGAGCTCGGTAAAGTCGTGGGTGTTGCCAGGCTATTAAACTGAGTGTGCAGACGATCTGCTTGAGATCCAGGTTATTAATTCACTTCATTTATAGTGTGAGCGCTCGCACCCTTGCTTTATGTTTGTTTTAATAATTGTTGATATGCAGGAATTTACAGGCAAGAACATGTTTTTGTTTTTCTTCCAGTGAAGGTGGTGTTTTTAAGGCTCATCTCACTTTCCCAAAAGATTATCCCCTCCGGCCTCCTAAAATGAAATTCATTACAGAAATCTGGCACCCAAATGGTAAGTTTATCTAGTTTTACTTTTACATTTGCTAATATGATGCCTGTCACTGAGGTTTTCAGGGTCCCTAAGAAAGATGTGGTCCTCAATGAAGTTACTTTGGGATTTTTGTACTAAGTTCACTGTGTTCATTATGTATTTGGCCATGTATTAGCTTGTTTAGAACAGCAGGCATAGACATCATATAAAAAATACTTACTTAGTTTTCAGCTCTTTTTGAGACTCCTGATGTTCCAGACTAGAGGCAAGGTTATTGGGTGATACTTGCCATGAATACAGCTCTTACAGTCGAGATCATTTCCAAGGTATTAGGTGACTCGTTGTCTATTACGGAGAGTACAGGAGTAACTAAACCTGGTTTTAAAAATTGTATTTCTCATCTTCACTCTTAGGCCACGGGCAGCTCTTAACTTGTTACCTATATTAGCTGTTAAAAAGGGAGTGTCCTGCCTGCCTCAGAAGGTGACTGACTCGGTGACATTGGATGCTGTACTTTGTGTTTGAAGCTTGGAAAGCATCCAGTCCTGCTGTGCCTGAGATGTGGTGACTCTGAATTTTCTTTACCCAAAGATGTGCTACCATTTAAAATCCACTTTGTGAGTCAAAGGTTAGGCTAGATAAACTGTGTGTGTACACAGTCTCCCTGAACTTTTGGCCTTGTTTTTTGTGATAGAGCTTTTGTAAGCATTTCTCTCCCTAAGTATTTTGACTGTAAGTATTTTGTAATCAGAGTTGTCGTTTTTTGACTCCTGTGCTCTCCTGCATTCTGCTTCTCACAGTCAACTTCGCATTGCCAGGGAGAGAGGCTTCTGTGTTAGTCCGAGCAAGTCTGTGAGAGAGGAGTGAGTGAGCGAGTGAGCGAGCGAGTGAGGCTTCATTACAGGGTGTGGAGAATGTAGTAGAGCCCAGTGGCTTGAGAAATGGACGGGTCTTGAGAGACCGGAACTGGCCCCGTTCTTGTGCCCCCTCGTATCGGTGCCGAGGAAGAGCAGTATCTCCGCTGTCTGTGGTAGAACGTGTTAACGATAGTCCTCCATGGAGCACGGATGCCTAAATCTACTGCATTCGCCTCTTCTTGCTTTGCTGTTTGTTTCCTCTCTTCCTAGGCTTTGGCAGTCTCTCTTACCCGTCACTTGAGGTATTTGTTTGCACCTATTTCAAAAGAAGATGTGACGGAGCTTCTGAGTGTTGGCGTCACCACACGTTAGCTGTGTGGCTGTAGGTGGAGCCTCTGTGGGCCTCAGTTTCTCTGTGAGAGCACGTATGTGAGCAACACGTGGGACTTCTCTTCTTTGGGGAGGAAGGAGAAAAATGGCCTGGGTGGTTTAAGAGGACAGCTCATGAGATGAGGATTTGTTTTAAGGCTGAATCATTTTTCAGGCCATGAGGGGAGAGGCATCAGTGAAGTAATGAAGACTTGACTGGAGAGAGGAGAGGCTTTGTGAAGGAAGGGAACCTGAGGAGGTGGTGGGGCAGGGATGGCAGGCACAGGGAGAGCGGGACTCAGGAGGCGTGCGAAGACATGGGACGAACGGAAAACCCAGCTGGGAGTGTCTGCAAGGCGCAGGAGGTGAAGATGATTCGTCCGTCACAGTCCCTTCCTGTGAGGGCGTCCGGGCCTGCGAGGGGGAGGAACGGACACGCAGAAGTCACGGTGATGTTGAGAGGACAGTGTTGCTGCCACATGGTGTTGGGTAGTGGAAGAGAGGGTCGGGGAGGCCTTTCCAGACAATGTGATTCTTACACAGAACTTTGTGTGAACGCCTGGCTTAAACTTTGTTCCTTAGGCTGTGGTTTCTCATTAAATTCTGGCACTTTAAAGCTGTGTGGTAGCTTCATATTGACTGTGTCTCCTTCTGGAAAGGTGACACCCGTGGAGGAAAGATTGGAAGGGAAAGCCAGACCGGCCACCAGGAGACACGGAGAGGGTTTCGTCAGTGCTGCGGATAAGAGACCGTGGAAGCGTGAACGGGGAGAGTCGTAGCAGGAAGGGAAATTGAGTTACTCTCATTTGTGGACTAGCAGATGTGGACGGTGTGATGGAGATGAGAATTTAGAATTGACAGAACATCCACCAAACAACTGTAGCATCAAAACCACAGCAAAATACCACTTTACATGGGCCGGGTGGCTGTCATCAAAAAGGCGGATGATAAACAAGTGTTGGCAAGGACACAGAAATTCGAGCCCTCCTGTACTGCTGGCGAGATGGTAAAGTGGTGCACCCACTGTGGGGAACGAGTCTGGCGGTTCTGTTCTGAGATAGAAAAGCAAGAACGTTGAAAACACGTCCACAGAACACTTGTCCTTGGATGTTCCTGTCAGCAGTGTTCATAATGGTCAAACAGTAGAAACAGCCCCAGGGTCCATCATTTGATGAGGAGAAGACCCGCTCTTAATATATACACATTATGGAGGGCAGCCCCGGCTCACGTCACCGCCAGGATGAGCCTTGGAAACATGACACTTGGGGAGCGAACCCAGTCCCAGAAGCCCACACCGTGTAGGACTCCGTTTAGGTTGGACTGTCAGAATCGGCAAACCTAGAGATAGAAGGTTGGGTTCGTGCTTGCCTCAGGCTCGCGGGAAGGTTGTGGGGAACGGGGGGTGATTGCTAATGCGTATGTGGTTTCTTTCTGGGGTGATGCGTGTATTCTGAAATTGATTGTGGCAACAGTTTACAACTCTGTAAACATGCGAGAAGCCATTAATTGTGCACCTCTGTCTCAGTACAGCTGTCAGAGATGCTGTTCTGAGCTAAAAATTCGCTTTGTGCGGCTTAGATGCGTTCCGTTTTGGATTTGTTTTTCTTGAGGTATACTTGCCACTTCCACTTAGATAGTTAGGTAAAGGTGAGTGTAGGGCCTTGGTACTGATCCGCATCAAGGTGAGCGGGAGCGTGTATGAAATCACCGTGTGCTGCGCCTTCACCTTATACCATGTTCTCTGTCAGTTACAGCTCAGCAAAACGGGGGGGACGGGGGACGGGCAACATTGTGATGGGAAGAGTGAGTGAACCTCCCCACGGAAAAGACGGCTAATGCCAGAGAGTGGGGTAGCATCGTGTAGTGTCCCAAGTCCGACTAAGGAAGACTGGAAGGTGAGAGATCGGCTCAAGAGCCAGTGAAGAAGTGTGCCGCGGGGGCCGAGGGAGTTGTCCTCAACAGTGTCCCTCATTGTGACCCAGAAAGGGGGACTTAAAAGCACCCGGGAGAAGGTTGTTCAGGCCATTTTGTGAGCAGTCGTGGCATCCTGATAGGGAGCAGAAGCCAGTTTCCAGTAAGGAGAGGAGAGGAGAGGAGAGAGAGAGAGAGAGAGAGAGAGAGAGAGGGAGGGGGAACCCACCTTCTGGGCATTGGAGAGGGTGGGGGTCAGTTGGGTTTCTGTCACTTTAGACACACAGCTTCCAGGGAGGGGGTAACTGGGAGGGTACATGTGGTTTGGGTAGTCGAGGCCGAGGCTGGTGGCTAGCCGTGTATGGGGGAGTGGATTTAGAAAAGGGGATTAAAACTCCAAATGGAGTAAACAGTTTCAAGTGGCTTTAAAAAAATAGTATCAGTTATTTGCTGGGTGTTGGGGGCAAGAATTTTCTAGTTTCACACATAACCCATCCCGAAAGACTAAACAGAGTGAAGATAAATGGTGCAACTGAATGCAGAATAAGGTTTGTAAATGAACCTCACGTCAGTAAGGGCGGCAGCGAAGATCACTGTTGGGGCGTGAAAGCGAGAGGAAAAACTTATGTGGGGAAAACTGAGGACGCAATTTGGCAAGAAAAAACTAGACATTTGTGTGTATAAATGAGTAAAGAGTAAGAACGGATATTGCACCAGAGGAAATAACGTGTATTTTCTATACCTGGAGAAACTTCAGCCCCAAAAACATTTAGGAAAAACCAGGTTACTTTTCACCTTTTTAATTTAAAGATTTATTTATTTATTTTAGTGAGAGAGGGAGAGAATCTCTAGCAGAGCCCCCACTGTGCACAGAGCCCAACATGGGGCTCGATCTCAGGACCCTGAGATCATAACGTGAGCTGAAACCAAGAGTCGGATGCTTAACCCGCTGAGCCACCCAGGCGTCCCACCTGTATTTCACATTTTAAACTGTAATTTGGTAATAGGTCTGAAGCCTAAAAACCTTTCATTTAAGATAACTATGTTTAGGACGCCTGGGTGGCTCAGTTGGTTGAGCGACTGCCTTCGGCTCAGGTCATGATCCCAGAGTCCTGGGATCGAGTCCCGCATCGGGCTCCCTGCTCCTTGGGAGCCTGCTTCTGCCTCTGCTTCTCTCTCTCTCTCTCTCTCTCTCTCTCTCTCTCTCTCTCTCTCTCCCCCCCCGTCTCTCATGAATAAATAAATAAAATCTTTAAAAAAAAAACACTATGTTTTAAATGAAAGGACTCGAGGTAAAAAATTTAAAGATGCTGGATTATAACAGTAATTTCCAAAAAAGGAAAATGGATCTTAAATTGATTCTCTCTGATAGAGTTTTATAGAAACATTTAATACCATTTTTTCAAAGAAAATGACTTGGAGAAAGTCCTCTTTATGTAATGCGTGAGGAAATTAAAGAAGATGGTAAAAGCATTTTGTGTTGAACTTTGCAGTGTGCTTGCAGTTTGTTGTTACTTTTCCTGCCTCTAGATCTAGTTACTGCACTCAGCAGATTTTACTGGGAGGTGGGGGCCTGGGGCATGAGTGCACCTGTCACCGTCTGCGCTTGTGCACCCGTGTGCACGCATTCAGGAAGGGTTTGTTGGAGAGCAGCAGTATGCATAGACTCTGGCTCGGCTTCCCCAGAGCTTTTAACAACAGGGGAAGTGCCCAAGTCAGGAGATGAAAAATAACCTTCAGAATTATACCAGTCACAAATCTGGGGGCGCCTGGGTGGCTCAGTCATTTAAGCGTCTGCTTTCAGCTGAGGTCATGACCCCAGGGTCCTGGGATGGAGCTCCACGGGGAGCCTGCTTCTCCTTCTCACTCTGCTGCTCCCCCTGCTTGTGCTTTCTCGCTTGCTCGCTCGCTCTCTCTCTCAAATAAATAAATAAAATCTTTAAAAAAATCTGTTAGACTTAGGTAGAAAGTTAGGAATGGAATAGACATACATATTGCCATTGATTTTTTTTTTTTTTTTGATGGGATTTGGACATTTGGTTGAAAGACTTTTTACACCAAAAATTCTTATATTTTTCTGTCTTTCCTAACATTTTCCAAATAAGTATACTTTATTTTACTATTATTATTTTGTATTTTGCAGTGGAGAAAAAGATTTCACCATAAAAGATTAGTGATGATTTTGGTAGTTTCACCAATAAGGAGTATTTGTGTGATATAAATGAGCTGGTGGTTTCCAAGTTCACCTTTGTTTTGATCAACAACTAATTTGTGACTTGGATTTTAAATCCTAGTTTTATAGAAAAGATGCCTCATGAATGTCATTTAAGGTTGATGAATTTTCACTGGCAATATGACATGTTCCTTTTGCAAATTTGGGTGCACTCCTTTTCCTGAAAATGTAATTTTGCCTTTATGTGATTTAAAAAGTGCATTATGAGGTTACTTCTCATTTTTTTCTTAGGAGAGTCTCTAGATGTTTGTCACCAATTTAGATCAGCAAGTTAGTGAGGAGTCTAGGAAATCATTACATAGAGACTCAGTTCTGGTATTTGGATCGTATACTTTATATACAAACAGCAGATTCATTGTATTTACTGCGTGTAAAATGCTAGACACCGTCTATGTGCCAGGTATCTTGAAGTTCTGCATAAATGGGGAAGAATCTGTTGGCTCTGACAGATGGGTCCTGTTTGGTAAAATCTGTGGGCTTCGTAAAAAGTGAACAGGTTCCATTTTTGGAAATCATCTTCTGTATATATTCAGTGTTTGATAAAGGACCGTGGGAGCCAGGGCCACGTCCATAATAGGCACTTTATGTTTAACCATGTTATTTTAAATACTTTAAACAGGACTCTTACTCTCTAATTTTGCAGTTGATAAAAATGGTGATGTATGCATTTCCATTCTTCATGAGCCTGGGGAAGATAAATATGGTTATGAAAAGCCAGAGGAACGCTGGCTCCCCATTCACACTGTGGAAACCATCATGATTAGTGTCATTTCAATGCTGGCAGACCCTAATGGAGACTCACCTGCTAACGTTGATGCTGCGGTAAGGCCCTCATGTGCAAATCTCCCCTCCCCATTAATTACACTTGATTAGAATGAGAGCATGTGTGTGCGTGCGTGCGTGCGTGTGTGTGTGTGTGTGTATCTACAGATCGATTTATATACATTTGTTTCTCCTGAATCCGTACAAAAATGAGTTACAGACTTACTTAAGCTTTACCCCTGAATACTTGAATACTTGAACCTGCCTCCTTTAAGAATAAGGAGCTATAGCTATAAACACGCTTCACCTAGATTCACCAGTTGTGCGATTTTACATTTCCCCCCCTAAACTGTTTGAGAAGTCTTTATTGATGCCCTGACCCTCCACGTGTAAACACTTCAGTGGCCTCTCCTGAGAACAGGGGCACCCTTTCTCATGCCCACAGCACAAGTCTGTCATTGATTCAGTACTGTTCCATGCATACTCAGCCCATACTCAGATTTCTCCAGTATTGTTCCTCATACCTGCTTTTTTTTTTTTTTAATCCAGAATCTGGGAACCCACATTTTATTTTGTATTCATGTTTTATTAGTCTCCTTTACTCTGGATAATAGCCTAGTTCCTCAGCCTTCTCCTTTGAAAAACCTTTCATTGTAATTCTTATTCTTAGAACTTTTGTTAGTATGTATCAAAGCCAGGAGATTAAATTCACTTTTCTATTTCGGTAACTTTTATATAGGTAACTAATACAAACCTTGGGTGATAGTATATAGTTATGTAGAAAAACACTACTTTGATAAACCTTTTTCAAATGTATGCCTTTGCATTTCTATATTTAGTGATCAAATTGAAGTAAAAAATTGACAGAAAACCATCCTAGCTTTTTATTTAGTCGAGTGTCGGTCCAAGCACTGTGTAAGAGGCGGGAGGGGAGAAGAAATCCTGTGGAATCATTTTGAGGGAGAACTAATTCTTGTTTATTTTGATTCATGCTCAACTATAACTCTCTGTAATAAGATCAGAACTGACAAATTGTATCTTAATCTTCATAAAGGTTAAACTTAAGGATAAATTAAGAGCAAGTACCTGAAAGTATGAATATGCAAAAGTTATTAACTCTTCAGAGCAGCTGAGTCCTGGCACCACAAGGACTCCTGAGAAAGGGCAGCCCTTGCCCGATGCTGCTCGAAGCTGAACTATGCAGATGGGACTCAGATCTGCACACCACGGGCCACGCATTGTCACTGATTACTGCTTGAAATCCACTGCTGCTCTTGCTGAATTTAACCAGTTGTCTCCTGTTTAAGCCACAGGTTGCTCATAGTTGCATTTACCTTTCACATCTGCTCTTCCCTCTCGCATGGTACACCTCGCCATGTTTTCATAGGTGTTCTGTTTGTTTGCTTTTCTGACCTCTCAGTCAGTGATAGCTATTCCAGGAGACCCCCATTTTTCTTGGCCATCCCTCTCCTGGACCCCTCCCTCCTTGGGCTCCGGATTAGGTTGGCTCAGACTGCTGCATGTCTGTCTCCCTTGGACTTCCCCTTCCTGCTCTTCTGGATGGGATTGTCTGTTTCCTGGACCCTCTTTCTTTTTTCTTGGTTAACTTCTTTCTGTTGTTGTACCTCATCTGAGAGTCGTGTTTCAGGAAGGCTATGTCGGAATTAAGACCTGGGTCCTTAACCTGTCTCGGAGCGTTTTTTATCCTACCCTCATACTTGAGTGACAGTTTGTAGAATTCTGGGGGAGGAATGCAGATTTCTACAGAATTTATCTTTTCGCATTTATTGTTGCCGATGAGCAAGTTGATGCGTGACTGACTCTTCTGCATTTGTGGGTGACCGTTTCTTTCTTCCTCTGTTTTCCCTGTTCCCTTCCGGTTCTTTTCTGATTCTTGGTCTTCAAAATTTCACGTTGTTGTGTAGAGTTTTAAGATTTTTCACTTCTGTACAGTACTCCCCCTTCTTCATCAGTGGTGTGTTACTGAGTCCCCCAGTGGATGCCTAAAACCGGGGATCAGTACCAAATCCTATGTGCATCAGGTTTTTTCCTGTATGTACATACACATGATAAAGTCCAGCTTATGGGCTCAGTGAGAGAATTACAGCGATAACTAAAAATAGAGCGGTTATAACAGTACACTGCAATAAAAGCCGTGTGCTGTGGGTCTCAGTACCTCAGCGTCCTGTGCTTGCCACCCTTGTGAGGGGACCATGTGCCCGCACGACGAGATGAAGCAGGGCGAGTGACTCTGAGGCTCCTGTTGACCTTCTGGTGTTACGTCAGAAGGGGGACCGTCTGCTCCTGGACAGACCAGGGCCGGCTGTGGGCAACTGAGCCCACAGAGCGTAGCCGTGGCTGGGGGGGTAGCGGGGGGACTCCTGTGGTCGGTGTGTACTTGCAGGACTTCAGCTCTGGGAAGTTTCCCTCATGTGTAGTATTCTTTCCTCCTTGTTTTTTATTAATTTTTTATTCGAGTGTATATTCCTTCCTTCCTTTGGATTTGTAGCCGCTGCCCGGATTGATTCTTGTACTCTGGTTCATCTAAACTTGTGCTGATTCTGAGTTCCTATTGAATTCTCATTTTGGTGGTGTTACTCTTAATTTTAAGGAGCTTGTTCTTTTCTGCATTAATTTCCTTTTTCATAAAATCTTGTCGCTGTTTGATGAAGTTAATAGTTCTTCCATCTTGTGCAAGTTCTAATTAAATTTTTCAAAGTTAAATTCTGGTCATTCTCTGAGGCCAATGTTTTCCTTTGTGTTTCTTTTGTATTTTGAAGTCTGTGCCAGAACCCTGTAGGCTTTCCACACAGCTGTGCATGCATGACTCCAGATGACAGGACATGCAGGTCCAGGAAAGCACGTGCACACGCATAGCGTCAGCCCCAGTCTCCAGTGTGCGGGCAGTGAGCCAGACCCTGAGCTCCAGACAAGAGGCGGTTCCGTCCTCGGCCCCACGCTAGTGGCCCTACGAGAGCTCTTCATAGAAGTGTCTCTCATTGTACCGAAATGGTCATCACTCTTTCAGGAAAGTGTTAGACTTTTGGATATAGGTGGGAGGAAAATGCCAGACTGCTGGGTTGTATCTCTGTTTTCATTCCTGCATCTTAGTGACTCTGTCTAAACTGTGCCTTCTGTTCGGTCGGCCCTGTCCCTCCCTTGCTCTGGTTTCAGGGAGACTTCTCTCCTCTGCTCCATGTTTCATTTCTCTGCCATCTGCTTTTGGTTTTCCAGAAGAAATTTCGCCTTTGTGTCAGCTGTAGTTTCTGGAGCCTCCAGAGGGAGCCGGCAGTCCTTCCCGTGGCCTGAATAGCTTACCTGTAAGGCCTTTTCCAGTAATATGAAACTGTCCTTTTTTTTTTTTTTTTTTTTTTTTAAAGATTTTATTATTTACCTATTTGACAGAGACACAGCGAGAGAGGGAACACAAGCAGGGGGAGTGGGAGAGGGAGAAGCAGGCTCCCCACTGAGCAGGGAGCCCGATGCGGGGCTCGATCCCAGGACCCCGGGATCATGACCTGAGCCGAAGGCAGACTCTTAACGACTGAGCCACCCAGGCGCCCTGTGGACTTCTTTCTTTCGGAGAATGTACAGGTTAAGGGATTTCTGCTCTTGTGTCCCAGCAGAGTGTCTCGCAAAAATACTTTTTGACTACTTTTCTGACTTACCAACTTTTCAGCCTTACCAACTTCTCAGCATTTTAAAAGTGTGCATGATGCCAAAGCATTACATTCAAGATTAAAACTAGTATTTGAGATTGTAATAGGAGCTTGGATAAAGTCACTTCATGTTACTTTTGTATCTACAGAAAGAATGGAGGGAAGACAGAAATGGAGAATTCAAAAGGAAAGTTGCCCGCTGTGTAAGAAAAAGCCAAGAGACTGCTTTTGAGTGACATTTATTCAACAGCTGTAACTTCATTATTTCAGGGTGAGTTCATTTTAAAATCCTACTCTTGCCTTGTGATAAATGGCATATACATTTTTGGAAGTTGTGTGGTTTGGATATTTGAAGTGCCTGATTTTACTAGCCTCATTTCTTTAGTGGGAGTGTCCAGTGGTCTGTTGTTTTCTCAGAAACCGTGTGACCCCCGTGCGTTGTGCTGCACTAGACGTCTGTGTCTCACTGGCCAGTGTGGGGGCGTGACCTCTATCTTCTCACTGATGGTACTTGCTTCAGTGTGGCTCACAGTAAAGGGTGACACGAAGTTTCACTTCCTAAGGTTTTTTTTTTAAAGGAAGATCATATTTTGTAATAAACTGGCAAGACCATTAAACATCTATCTTCCATGTCTTCTTTCTTAATTTTTTTTTTTAAGATTTTATTTACTTGAGAGACAGAGAGAGAGAGAGAGCACAGAGGGAGAGGGAGAAGTGGGTTCCCGGCTGAGCAAGGAGCCCGATGCAGGGCTCCATCCCAGGACCCTGAGATCATGACCTGAGCCAAAGGCAGATGCTTCACCGACTGAGCCACCCAGGCGCCCCTACCTTCATGTTTTCATTGGTCTTTATCTCCCTGTTCTTAACTAATAGGGCCAATAGGAAACATTTCCCCTGTATTGTATACCATCTGTCCGAAGGTTTTTATTACGTCCAGTAGGGAGTCCAGGATGGAAGGGGACATGGTGTGGGCCACTGACCAAATGTGTGACATTTTAGTTATTTGGTTTCTTTTTTTATTTTTTCTTAATTGTTGGGGTGATAAAATTATTTAGGACATGGAGCGTGTAAAGGATCACAAGTCATGGTACATCCTGTTCCTGCCACCTGTTTTACCCTGTGTCCCTTCTTCTGCCCCAGCCTCTTCTCATAGGCTTGGTTCTGAGTTTATCACGGTTTTTCCTTCATCATTTCTTCAGTTTGTACTACCCTAAACGGCTGTAGGACGCCGCACTGTGTGTGCATGGACTGCAGTGGACGCATTCCGTTGTGACCTGGTATTGCTCAATGTTATATTCTGGAAACCGGTTTGTCTTGTGTCTGGTTGTACGCGTCTGTCCTCACTGTCGTGTGGGACCTCATTAGATGAGTCACTGTCCTGCTCTTAATTCTGACTGCAGTTACCCTCTCATGTGGGGAGAGGTTTCTCATCTGTGTGTTTTGCTTTGGGTTTGCTGACAGAGTGAGTGTGGCTGTCTCATTTCTTGCTGCATGTTCGTGGGGAGAGCCCTTCCGGGTGTGTTCGTGGGGTTGGAATTGTTGAGTGAAGGGTCTGTGCACATCACTTGGACTGGATAATGCCAAGTTGTCTCCAGAATTCTGCATCTATTTATGCTCCTTTTCGCAAGGATACGGATTCCATTTACTCTGGATCCTCCCCTGCATTTGATATCACCAGACCTCTATGAAGTTTCCATCTGGAAGGATGTGGAGTGAGCCCTTGCTCTGACGTGTGTGGCCAGCCCAGCTGTTTGGCCCTTTCCCTGGGAAATTCCTGTTTTTGGGCTGTTCTTCCATTAGCTTCTGGATTTGTATCCTGGTCAGTTCCCTTTCTTTGTGGAATCTCTGGATGAACAGAGATGCTTTTTTTTTTTTTTTTTGAGAGAGGGGACATGTGCAGTTGAGCCGGGGGGGGGGGGCAGAGGGAGAGGGAGAGAGTCTCAAGCGGACTCTGTGCTGAGCATGGAGCCCGATAAAGGGCTCAGCCTCATGACCCTGAGATCATGACCTGAGCAGACGTCAAGAATCACACGTTCAGTTGTGCCACCCAGACGCCCTGATGAACAGAGATTCTTAATTTTAATGCAGTCGGATTAGACCTCTCCTGTATGGAGTTACGTTTTGTGTTCTAGCTTTTTCTTTGCCACCAGAAAGCTCCTGTTACATCTTGTCTTGTGAAAGTTTTATGGTTTTTGCCTTTGGTATATGTGTTGAAGCCTCTGGAAATTGATTGGTGTGCAGTGTGAGGCTCTGCCCACACCCCAGGCTAAAACCATTGGCTGCATCGATTGTTGGCAGGTTCTTTCACCACTGATGCTCAGGGTTGGTTATACTAGGAAATTACATCACCAGGTATGTGTCGGTCTGTTTCTGACCTTAATGTGTTTTATTAGTTGGCTTTTCTTATCCCTAAAGTAGCATCACATTGTTTTCATTTTTATTTTTTATTTTTATGATGAACTGTATCAAATGCAAAGGTGCAAATCAGAAGTAAGACTGAGTCTACCCACCACTTGCCCTGTTTCCATGTTTGATGTCCCTGGTTTCTGATCTCCCCACGGTCACCAGAAATGCTGGCTGTCAGCCTTACTTCTTTGTTACGATCAAGGATAGCAACGACCTGCGGTCTTCAGATTATTTGTCTCCCCCCCTCTTGCTGTGTCTAACCTGCTTATGTTTTGTTAATAACCCCGGCCTTGTCTCCCTGTGTGGCCCTGCTTCCCACCGTTGTTCATAGACCACATCTCGGTCTGCTGCGACTGTGCGCTCTCCTGCCTGCACTTCATCCGGACGCTTGTCCCGGGTGCCCCCGCTGTGCCCGGCGTTCACTCTGCTCTTTGCATTGGTTCTTGCGCGGGTGTGACTTGTCCTGGGGATCTCTTACCCACACGGTTTCGCGGTCAGAGAGGGGAGTTGGGCGACGACAGAGAACTGCAGATACTGAAGCCAAGGGTACACATGATTTCATCTCATAAGTAGTACTTCATAAATTTAAGAAATAACCAAGAATTTTATTATATTTACCTTGATAGTGTATTGCAAATTAGTTAAATAAATGAAATACATACTAATGAGGGGCCACAAACAAATTTTGTAAGGGATTGTATATTCTCTCCTTTGCTAGTGGGATTAGAGTTAGTTTATATTGGATCATAACATACGCATGTGTTTAAATAAAGTACACTTCTCAAGAGTAAAGTGCACTCATCAAAAAGATGGAGGCAGAAAATAATGTTGATTCAAAATACCTCATTGTATGGAATAGGTTAGTTGAAAATATGATCTGTGAATGTGACACTGAACTGAGAACTTCCAGTTAAAGAGTAAGGAAGCAGTAGTTGGAAAGTCAGTAACAGAACATCCTTCTCACGTGTTGCCTGTCCGCCAGCTACGCGGTGATGGCCCGCACTGCTGCAGAGCACGTGGCAGCTGGAGTCCTTGACAGAGCAGAATTTTAAATAAAATTGATAACACCAATTTTGTGAATGATTCGTTGTCGTTCCAATCTAGCTCAGGCTTTTGTGTAAAAAATGATCGACCTTGAAGTGCATGTGTCTTTCGTTGATAAGAACTGAATAAAGGAATTAGTATTTTGTTGTCAGTTTGAAGCTCATCAGGAGGATCCTTTGGCTCACCTGTGGGCAGAGATGGACATTCCTTGGGAAACACTGATTAATGCATATTAACGCAGACTTGTTAGACCACCATGCAAGTACCCAGTCCCACCTGTTGTGTGTTAAAAATGATGAGTCGTTTCCCCCTTTGTTCCTGTAGCTCTTCTCTGGGCTGCATCTCCCCATCCCTCGGGAAGTGTTTGAGTGCCGGCCGGGAGGGGGCTAGCTTCCACGCCCGGGCTCTGGAACGAACGCATCTCCTCCTTGCTCCGCCACGTGCTGGGGCGAGGCCCATCTCCTCTCGTGAAGCAGTTGCTCTTCAAACAGATGCCCCCTCTTCCCCCACAAGCCTGGCAGCCTCAGAGCCCTTAACTCGCAGTCACTGATGAGTGTTTTCTTACTCTTGTTACCTACAGTACATTGCCATGATAAGCACCCGAGCCCAGTCATCTATCTGGATTAACTAAGAGTGAAATCATTTGAAAATTGGACTTTAAAAAATTCACATTGAAATCTATGACTTAACTCATCTCTTCTAAAAGCAGGTCTGTGTTGTACTCGTCCACCGATGCACGGAGCTTGGTACGCTGCTGTCGGATTGAGGTGCCTGTGTGATCTTCACATGCCCTTGTCCTTACATAGTTGTCACGCATGAGGCTAGGCCACAGAAACCCGGTGCCTTGCCGCAGGTATAGCCAGGCTGTCCTGTCACTCAGACTCTTTGTAAAGGTTGGTTCTCTTGATGACTCGTCAACGTGCTGTTTCTGTGTGTCCTCAGTAGCTTTAATCATGCCACAGGATGTGGATGTGAAATAAAACTCCTGAGGTTCAACACAAATAGATTTAAAATTGTTTTAAAAAATCTACATCCAAATCCATGACTTGTGTTTTCTAAAAATGGAAGTATTACTATTCAAGAACTTGATCCAGACTTTATTTAGTTCACTTTTTAAAAAACTGTGGTAAAAAAAAAACATGAGGGTTTGCCCTCTTCCCAGTTCTTCTGTGCACATTGCAGTATTGCCCATATGCACACTGGTGTACAACAGACCCCTCGAACGTCTTCCTCCTGCCTGACGGGAGCACTCTGCCCGCTGGAGGACAGCTCTCCAGTCCCTCCCCCAGGCCCTGAGTCTAGGAGTTTGTCTCCTTATTTCACTTTGTCTTGGTATTTATACCTCATCCTCCATAAAGACCTCAACAGCCTTATCTGTCTTCTCATTCAGGTGTGGGCTGGTAGGGAGAGAGGGCACGGGGTAGAGGCGAACCCTCCCATCCCACAGATCAGCAGCAGGACCACATTCTGGGCCACCAGACAGGAAGACTCTATCTTACTATTCTGCGTTAAGGCTAGAGGGATTATTTTAGTTCTCTACTGCTGTGTTGCAAATTGTCTAAAATCCTGTGGCTTAAAACAACATTTTTAAAAAAAGATTTTATTTATTTGAGAGAAAGCGAAAAGCACAAGCGGGGCGAGGGGTGCATATTCTCTCCACTGCTTAGTCGAGACCATGTGTGGTGTAAGTGATGATCCCAAGCAGACTGCATCCTTGGTGGGTTTCATGCTCGGGTCACTGAAGGCTTAGCCCCCGCACCTCACCCAGGCTTCTGAACATCAAGGCTCCTGCCATGTTAAGCCTTTCTGACCTCCTGAAACACTCCACCGTATCTGCTGCAGGGCTGTTGAACTGCAACCCCCTGATACCGGCAGCCTGCCCAACCTTGTTAGCCGTCTCCAGTAAGTCCCAGAACAGAAGATTAAGTTTGAAAAACACAACTATTTTAGAAGAAAATAAGGGAGAATGTCAAGATAGAGAAGGACTTGTTAGGTACAGAAAACACCTGGAGAAGGGAAAAATCTATAAATTTGTGTCAAAACCGAAAACGTAAATATTATGACAAGACAATAAACTTAAAAACAAGCAGCAGACTGGGGAAAGATTGTCTATCTGGTGTTCAGGATTTGTATCTAGAATCTCCACCAGCTTGTGTAAATCAGTGGGAAAACAAGCAGTACAAAGGAAAATGATCTGTCTAGGTAATGTGAAAAATAACTGCATTTGTAATCAGAAATATGAAGGTACAGGGAGGTAGCATCACATTGACTGGATTGTCAAAAATCAAAATGTTTGAGAAACCCAAATGTTGGTGAGGATTTGGGGAAACGGTGTCCTTGAAGTACGGGATGAGTGAAGGCGCGTCAGCGTTGCAGAGCAGGTTGGCGATATGTGGTCTGAGCCGCACACCTCCTGCCCCGCGAGGTCGGGCTGTGGGTTGGAGACAGGCTGGCTCGTGTACACCGCTTGCAGCGCTGTGTGTCATTTTTAAAAGGCCCCTCAGCAGGATTGATCAGTTATGATTGATACAGTGGAATATTACCCAGCAACTAAATGCGTGTGTAGTATAGACTTGGTTATATGTAACCAGGTGGTTAAGTTTAAAAAAACAGTCTTGAGTAGGAAAAGCAATTTGCAAAAAAGAAAAAGCATCGAGTAGGGTACGGTTCATCTGAGTTAAAAAGTACAACCTACTCGCTGTGTGGTAAAGAGCTTTTTTAAAAGCAGGGACTTGAAGAAATACATAAAATTCATAAAATTTGCAGTGGTCCCTAACTTTGGGAGGAAGAGGGCACTGGGAAACAGAGGGCTTTGCCTTTTCCCCTTAACTGTCTGCTTTGGAGCACATTTGGCTCATCTTCTTCCCTCCCCGCAGGAGAGTAAACGGACCGGGAGAGTGGGAACTGCCTGTTGGCCACATCCACAGCTTAATGTAGTTTTGACCTGTAGTCTGTGTGGTTTGACACTGGTGACACCCCTCTGGAGGCGTCTCCCGTCCTCGCCCACGCGAGCTAGGGCTCTGTCTCTGCTGCTGCTCCCTGCCCGCCTCTTTATCGCTGCCCCTCTTCTGTGCTCACTCCCGTCCCCAGCTGCGGGGACAAAGCATGACGGTGCTCTGCAAACAGAAGCTTCTCCGTGTGAGCAAAAATTCTGTTCCCGGAGGGGACCACTGACACACACAGTAGCTTCGTCTTCAGAAATCGGACTCCTCGCAGCACTCAGGCACAAGTGATGCACGTGTCTGTGTATATAGTAACGGGCAGAGACATAGAGTACTTTCTAAAATTTTAACATGGACTTTGCTAGTTCAGTAGGATTTGTGTATATCGATGTGATAATACAGGTCTGCTTTCTAACAGTTGCGGATCATTAAGGATGAAGGTTTGTATTTTGAAGTGGGAGCTGACACCAAGAATAGGTGACCCTGAGCACATTTCAGTTCTTGTTAATGATTTTGGTTCATTTCCTGCCATTTGCACAGGTGTTGTTGTCCTATGTGGTACGCCGCTGACTGCTCTAGCCAGTCAGACACGGCCGATACGGAATGGCCCTGGCCGAGACTGGGGGTACCCAGAGTAGAGACAGAGGTTCACTTAGAAGGGCCAGGGACAACCTCCTACGCAGTCGCCACATTTCAGGGCAGAAGGAAGAAGCAAACCCGTGGGCTGGTGGGTCACAGGAGGGGAGCCAGACTGTGTGAGGTGCTTTGGGCCTCAGAAAAGAAGTGGCTCTGGATGGTCACGGGTGCCCCGGCGCGGAAGAAGAGTGGGCTGGTGGTGGGGTGCTGCCGCCTCGAGGGGCGCCGGGGGCATCTGTGTGGAAGGTATGGGAAGCGCCCCCACACGCAGGGACTGCTCTCGGTGAAGAATGGTTGAGATTACTGGGGCATTTATTCCTGAATGAGGAATTACTTTTGTTATTATCCTTAACATCAAAAGTGTTTTTTATTTGGAAGCATGCTTGCCTGATACATATTTTTTTTTAGACTTTAAAAAAAATTGAGTTGTGTAGCCACATAGGAAATTGATTTGATTCTAGTTTTAGAAATAAATAGACCAAGATACTGATGTCCTTTAGAGATGAACCATCTCCAGATTTGTAGGTTAAAAATTGGGAATAATACGAAGTTTTGAGGTAAAAAAAAACCAGATACTTAGTTATTTCATAAAGACATACAATTGATATAATTTCAATTAATATCAAATGTATGTGATTTTAATAACAGGTAGATGTAGTTTAAGTTGGAAATGGGACACACTTACAAAACATAAATGACTGTCAGAGGTCAGGACCATCAGTTTAAATAAATAGGGTGTGACCAGGGAGATTCAGTTGCACATTTATCTTTCTAGAGAAAAGACTGACAGACTTGCTTTTAATGTACTGTACTGAGGCTTTTTCCCTGTTTAGAATACGTTTTGTTCATGGGAGAAAACAGATTTTTCTATTCCTGCTGAAAAAGTTAATGCTATTTAAAGCTGGGTTGCCTGATTTTAGGTGTTTAATGACTGAGCAGTCAGTCCCCTCTGGAGTATTTTTCTTTTTAAAACTTTACACAGACCGTTTTTAAAGTGATTGTTTCATGGCCCTGAAATTTCTTGTTTGTGTCCTCGGGGAATGATTATAGAATCTCTGTACCCAGCTCTGTTTCAGCCCTGAGAGCTTAAATGGCCAGGGACTAATTTGGGTGTGGTTGGTCTAGTCTTTGGAAGAACATTCAAGTAACATCACCTAAAAGTTATATAATGCCTATTCTGTAATGATGTGTCTTTGTTTCAGTAATGTCTTTAGATTTTCCACCGAAACATCCGTGCACATTTTGTGTGTTTGTGCACCAGTGGAAGAGCTTGCTTCTGGGGAATGTGATGTGCGCATTTCTGGCGCGCTCCTGGCTTTGCCAGCGGCCGAGAGCATTGACCAGCACAACCCCTTTGGAAGGAAATGGAGCAGTCATTCTGCCTCTCAGGCGCTATTTTGCGGAGGTGGTCCACGTCAGGGAAATGGGCGCATGCAGGGCCACATGTGGGTAGGCCCACAGCTTGCTTTCCACCCACAACAGAGCTTTGGTACCGTTGAATTTGGGTGATGGTGAGGTTGATAAATTCGTTTGGGCCTTTAGAAGACACACTGTGGTGTGACTTAAATATTTGTCCTAACTCTGAGCATGCCTGGCTTCTTTGTTAGGAGCTTAACATTATGTCCTTTGACTCTCCAGTCATCTTCTGTTCAGGTTCTTTGTGCCCAGCACTGTGCCTGGCAGACAGAACAGGTGTGTGAGTTTCTGGAGCACCTGGATCTGATAGAAGAACAGGATTCTCCTCCCTGCTCCCCTGTGTACTCAGAGCACACAACAGTAACAGTTCTGAAGGGAAGTCCAATCATTAACTTAGACTTTTTTGCGTGTGTTTTTTTTTGTTTTGTTTTGTTTTGTTTTGTTTTCCTTGACAGAGGGAGCCACAGCGAGGGAGGGAACACAAGCAGGGGGGGTGGGAGAGGGAGAAGCAGACTCCCCACTGAGCAGGGAGCCTGACGCGGGGCTCGATCCCAGGACCCTGGGACCATGACCTGAGCCAAAGGCAGACGCTTAACGACTGAGCCACTCTGGCTCCCCTAACTTAGACTTTTTTTGAACTTAAACCTTGTGTTTTTCTCACTTTTTGAGCAAGAAACCCTGCCCCTTATTAGCTGTGCCACCTCATCTCACTTTCTCTCTACAATGGGGGGAAACGCCTTTGTGTGGTGCTTGTGAACACTGCATGAGACAAGTCTGTAAACTTGCTCGGCACATAGTAAGTGCTGGATAAGATAGCAGTTGTTTTTATTTAGATGGGTTCTTGACTTCTAGGCTGACTGAGGGCATGAGACTGGCCAGATATGCAAAGTAATAGAAGTACCTGTACTTGGAGTAGAGGGTCCGTTGGGGGCAGCTTCACGTAGAAAATGGGTTTGGACCGAACCTATAGGGTTGGATAAAATTCAGCAAGTTGGGAAGTATGGCAGTCTTACGTTGTTTCTCTGAATATCCTTAAATACTTAATAAATTTCCAAATCACTTGACTTGTAAGCAGTTCTTCTCTATTTGACTCTAGATGCAATGTAAGTTGACAGACATTTGGGATATTGAAAACAATGTAAAGTAGGGAAGTACAAGAGAACTTTCTGCGCTGATAGGTAGAAATATTCTACATCTGTACTGTCCAGTATGGTAGTGGCTAGCCATATTGAGCACCTGAACTAAATTGTAAATTTTATTTACTATAATTTAAATTTGAAATAAAATGGGCCTATGTGGCTACCATGTTGGATGAGCACAAAAGTGAGCTTAAAACGAAAATTAAGAACTTGTTTCCAAAGAAATAGAATACAAATAAAAATTTCTAATCACTTAATCCTCTTGTAAATTCATTATGTAATGCTGTTTGTTTTGTCGCAGGTCTCCAATTGAGAAACATGGCACTGTTTTTCCTGCACTCTACCCACCTATTGCTGGACTTCTGTTGTAACAAGTTGGCGGACACTGGCTGGAGCTGGGCTGCAATAGAACATGCCAGTATCAGAGCTGACAAGAGCCTAACAAGTGCCAACTTACAGAGGATTACGCATTTTGAATTCTAATGAACTGTTTTAACCTTCAGGAAGAATTGTAAAGACCTGTACATAGCACAACATGATCCGGATAATATATATACTATTCATGTACATCCACAAATACACCTTGTACCAAATAATGCTTTCTTGTAGTAGAATAAGAATCGTGTAAATTCTAAAAGATTTTAGCAGGTTTTCTTTCCCTATTCATTGTTTCTTATCAGTTTTAAAAGATTCCTTAAAGCATGTCAGATGAAAAAAAATTAGGATTAAAAGTTTCCATTTAATTTCCTTTAAACCATTGAGGCTTCATTAAACTCTTTTCACTTACTAAACTTTTGTATCTTCTTTGTTTTGACACACTCCCCTTTGCTTTTCTCTCTTCTCTCTGCCAGAAAATTTTCAAATCATTTAGTTCCAATACTGAAATACTTAATAAGCAACTACTTGATTTTTAACGATGACTTCAGAGGAGTGGTCATCACTAGGTGCTTGCCGTTTTGTACTCTAGTTGCACCATCTCTTGAATCGGGTGTAGCAATACCACATTTTGGCTGTTGAGAGCTCTTGAACTCAGTCACCCCTGAGAACTAAAGAGTTGGTTCAGAATTCAGCTTACTGAAACTTGCCCCAGACAGTACAAAATTCTGGTTTGGTTTTGCTTTTGCCTTCCCGTTCGTTCCTGGGCGTTCAGGTTGGATGGATTAGTGTGCACAGCTGCAGGCTTTCTGCTTAACTTGTGGGTTTGCTCTTACAGGCGTTGTTGACCTCCCACCCCTTTCTCCGTGGCCCTCCGTATTTCTTTGCCTCTGTTCCTTCTATATTGCAGATTTTTCTCACTTATTGTACAAAGAAATTGCGATGTATATTTTCATGTAATTTGATTTTGGAATTCTGTCACCTAATGTAGTGAGTTCTTCCAAAATATAATTTTTTTCCAATAATTGTCAAGTTGTTGGCTTTTATTGTATTGAATGAAGGTTATAATACTGAATGCCAGAGAAGTGCAGTTTAGAAAAATCTCAGGTTGATTCCTTATGCAAACAGACTTAATACTTGAAAATCCCATGGCCATGGCAGTGTATGTATTGGGCTCTATCTAGGTTCTTATGTGGATCTCAAAGCATTACAGGGGTGTGAATGCTTTGCTATTTGACATATAGATTCTGTCACTGACATAGTGCACTTGGATTTTATTAGTGTTTGAGCATAAGTATATTTCATATCATGTTTTCTAAAACAGCTTCAGGAAATGACGAAGTGAACGTGTGCAGTGTTAATGGCAGGCCCGGGTTCCCCTATGTTGGATGTGAGGTTGGGATTGGGAAGTGTAGTAGTTGGCCTGTAAGGGACATAAACGGAGACAGTACCAGATGGGACATGATTCTGTGAGGATCGGCGTGTCTCTGCTCTGTGGGGCTTGGAGAGATGCTTTGGCAGAGAGTGAAAGGGTCCCTACAAGTAACCCATCCTTGTGGACTCTGCATGTCCTTCTTTAAGCAAAAGTAAAATGGTTGAGGATGTAGACACAGTAGAGAGTGATTTTTCTAAATCCTTGTCTGTTCTTTACTCTGAAGCATTATAAAAACCCATAAATGTGTAATGACTGAATGTGAAAATTGTTTGATTGGATTCATCGCAGCTGGTTTTCTTCAAGAACTGCATTTGTGACTTTTTTTTTTTTTTTTTTTATTCAAAGACTGTAAAAGTTGTTGCCCCAAAGTGCTGGTACTGCATACCTGCCTGGGATTTGAATGCAATCCCTTTTACTCTTCAATCAGAAACTGTTCACATGGTTGCTGGTGGCAGAACGGAGACTGGATTTTGCTCTCCTCTTGCTGTGATTCTGCTAGTGATCTGTTGAGTTAAAACCCGGGATTTGACTCTTCAGGGAGCAGCAAATGACCTACTAACTCAGGGACAACTCTTACTGAACTCTAAGTGCCACTTTCATGCAGGTACTTTGGTGTAACCATGTGTGTTTTGGGGCTAGATCTAGGGGAGTCGAAGGGAGAGCCAGGAACCAGTGCCCCTCCCTTCATGCTCCTTTCCACCTGGCGCCCTGGCGTGCTACATGTGGACACACAGGCCTCGGGAGGTGGTGTGACCTGTTCTCCTCTGCCAGGGGCGTCACCTGTGCCTTTCCCCGTGTTCATCTGACAGTGTGAACTCCACGCCTCCACGTTTGATACTAAACCACTCTCAGGTGACACTGATCCAGGTGGCTTTTGTCCCACCAGTGCCTCATCACTAGTGTGAGGTGAGTCCTCTCTGCTTTAGGAAAAGGATTTTTCTCCCTAACTCTGTGCCAACTATCAACAACATCTATACAGTCTTATGGGTTTTAGAATTGTTGGCTGTTTCCTAAATGGATTCCAAGTTCTTGTAAAGGCTTATAGATTTCAGTCTGTGCTCATAATGGGATGGATGCTCTCAGTGGCTTTCTGGCCTCTGTTCTGTGAGTTTAAAATCCACGTGAGATTGGTTTCCTTGTCATTACAAGGCGGTCTCTTTGTGAGGCGATTCCACTGGTTCTCTGATCACTTGGGTGTCCTGGTATCTTTAATGGCCTTCATTCTCGGTTGTGAAATTTTATTCTATATGCTCACTTCACCCTCTACCAATCTGCACATTTTGGGTTGTGGTGCCTGTGTATCTATTTTTGCCTGTCTGGTCTCCAGTTGGTGGAATTACCTTCTTTGTACCTGCCACTTCTCAGCATCTTTGAAATTTGACATAATGTTGCTTCATTCCAGCTTTTTTTTAGTTCTGTAACTTGTTGATTGTATTTAACTATGTGAGTTCTGTTGTGATGTTTGCTGTATTGTAAAGCACCTCCATCATGTGGTTGGTGCTCTGTAAATCAATAAATGATGACTTAGAGGCTGTATCACGGAGCTATTTTGGTTTTAGGATGCAGGTCTCAAAAGCAAGTTGTGGGATTATTTCTAAACAGCACATGATACCAAGAGGTCCACAGGGGAATCTTGATAACGAATTCTTAAAACTTCATTTAAAGAAGGAACCAGAGGGTGGGAGATTGACTTCCAATCTGATATAACAGTCTTAAAATTTCCAGTATGGGGCCAAGCACTTTTCCTCACCAGGGTTGTGTGCCTGCTGACTTAGGGCATTTTGGGGGATTTTGTCTTCGGCCTGAACTGGCTCTACCACAGACATAGTAAGCTGGAAGGTGAAGAACCCAGACTTGAAGGTGAACTGGAAAGAGCACAGGCACCATCTCAAGCACCACCCTCCCTTCCTCCACACAGATGGGCAAACGTGGCCTAAATACCTGCCCAGGATCACTTAGTAAGTTAGCGGCAAAAAGAGGCAAGACTGAGTACTTTTTCTTTCTTTCTTTCTTCTTTTTTTTTCTTAATAGGATGTCACTGCCTAGCCTTCCACCATGTGGATTTACAACTGTGAGGGGGTGTTTGCTGGGACATATGCTGCCTGTGGCTGTGAAGGTCTCCTCCTTCCAGAGAAAAGAAGCAGCAGCCAGATCTCTAATCAGAACCGAGTTAGAGACAAGAAAATCCTTGAGAGCAGATGGGAGGTCATTATCGAAATTTGATTTTCCTGATAAATACATTTGAAATAAATTACAAAAGGGTCCAGATGATGTCCCTGAACATTAGATACCAGTTTTATGCACAATCATCTGCCCAAGGTTATGGCAAACAAGCTGCTTCAAATGCGAAGAAACAGGTGTTGGACTAGGTGTACTGTGTGCAAGGCTCTGGGCTTTAAAGAAGGACCCACTGATTTTCTCCCTAACCCTCATAAAGACAGGCCTTTCCAGAGGACTGCAAACCCCAGCAGGAATTCAGTCTGCAGAGCAAACTATTTCCAGGATAAGGCATTTTGGTTGCTCAGTTTCAGATGTGTGTAACAGGACTGCCAAGGTAGGGTTAGGGTTTATGGTTTTGTTTTGTTTCATTGAACCAGCATGCCCCCCAGAGCTGTAGTGAAATGATAAAAAATTCTGAATTCTATTCATACAGATGGAATAAATCAAAGGAGAAGGAAAAGACTTTCACAAAAAGCAGACACATCTTAGACCTAGGAGCTGCACAGAAAGTCCTAGGCAAAATACTTGGTTTTTCTCCCTTCCCAGCAGTATCTCACTAGGAATAAGCATGATCACGCCGTGGGTTCCTTAGGAGCCCCAGAAATCCTATTGCTATTTATCCAGCTTCTACTTCGTGGCAGGCTTGTACAGGTGTGTCTCATAAAGGGTGTAGTCCCATTCTTACAAGGATCCTCCAAAGTAATGGTTTCTCATAAGGAAACAGGTTCAGGTCAGTATGTCAAAACTGTAGAGCAAGTAAGTTTCACGGCCGGGATTCAGTTCCACGGCCTCACTTATATAGTGGGTGCTGCTACCCCTTACTTCAGGGACGGTTTCCCCAAAGTCAGAGCGTGCGTATGTTGGAGCTGGTACCTGAATCCAATTCACTGGACTACCAGTCTAGTGATTCCCTCCCTTCCCCTTTCTACCACGACATGGTGCTCCACCCCCAGGAAGGGTCTGTTCCCTTGTGCCCTTAAGGCAGTCAGCATTTACCATTCACGCACCTCATGCTCCCTGTCCCGGATAACTCCACACCAAGTTCCTCTTCATCTGAGCAAAACCTGAACCAGGTCTACACTGCGCTCTGTTCTAGTGCTCAGATTTTTCAAAATGTCTCTATTTCCGGTCGTATCTAATGTTGGGATCTCCAGTGAAGCCTGCTGGGTGTTGGAGTTAGTTCGCCCAGTACTAGCGATGCTTTGTGTCACAGGCCCTATTAAGAAGGCCTCTCCGTAGCTCAGGGTTTTCAAACCAGTTATGAGTACACTCAGAAGACAAGGGCCCAGGATCGGGTTCTATCCCGGGCCCTTCTAAGAGGACTGCACTTGCATCTGAGGGAGGTTGTGATGAGGAAGTACTTGAGCCCTTCAGTGAGTTTCCATTTGACTGTGGGCATCTAGTCCAAGCAAGCTGGAAGGGCACAAAATTGTTTCTTCCTGCATGTGTCCTGCCGTCCCTGGTCTTCATCACATTCTCAAGGGGGTCATGACCCTCCAAATCATTAAGAACCATGGATTCTAGTCCAACTCTCTGTTGAAACTGCTGTAGAGTCTGAGATGGGAGCATGAGCTTGCAGGGACTCGCCTTCATCAACGCAGCACATCAGCGGCTGAGCCAAACTTGAACCCAGTTTTCCTGACTGTTGGTATAGCTCACAGAGGTAACAACTCATCAAACATTAAGCACCTGCTGTATGTCAGATACCAGGCTGGTGCTGGTGAGACCAAGGTAAGTGGTCTGATACAAAACAGGCATCAGCTTTGATGGTATTTCCCAAACACTTCCACCTCATTTCTATGTTATGCCCCAGAAAATGTTTGTAGGGTGCTCTTAAATGGACAAAGCTGCTTGTGGCCAAAGGAGACGGGCTTGCCAGGCCACACTGATGACCCCAGTGGCTCACCATTTGGCACACCTCTAAGCCATTCTTGACAGACAAGGAAGCTCTGGGCTATGGCAGCTCCGTTACGCCAGGCAAGTCCTCCCCTAATCCCCCTTAGTCTAAGTGCCGCTTGCTCAGCCCGGCTTCGCCACTCTGCCCCTGCCCACCTCCCGTGCATCTTTAGTGTCCTGCCACAGCTGGAACATCATTTCCCTGAGCAAACCATTGTCCTGACACATTTTGACAACCTCTTCTCTTCCATGTCCCGTGTGTCCCTCCCTTCTCTCAGAACTTTAACCCCATGACCTAAACTCCAAATTCCTTCTCTACTCCCCCTTACTATCCACGAATGCTTACCTTTGATAGCACCCACGGCTTCTCCAACTTGGGATCCCCCCCTCTGCTGTTCTGATCCCTCATCCTGTTCTCAGGCCCTTTCTTCAATCTCTGCCTTCTCCCAGCCACCACTTCCCCTGCGGTCCTCATGCTTCCAGAAATGGGTGCCATCACCGTTCTTTTGCTTCTCCTTTGAGTACAAAATCTGTTTTGAAAGATCTCCTGCTATTTGATTGTATTACTCCTTAAGCCTGTTTTTTTGTGAGTAGACATCCCCAGATTCACTGAAGGTTTTCGTTCCTGGCTTAGGGTCTCCGTTCTTCCCTACCTCTCAATCCCAGTACTTAATTTTCCTGGCTTCTTAGGTTCACTGCCGCAGGTGTGTTTCCCTATCCTGGACTTTATCATGACCCAGTGCTACTGAACTTAGGAGCTTCCGTTTGCCACCCTGACCACAGGGCCCATACCGGCCCTCGATATGACAGAGACCCTCCACCAGCCCCTACCCGGTCAGCACCTGAGCTGTCCACTCACGCACTCTGTCTCTGTCTGCCGGGAAATCCCAAGGCCTGGCCAACACTATCATCCATGCTCTCAGCCAGGTGGGGATTCTGCTCGGAAAGCGCCTGGTTCACACGCACAGGAGACACCTGACGCAGGCCCTCCAGCCCACGCCTCTCCCCAGATCTCTCGGCTCTCTGGTCTGTGAACTGATGTCATCAACTGATCTCCTGACACCTCTCTGTCCCTTCATGTCCACTTGCATGGGCTTTAAACGACTAAGCGACGGCCTCTGGTCCCTGGTGGGGTTCGCAGTGGGGTCCTGGGGTGTGCACTGAGGTCCACAGTGGGGTGTGCGGTGAACTCGGCATTGGGGTCATCGGTGGGATCCACAGTGAGGTCTGCGGAGGGGTCATTGGTGGGGTATGTGGTGGGTGCACAGTGGGGTCTGCAGTGGGGTCAGAGGTGGGGTGCGTGGTGGGGTCCACAGTGGGGTCCATGGAGGGGTGTGCATGGGGACTGGTGGGGTGCACGGTGGGGTCTGCAGTGGGGTGCGCAGTGGGGTCCACGGGGGGTCCGTGAGGTCCGTGGAGGGGTGATTAGTGGGATCCTCGGTGGGGGGGCATAGTGAAGTCTGTGGAGGGGTGCGCAGTGGGGTCCGCAGTGAGGTCCATGAGGGGTGCATAGTGGGGTCCCTGGTGGGATGTGCAGCGAGGTCCGTAGAGGGGTCCACGGGGGGGGCTACGGAGGGGTGCTTGGTGGTGTCCGCGGAGGGGTGCGTAGTGGGGTCCCTGGTGGGGTGTGCAGTGAGGTCCGTGGAGGGGTCCACGGTGAGGTGCGTAGTCGGGTCCACGGAGGGGTCCACGGGGAGGGGTGCGTAGTGGGGTCCCTGGTGGGGTGTGCAGTGAGGTCCGTGGAAGGGTCCACGGTGAGGTGCGTAGTCGGGTCCACGGAGGGGTCCACGGAGGGGTGCATAGTGGGGTCCCTGGTGGGGTATGCAGTGAGGTCTGTGGAGGGGTCCACCGTGAGGTGCGTAGTCGGGTCCACGGAGGGGTCCGCGGAGGGGTGCGTAGTGGGGTCCCTGGTGGGGTGTGCGATGAGGTCCGTGGAGGGCTCCGCGGTGAGGTGCGTAGTGGGGTATGCAGTGAGGTCCGTGGAGGGGTCCACAGTGAGGTGCGCAGTGAGGTCCGTGGAGGGGTCCGCGGAGGGGTGCATAGTGGGGTCCCTGGTGGGGTGTGCGATGAGGTCCGTGGAGGGGTCCACGGAGGCATCCGCGGAGGGGTGCGTAGTGGGGTCCCTGGTGGGGTCCCTGGTGGGGTGTGCGATGAGGTCCACGGAGGGGTCCACGGTGACGTGCGAAGTCGGGTCCACAGAGGGGTTCGCGGAGGGGTGCTTGGTGGTGTCCGCGGAGGGGTGCGCAGTGGGGTCCGCGGAGGGGTGCGTAGTGGGGTCCCTGGTGGGGTGTGCGATGAGGTCCGTGGAGGGCTCCGCGGTGAGGTGCGTAGTCGGGTCCACGGAGGGGTCCGCGGAGGGGTGCGCAGTGGGGTCCACGGAGGGTTGTGCGATGAGGTCCGTGGAGGGCTCCGCGGTGAGGTGCATAGTCGGGCCCACGGAGGGGTCCGCGGAGGGCTGCGCAGTGGGGTCCACGGAAGGTTGTGCGATGAGGTCCGTGGAGGGGTCCGCGGTGAGGTGCGTAGTCGGGTCCACGGAGGGGTCCGCGATGAGGTGCGTAGTCGGGTCCACGGAGGGGTGCGTAGTGGGGTCCCTGGTGGGGTGTGAGATGAGGTCCGTGGAGGGCTCCGCGGTGAGGTGTGTAGTCGGGTCCACGGTGGGGTCCGCGGAGGGGTGTGCGATGAGGTCCGTGGAGGGCTCCGCGGTGA